>NC_136270.1:98787192-98972192 GCF_964187855.1 Myxine glutinosa
GCGGCATAGTCAGTCATACACCGCCCGAAATAACAGACGGGAAAATGCCGAGATATATTAAAAGTTCGTCCATTTGATGACAATCGTCATGATGAAATATTTAATTTATACGTCGTCACAATAATGTGGAGAGAGGAGCATAGCTTCGTTCACGTGTCGCCACATACAGGAAATTGCCGAGATATATATTTTTTAAATCGCGGCATGGTCAGTCATACACCGCCTGAAATAACAGACGGGAAAATGCCGAGATATATTAAAAATTCGTCGCCACACACGGGAAATTGCCGAGATATATTTTCACTTTGCACAAAAATAACATAAAGTAATCGAATCAATAGGAATGTCCTGTGCCTATAACATCGACGTTATAGGCACAGCTGCATCTAGGCATTGTGTAACATCGACGCGGCTTTTGTTTTCATTAAAACTTTTTGTACTTGTTCTCCTTAGTGTCCCTCTGTTGTGTCTCTCTACTCTGCTGTTTGTGCGTTACCCCTCATTTCCACTGTGTTATATATATATGTATATATAATAGATTTTAGTATAGATTTAAAAAAATCATCCCAGGGAATATTACCACAAATGAACTACAAGTACAACTGGAGGCAATCCAGGGTTAGGTGACGATCATGAAAAAAAGCCCTTGGAACAAAACTGAAAATTTAACAGCTTTGTCCATGAACCGTGATCCCTTAATGAAGCAGAGGTGGTTACTTTGGGTCCTGGAAGGACTCCATCCGTTGCACCTCCTGAAACCCGCAAATGGAGATAACAGCCAACGACACACACACACACACACACACACACACACACACACACATGTGTATATAATGGAAGGCATATATATGTATAACATACTCTGGTCTGAATCTTGTATGTACAAAACAACGGAAAGACGACATTATTTTTACACGATTTGCATCATGATGGACGAAGATTAAAAATCATACAAAAGTGGTTTTGTGTTAAGTGGAGTAAAGGGAAACTAACAATTCTACAATTCCCCTTGTATATTGCAATGTGTGACGTCAAGTGACTTTTGTCAATAAGGAGGGCAATCATCGTCTACCTCAAAACTTTAAAGATAATCAGTCTTCTTTTTGTTTTCACGCCATTCTAATTTCCTGCAAACAACTACTCATTTGGTTTTAGCCCACAAAACCCATTTCTTATGAACAAGTTATGTCAGATAATGAATTAGAAAGAATAATTTTTATTATTTTTGGTTGTTTCATTTTGGTCGTTTAATTAAGCAATGTTGGCATATTTTTCAGGAGGCTGGTGCTTTGGATGATACAAAACATATGATTGCAAGTTACTGTTTATCTTTCATCTCATCTTTAGCTGCATACCTCGCTAAAAATATCAACCTTGACCACTATTTTTCGAGGGGCGTTCCTGATGAACCAAAGGCCAGATTATTCTCGGATAACTTTATACATATTTACAACCAGCTAATAAGTTAGCACGAAAAATTGGAATAGCATGCCTTAAGTATGTTTTTATTGATGTATTAAAATTATGAAATTATTTCCATCCATAAATTATGCATTGCCTGTTGCTGAGACAAACATATCCGTACACACACACACACACACACACACACACACACACACACACACAGACATAAATATAAATATTAACATAAATATTAACATAAACATAAACATAAATTTTAACATAAATATAAATATTAACATAAACATAAATATAAACATAACCATAAACATAAATATTAAAATAAACATAAATATTAACATAAACATAAATATTAACATAAACATAAACATAAATGTTAACATAAACATAAATATAAACATAAATATAACATAAACATAAATATTAAAACAAACATAAATATTAACATTAACATAAATATTAACATAAACATAAACATAAATATTAAAATAAATATAAATATTTACATAAACATAAATATTAACATAAACATAAATATAAATATGAACATAAACATAAATATTAACATAAATATAAATATTTACATAAACATAAATATTAACATAAACATAAATATCAACATTAACATAAATATTAACATAAATTTTAACATAAATATTAACATAAACATAAATATAAACATAACCATAAACATAAATATTAAAATAAACATAAATATTAACATAAATATAAATATTTACATAAACATAAATATTAACATAAACATAAATATTAACATAAACATAAATATTAACATAAACATAAACATAAATTTTAACATAAACATAAACACACACTCTCCTTCAACAACCACTAAAAAGGCAATCAAAATTCAACTTCCCCAATGATTGGGTACGTGAACAAATACACTTTACTGGAAAGCTTTTGCTTTCTTCTGTATGCAATTTGCCAAATTCGTACCCGAGAGACTTACAAATCCTCCACGGGTGAGAATTCTAGAGATGAACCTCGTAGTGCCATCATTTGGCACCCAACGCTTGCGTCCGTACTGGCTTTGCCTGCACTGTCATAGCCCTGTTAGGGTTAGGTGGTCAGTATAAAAGTACCTTCCAGTAGAGTCGGTCATCACTATGAGGGGGGCTTGCACCTTTGACTGAGAAAACACACACAGCAAATATAATACGTATATTTAATTCACCCAGTGTGTGTGTGTGTGTGTGTGTGTGTGTGTGTGTGTGTGTGTGTGTGTGTGTGTGTGTGTGTGTGTGTGTGTGTGTGTGTGTGTGTGTGTGTGTGTGTGTGTGTGTGTGTGTGTGTGTGTATTGTGATTGTTGTGATTGTTGTGTGTACATTAAAATTTGCAGCATACAATTTTATATATTTTTTATAACCAGAGTTTTATATTATTTATCTTTAATCTGAAAGCAGTTTGATATCTGCTTTAGTTTGATAAATTAATTGAAGGAAGGGTATGAAAAGGAATAACATGTTTGTGCTCTTCAACACCAACTCTCCTTTAATGCACAGATTCTCCAGATAACGGGACATCCATGGATGCGGCGTCCAAGCCACGTAAGGAAAGAACGGCATTCACCAAGGAGCAGATCCGTGAACTCGAAGCAGAGTTTGCACATCACAACTACTTAACGCGGCTTCGTCGCTACGAGATCGCAGTAAACCTGGACTTGACAGAGCGCCAGGTACGGGTCTCACCTCTTGGACTGAATACAGATATATACAGTAGATCATTCAATTTATTTCCTCTTGCATGTCATTCCTTTGAAAGTTGCTTCGGCAGGGTTTGTGCAGTATCATGCTGATTAATGTTTTCTGCTTTATCTTGTCATCCCTGGACGATCATTGGCATCGTTCTGTCATAGTCACCACATTGTTATGGCAGAAACTCAGGGTATTATTTAAATTTCAGTACTTTAAAGTGATCATAATCACTTTTTATGCCATATTATACAAGGCAGGGTCAAAAGGTTTTTCCCCCTGACCATTAAAGAAGATTGATCCTGCACCAGGGAAACTCCACACAGATGTTCGTCCATCTCTTTGTAGTTTTCAACCACTGTTACATATTTCTCATAATGATGTGAGAGTTCCTTGATGAAATCGTTTTTGGTTATGAAGATGTAGCTTCGGAGGCGGAAAAAGAACTTGAGAGCCCCGACGTCCAATAAAGGACGACAGCGGAAATTCATGGTGATTTCCGGCATAATACCATAAGTCAGCTAGGTAATCTTAAACATCCACCAACTAGCAAATGGGAACCCAAATAACGTCTATCTGAGGGATAGCTTAGGTCGCGATGTAATCTACCTATGAAACATCAATCTGAGAGTTTCTAGTTGGAAATCAAACCCAAAATAGGCTGCTCAAAGGTACATGTGCTAACTCTGCACCATCATGTCGAATTATTAATGCAGTTGTACTTCGTTTACAATATCCACTGTTTTGTGATAACATTGATTGCTTTGAGCAACGACAATATACTATCGCGTTAGAGGTCCCATTAACATAGACCGCATTTCCGCGTGCCCCTTTGGAGTGAAATGCCACAAGCCCTCCACCTGGCCTTGCCTGTTACAGGAGGTTTTACACAACACAACCTTACTCTATACTGCTCTTTTATGGATGCTCACTGCCTCCTCAGTGCACGTTTGACAGGACGACTCAACTCTGACAAATATCCTGATGCAAGAGTAAATCTAACCTACCCGCTGACACGGTCCGTACTATTCTTTAGAAGATCTATCTTTGGAACTCCCCCTACCCTCTACATCACAATTAATGCCCATGTAATTTATGGCCGTATGACAGAATGATGCGGAGGTTATTGCATTTACCTTCGAGCTGTCTAGTTTTGGTTCAATAACAATAAAGTGTTGGATTGGTGTTTCTAGGTTTCGCCATCAATGACTACGCTGTCCCTTGGATGGAAGTAAAGCCGGTTGTTCCATTTTTCTGGAAATTAAAGATCATTTGATGGGCATTAACAATTTCACCGTCTTTTCATTTCACAGATGTTCTGGTGTTCTCGGTGACCCTAACCTTAACCCTTAACCTTAAGTAAACCCAATCCTCATCCTTATCACCAGGTTGCAGAGCATCCTTTATCAGAGTATGGTTGTTGTGCAGGGTACAGCTCCTACCTGATATACAAGTTCACGAGAACCCACGTGTTCATGTATTACGTGTTAACAGCCGCTAACGAAGAGCAAAACAGCAATTTAGAACACCATTTCCTTTGCGGAGAAGAGCCTGGTGTTGGCTAAGCCGTTAGGGTGCCGGCTTGGGATCCTGGGTTTAAATCCCGGTCGATCGCTGAATTAACGCCAGGTGGGTTGACTCAGCCTGTCATCCTTCCGAGGTCGACAGATTGAGTACCAGTTCACTGGTAATTCCCTGTGTGTCACAAGAGGTGACGAACAGGGTTGGTGGCAGGAAGAGCATCCGGCCATAAAAGATTGCTTCTAAAAGGGGACCACGGTGCCCGAAAAAGGCCAACCCCTGCTCTGCGGGGAAAAATGGCCTCTAAAGGTGGTTAATTTCCTTTGCGGAGATACAGTCTTACGTTTACATCAATTAACTTTAACTTTGAAAATTCTCTCCCTTGTTCTGGTAAGATTTCGCCAGCAAGTCGTACAGAGAGTTTACAAATTAGATCCCTCAGGGTCTTACGAAGCACTAAGACGTCACGGCAAGATTTGTAGGTTGAAAAGTACCATTATTTATGTACCGTTTCCTATTGATGTTATGTCTCGGAGTTACGACAGTGATTCTCAAATGCTTGTGTAACTCCAACTTGCAGGTGAAGGTGTGGTTCCAGAACCGGCGCATGAAGTGGAAACGCGTCAAGGGCGGCCATCAAGGCTCAGTGGTCCGAGAAGCCGAGCTCACGCGAGTTCGCAAGGAGTCCCTGCTTCCGGCCGATCTGGACTGCGTTCCAGCCTCGCTTCACGCAGCACGCTCAGACAGCGACGATGAATCGCCAGCGTGACAAAGCTCCTCTGCGAAGATGGCAAATGGCAAATGAAGCAAACCAAAGCGTTTCCACAATCGTCGGCTACAAATGCGGACAGAAACTCACCGGTCGTTGGATCTCCAAGTTGAGAGCTCCAATGCACGCAACTTACACATTAAAAATGAAGAATGGAGGTTATAATTCACGTGTTCATTATTAACACGTATATAAAAAGTTTTCGGATCACACAATACATCGATGGGAGACCATCTTTGTTCTAGTAGATCCTGATACTACATGCTCTGAAGCAGACCATTTGGATCTATGTACTTCCTCTCATTGGAGAACATTAGTTGCTGTACAAGGCAGGCAGCTGAATCATACACAAGGCTTTCATACAAAATACAGGACTGATCATCTTCAGGATATGGTTGTTGTATGAAGTCGAAGTGAAGAATAAGGGACTATTGAAGATGCGTGCATGCTACTGGAAGCGTCACTTTAAACGTTCTGATGGAACGAAGAATGCTCGCATTTCATCACCTTTCTATTTTGTATACATCTTATTTCATGTATTATTTACCTGTTTGCTTTCACTCTCTTGGGGGAACATCATTCATTACAAAAGGCATATCCATCTTCAAAATCATGGCTTAAAATGAGAAACAAACATTGTGCCCAAAATCTGTTATCATTCTTTGAAACATCTAGGGGCAGATTAAATGTAGAGTTTTCTGCCACCTCCTGGTAAATCCATACGGTGATGGTGTATTGCTATACATTCATAGGTGAATATTCACAGCATTTTCCCATGACTGCAGGCTGTGTAAACGTAATTTCGCTTTAAAATACTGGTATATACTGGTATATATATATATATATATACAGTCACGTGAAAAAGTAAGTACACCCCATGTAAAGTTTTGACTTTTTCAACATATTTCAACATACAGCTATTTGATCTTCATTTCAACAATATTGATAGAAAAAGGTGATATAATATAACAAATATCATGAAACATTTACATTTTGTAGTCCATTGTATAATTTAAATAAACATAAATGCAAATTTCACATGTGGAAAAAGTAAGTACACCCCGACATTTATCACTACTTCAAATACCTAAAATTAGAATCAGGTCCACCAGCTCAGGTGCAAATGATTAGAACATCGTTAGAGAGGATCTTGGAGGAACCTGTGTTATTTAAACCTCAGACATTTAGTTTGGTTTGCTCTTTGTTGTTGAAGTGTGCGGCGTCACCATGCCTAGATCAAAAGAGCTCTCTGAGGCCTTCAGAAAGAAGGTTATAGATGCCTACGAGTCTGGGAAGGGATTTTAAAAGATCTCCAAACAATTTGAAATAAATCATTCGACTGTCCGGAAGATCATCGACAAGTGGAGGAGATTCCAAACAACTGCCAACTTGTGCAGGCCAGGCCACCCCCAGCAAGTTCAGCCCGAGAGCAGACCGCAAAATGCTGAAAGAAGTCTCGAAGAACCCCAGAATGTCATCACGGGACCTACAGGTAGCTCTTGCCACTGTTGTTGTCAAAGTGCACGAGTCTACCATTAGAAAGAGGCTGCACAAATTTTATCTACATGGGGGGGGTGTGCCAGGAGGAAACCTTTGCTGTCCAGAAAGAACATCAGGGCAAGACTAAAGTTTGCCAATGAATACATAGGCAAAGACCAGCACTTCTGGAACAATGTGCTCTGGACAGATGAGTCAAAGGTAGAGCTATTTGGCCACAGTACCAGAAGACATGTTTGGCGAAAAGCAAAGACAGCATTTGACCACAAGAACCTGATACCATCTGTAAAGCATGGTGGTGGAATTATTATGGTTTGGGGCAGCTTTGCTGCATCAGGGCCTGGGCAGTTCACCACCGTAGAATCCACTATGAATTATTCATTGTACCAAAGGGTGCTTGAGGATAATGTGAGGCCATCTGTCGGTAAGTTGAAGCTCAACCGAAGGTGAACCTTGCAACATGACAATGACCCTAAACATACCAGTAAATCCACCAAGGAATGGCTGAAAAGAAAGAAATGGAGGGTTCTGGAATGGCCAAGTCAAAGCCCGGATCTAAATCCCATCGAGATGTTGTGGGGGGATTTTAAACGAGCTGTGCATGCAAAAAACCCCTCAAACATCACACAGCTGAAAGAATTCTGCATGGAGGAGTGGGCAAAAATTTCTCCCAGTCGATGTCAGAGACTGGTAGACAGTTATAAGAAACGCCTCCTTGAGGTTGTTTCTGCCAAAGGGGGCAATACCACCTATTAGAGCCAAGGGTGTACTTACTTTTTCCACATAGGAAATTTGCATTCATGTTTATTTAAATCATACATTGGACTACAAAATGTAAATGTTTCATGATATTTGTTATATTATATCACCTTTATCTATCAATATTGTTGAAATGAAGATCAAATAGCTGTATGTTGAAATATGTTGAAAAAGTCAAAACTTTACATGGGGTGTATTTACTTTTTCACGTGACTGTATATATATATATATATATATATATATATATATATATATAAAATATATACCCCCATGCTCTTAAGCCAAAGAAAGCTGCATAAAGCTATACAAGGTAAGCCCTTTGCTGTTTCAAACCCAACCTGGGTTCCTCTACAGCTGCAGACATTCACAAGTAGCACATACATTAGAATCCTATTGTTATATCCCCCCCTCAGCCACTGGAACGTCATCGGCAATAGTGGAGACTGAAACGCGCACCACCGAGGTTCTCAAACATGTACCACATGCAAGACCAATAGCAGTTAACATATAAATTACAAGATCCAATCAAGTCTCTCACCAGTAATTGGAAGGAATATCCAGTTTTGTTATTCCTTGCAATACGGGCAAGAAGCGTCACATGGTCTTGTTATTTAAATGTTATGCTGAATGATTATTCCCTCTAATTACGGATGAGAGACGTGTATGTGTTACTTATGAATGTCTGCTGCTGCAGAGGAACCCAGGTAGAAATTGAAACAGCAAAGGCCTTTTCTTGGTTGCTTTTTACACAACTTTCTTTGGCTGGAAGAGCATGGGAGTTAATTTATTAAAATCCTAGCCACTTGGGGTAATTGCTTAAGTGAGAAGAGATTGATTATTCCCTTCATTTATGGGTGAGAGGTGCATTGGGTCTTGTTATGTATATATATACAGCCAGGATGAGCAGGATGAGTATAAAGTCCGGAAACTTGGCTTTGTATTTTTTCAGGGAATATGTCTTTTTGTATTAAAACCTATCCTTCCTATGTTTCCGGACTTTTGACTCACCCTGTATGTGTGTGTATATGTGTATACACATAAAAAAAACACCTTTAGAGGCCATTTTTCCCCACAAAGCAGGGGTTGACCTTTTTCGGGCACCGTGGTTGTTGTTTTTGTTGGTCCCCTTTTTGAAGCAATGTTTTACCGCCGGATGCCCTTCCTGCCGCAAACCCTTTTTGTCGCCTTTTACGACAAGCAGGGAATTACCAGTGAACTGGTACTCAATTAGCCGACCTCGGAAGGTATGACAGGCTGAGTCAACCCCCCTGGCGTTAATTCAGCGATCGACTGGGATTCGAACCCAGGATCCTCGGATCCTAAGCTGGCACCCTAGCTGCTAGCCCAACACCAGGCTAACACCAGGCTGTGTATATATGTGTGTGTGTGTGTGTGTATATATATATATATATTGTCCTCAAAGTGCAAGTGCAACTTTGAACTTTTATAACTTTTGATGTACACATGATGGATACAAACTATAAACGATGCGTGAAAGAATAATTTGTATCGTTTTTACTCAATCCAGTTCAGATATTTAGGCTTCAACATAACCACGGTCTTTTTGTACATCATTCAATCCGATTTTCCAACCTGTTGAAAACATTCTCCAGTTGCTGCTAACCCAGCGGGCACACGACGTTGTTTCAACGTCGAATAACGGTTGGAATGAGGTCGCGACGTCGGACAACCAAAACCCAACCACATTAATACCTACATCAAAACCCGACAGTCATTCAACGTTGTTTCACCGTTGGCAACTTGGATTGATTTTTTAATCGAATAAATGACATTGTTGTGACATTGTATCAACGTTTATTCGACGTTGTTTCGACGTTGGAAAAATGACGTTGATCCAATTTGCAAATCCAACTCGTTTTCAACCTCGGGTCCACGTCGAATCTTGACGTTCATTCAACGTGGATCCAATGTCTGTGTGCCTACTGGGAAGTAATTTAATGAATTGCATTTTTGATCGTAGCCCTAAGTTCATCCAAAGAATGTGGTTTTGATGAGTAAATAACAGTTTTACATAGCCCCATAAAATGTAGTCCAATTGGGACAGGTCAGGCGAATGAGGTGGCTAAGCATTATTGGTCAACGTCTACCGATACACTTGTCTGGAAAGACGTCATTCAAGAACCGTCGCACACTCAAAGGGGCCGAGTCTTGCTAGTACAAGGTAATCTGTGAAAGATTTAATCGTCAAAGTTTCAGAACCAAACCACGGTTGACTTCACCACTGATGTAGAAGTTTCCTCAAAAGAAAATGTCAAATCATCAAGAAACCCAAGGGAATAGTGGATTTAATGAAGTTATTAGTTTTTGTTATTGGTGGTGTTAACATTAACAAAACGTGATGAATTATGCTTTCACGCATCATTTATAGTTTGTCTCTATGACGTGCATATCAAAAGTTATAAAAGTTCAAAATCGCACAAGAACCTCATGGACACCATGTGTATGGATGAATTTTTTATATTGAGAATATCACAATATGCCGATATAATAACGTGTTTTTCCCTTCGGATTTGTCATTCTTATTTTGAAGTTACTCATTTATTGTGTCTTGCAATGGTCCAGTTAAGGGAAAAATAAATTAGAGGCCACAGTTTTATGATGTATGCCAATATTGCAGATTTTTTGATCAACACGACCCTGACTTCCAATCCCCTCCTCCCCCCCCCCCCTTTGCTCCCGCACTTTGTTGGAATGGATGCATTTGGCACTTTTCCACAACAATATTATACCACATTGCCAAAGCATATTTGGCATTTACTAAGACCTTGAAACAGCCCTATTTTATAATGACGATAAACATGCACACAATGTAAAAATCTGAACAACACAAAAGTAACGATCGACCCTCCATCATATTGTTAAAACCCGCTCTCAGCATTTTTTTTTCACACCATTCTTGATATCATTTAAAAATACGCTGCCAGATGCTTTGCGAGATATGCTACATATATTTCGTTTTTATCGTTCACCCATACTCTTTATGAAATGTTATTCTTCACGGTGATATAAACTGTGCAAAGTATTGTGCGATATCTTCTTTTATCTTCTCAACCTCTAATGCTCATACACTGCTGCAGCTTTTAACACCTCTTGAGCTAATTAATGCAAAAAATAGGATGTAAAATGGGGGAAGCAATGGTAATTAAAAACTTTAAAAGCGAAATAAAAATACACGTATTACATATTCACCAGAAATACAATAAGGAATTTCATAACAAGTAAATAAATGACGCGGCTTTCAATCGATCATGATCCATACATACGAGACAATGGTGATCGATCATGATCCGTACATACGAGACAATGGTGATCCATCATGATCCATACATACGAGACAATTGTAATCGATCATGATTCATACATAAGAGACAATAGCAATCGATCATGATCCATACATAGGAGACAATGGTAATCGACCATGATCCATACGTATGAGACAATGGTAATCGATAATGATCCATGCATACGAGACAATGGTAATCGATCATGATCCGTACATACGAGACAATGGTGATCCATCATGATCCATACATACGAGACAATTGTAATCGATCATGATTCATACATAAGAGACAATAGCAATCGATCATGATCCATACATAGGAGACAATGGTAATCGACCATGATCCATACGTATGAGACAATGGTAATCGATAATGATCCATGCATACGAGACAATGGTAATCGATCATGATCCATGCATACGAGACAAGGTCCCCCCGTCCAACTCCCACTTACTAACCTTGGTTGCGACCTGTACCTGTGCAACATGTACCTGCATACTTAGATCAGAGAGTTCCCCCCCCCCCCTCCCCCCCCCAATCCCTTTTTTACCACTCCTCATGCATATGTAATAAATAGATGGTTCCAAATGTGGCAGACCTCTAAACCTATTTGACACAGCACCTGTATTTCATTCCTTAACCACAAATTCATATCCAATGTCAAATTCATATGAAAAAATTCATATCAAATTCACATCATATCCAACATCGATTTTGAAATTACCCATAGAGGACAGTGCTCTAAATTAGTTTGCTGGACATTTCAATTCTCACCTTTATAGCACCACACCTGTTGGCTGTAGACAATACATTAATTTATACTGAATGTATTGAAATGGTGAATATAGTTTTCGAAAAGAAAACACTATGTTGGCGCTAAGAATATATTACAAATATACGTCTCTCAAAATATTGTCCCACCCATTGTGATAAAATCCAGACCATATTCTACAGTTTTCTTTCATTTTGAGTACAAATAACTTGATTGTTTTTTTCCGCCATGTCTTCCAATTATAAGCTATTTCTTTTTCACCTCATCTTCCAATTATGAGCTACTTTATATACAATAAATTGCTGAAACAGAATTGTTTTGATAAACTATCCACATTGTATGAATTAATGATAAAACCAAATAGTATTAATCGAGAATAATAAATTGATAAATATACGTAAAACGTGACGTCAAAATTACAGGTGATTGATTTGAGTGCGAAGTTTGAGCTTTCATTTCTAGAGAAACAAAAATTAGTGGACGGTATGTTTCATGAATTTTCATTACATCATTTGCATCATACGTATCATGTCGCTCATATGTTGTTAAATACAAAGTAAATCGTTTTAAACATTACTGTACAGTATTTTTAATAATTGTTGCCATAATATGATATTAAACATTGTTTTGTTTTGTTTTTTCCAATATTCCATGCTGAATCATTTTTATGCTTCAAAAATGACTTGATGATCTCATTGGAAGACTAATTTTGGAAGATTCATCTTGGAAGACTGTATCCGACCCAGCTTGCCTCACCTGTCCCACCAGGGTCGTCTTGCCCCATCTTCCTCTACTCAAACTGGCATTAATTTCCCCCTTTTTGTTGGAAAGGATATTTATGAACTGAAACATGTGTAAAACCTTATTGGATGGAGTCACAATGTGACATAACCTCAGGTATACTATTTTAAAAATGTGTATTTATGCATATTATAAATAAACGTTCGTTATTAAAGGTCATTGTAAAAGAGCTAATGAATTATTACAGCTACTTTAATTATCCACTTTGTGATAGAACACCCCATTATTACCCTGCGCTCGCGAAGCAAAAAGCGGGGCCTCATAGGCCAAATTGGAGATCTCGCGAGATCACGGCGAGGTCACGTCTTTTCGAAGCTGCTCCATGCGCTCACGCTCTCGAAGCTAAGTGATCTATCACAATCGTGTTTTTGTCGAGACTGTATCTATCTTTCGGTGTATGTACCTATAGCGTATCTTTTGGAAAATTTTCGGTGCTAATTTTTCGTACATGTATACACAATCGTCGGTTAATGGTATCGAGTATTCTGCGGCCTAGTACTCGTAGGCTTAGACTACCGTACCGTCTCCGACCTTGTGGTTTCGTTTTTCTCTCAGCGATTCGTCGAATGCGCTGAAATTATTTTCGTTCTCTGTTTCATACCAGTTGTTCACCCCGTACCTCCTTGTTTAATATCTGTACTCACAAAAAAAAAAAAAAAACCCAAAAAAAATATTTACTTCCCAGGTCTTATTCGTTTATTATCTTGCCAAAACGAAGTTTTTGCAAGATGTATCAGTCAGCTTGTATGTTTGTTTGTTTGTTTGTTATCTTGCCAAAACGAAGTTTTTGCAAGATGTATTAGTCAGCTTGTATGTTTGTTTTTTTGTTTGTTTTTTTTTTTGTTTTTTTGTTTGTGGTTAATCATTTTTTTTCCACGTTTAGATCACTCTGTAGACCACAGTTATTATTGGAAACTCCTGTAACTTCGCATATCAGAGTCCTATAGAGATACCCTTCAGCACCCAAAATTTTGAAGGTCAAGGTCAAAGGTCAAGGTCACTTTGTGGTCAATCATGGAGGTCGACGAAACCCTTATTTTTTGAGTAACTTTGATCGGATCGTCTCCAAACTTCATGGGAATCTAGTATATGGTCCGGCGCTCAGCTGATTAGTTTTTGGTGGCGATCGGCCTTGACCTTCATGGTTAGCGCTGGAGGTCGAAAATTATTGACCCCAAGGTCAAATGTTGAAATCGTTATTTTTTGAGTAACTTTGATCGGATCGTCTCCAAACTTCATGGGAATCTAGTATATGGTCCGGCGCTCAGCTGATTAGTTTTTTGTGGCGATCGGCCTTGACCTTCATGGTTAGCGCTGGAGGTCGACCTTGACCTTTGACCTTGACCTTCAGATCACTCTGTAGACCACAGTTATTATTGGAAACTCCTGTAACTTCGCATATCAGAGTCCTATAGAGATACCCTTCAGCACACAAAATTTTGAAGGTCAAGGTCAAAGGTCAAGGTCACTTTGTGGTCAATCATGGAGGTCGACGAAACCCTTATTTTTTGAGTAACTTTGATCGGATCGTCTCCAAACTTCATGGGAATCTAGTATATGGTCCGGCGCTCAGCTGATTAGTTTTTGGTGGCGATCGGCCTTGACCTTCATGGTTAGCGCTGGAGGTCGAAAATTATTGACCCCAAGGTCAAATGTTGAAATCGTTATTTTTTGAGTAACTTTGATCGGATCGTCTCCAAACTTCATGGGAATCTAGTATATGGTCCGGCGCTCAGCTGATTAGTTTTTGGTGGCGATCGGCCTTGACCTTCATGGTTAGCGCTGGAGGTCGAAAATTATTGACCCCAAGGTCAAATTTTGAAATCGTAGGTACCATATCGAGTAATACCTCATATGAATGCCCTTGATGAGTGCTTCCCAGATCTGTAAACAGTTTGACGCTATGACGTCATTTGATGACGTCATGACGAAAAAACGGAATTTTCATGAAAAAATTATTTCCTCAGTTCTCATCAAAATCTTTCAATATCTCGTGGGCAGACATTCCTCAAAGAGTCGCTTCTAGTGGATAGCAGTTCTGTTCACCTCAGTGTGACCTGAAGCAAGTCACTCATGTTCACATTTTGGCAAGATACGGTTCACCCTGTGGGTGACATAGGTTTATTTGTTTGTTTTTTTGTTTTTTTGTTTGTGGTTAATCATTTTTTTTCACGTTTAGATCACTCTGTAGACCACAGTTATTATTGGAAACTCCTGTAACTTCGCATATCAGAGTCCTATAGAGATACCCTTCAGCACACAAAATTTTGAAGGTCAAGGTCAAAGGTCAAGGTCACTTTGTGGTCAATCATGGAGGTCGACGAAACCCTTATTTTTTGAGTAACTTTGATCGGATCGTCTCCAAACTTCATGGGAATCTAGTATATGGTCCGGCGCTCAGCTGATTAGTTTTTGGTGGCGATCGGCCTTGACCTTCATGGTTAGCGCTGGAGGTCGAAAATTATTGACCCCAAGGTCAAATGTTGAAATCCTTATTTTTTGAGTAACTTTGATCGGATCGTCTCCAAACTTCATGGGAATCTAGTATATGGTCCGGCGCTCAGCTGATTATTTTTTGGTGGCGATCGGCCTTGACCTTCATGGTTAGCGCTGGAGGTCGAAAATTATTGACCCCAAGGTCAAATTTTGAAATCGTAGGTACCATATCGAGTAATACCTCATATGAATGCCCTTGATGAGTGCTTCCCAGATCTGTAAACAGTTTGACGCTATGACGTCATTTGATGACGTCATGACGAAAAAACGGAATTTTCATGAAAAAATTATTTCCTCAGTTCTCATCAAAATCTTTCAATATTTCATGTGCGTTGGTCATGAAGACATACTATTCACCATACGAAATTATTAAGGTCAAGGTCAAAGGTCAAGGTCACTTTGCGGTCAATCATGGAGGTCAACGAAACCCTTATTTTTTGAGTAACTTTGATCTTATGATCTCCAAGCTTGGTGGGTATATAGGGTGTGGTATGGCGCTCAGTTGATTAGTTTTTGGTGTCGATCGGCCTTGACCTTCAAGGTCATTTTGAAGGTCATTCAATTTTGACCAAAAGGTAAAATTTTCAAGTTTCAGTTACCATATCGAGTAGTACCTCAAATTGAAGCCCTTGTTGAGTGCTTTCCAAACATATAACTAGTTTGACAATGTGACGTCATTTGACGGCGTTATGACGAAAAAACTGCACTTTTCATGTATATTGTATTGCTTTAGTTCGCATTGTTTAGGTCACTCTGTAGAGCACAGTTCCCTTTGGAAACTCTTGTAAGTTCGCATATCAGAGTCTTTTAGAGATACCCTTTAGCACACAAAATTATGAAGGTCAAGGTCAAAGGTCAAGGTCACTTTGCGGCCAATCATGGAGGTCAACTAAACCCTTATGTTTGGAGTATTGTTAGTCGAATCAGCTCGAAACTTTACAATATTGTAGTATATGGTCTAGTGCACAGCTGATCAGTTTTTGGTGGCGAACGGCCTTGACGTTCATGGTTAGTGCTGAGGTCGAAAATATATCGAAAATTTTCAAATATTCACCTCAGTGTTCACCTCAGTTCACCTCAGTGTGACCTGAAGCAAGTCACTCATGTTCACATTTTGGCAAGATACGGTTCACCCTGTGGGTGACATATGTTCATTTTTTTGTTTGTTTTTTTGTTTTTTTGTTTGTGGTTAATCATTTTTTTTCACGTTTAGATCACTCTGTAGACCACAGTTATTATTGGAAACTCCTGTAACTTCGCATATCAGAGTCCTATAGAGATACCCTTCAGCACACAAAATTTTGAAGGTCAAGGTCAAAGGTCAAGGTCACTTTGTGGTCAATCATGGAGGTCGACGAAACCCTTATTTTTTGAGTATCTTTGATCGGATCGTCTCCAAACTTCATGGGAATCTAGTATATGGTCCGGCGCTCAGCTGATTAGTTTTTGGTGGCGATCGGCCTTGACCTTCATGGTTAGCGCTGGAGGTCGAAAATTATTGACCCCAAGGTCAAATGTTGAAACCCTTATTTTTTGAGTAACTTTGATCGGATCGTCTCCAAACTTCATGGGAATCTAGTATATGGTCCGGCACTCAGCTGATTAGTTTTTGGTGGCGATCGGCCTTGACCTTCATGGTTAGCGCTGGAGGTCGAAAATTATTGACCCCAAGGTCAAATTTTGAAATCGTAGGTACCATATCTTCGCATATCTTCGCATGTAACTTCGCATATCAGAGTCCTATAGAGATACCCTTCAGCACACAAAATTTTGAAGGTCAAGGTCAAAGGTCAAGGTCACTTTGTGGTCAATCATGGAGGTCGACGAAACCCTTATTTTTTGAGTAACTTTGATCGGATCGTCTCCAAACTTCATGGGAATCTAGTATATGGTCCGGTGCTCAGCTGATTAGTTTTTGGTGGCGATCGGCCTTGACCTTCATGGTTAGCGCTGGAGGTCGAAAATTATTGACCCCAAGGTCAAATGTTGAAATCCTTATTTTTTGAGTAACTTTGATCGGATCGTCTCCAAACTTCATGGGAATCTAGTATATGGTCCGGCGCTCAGCTGATTATTTTTTGGTGGCGATCGGCCTTGACCTTCATGGTTAGCGCTGGAGGTCGAAAATTATTGACCCCAAGGTCAAATTTTGAAATCGTAGGTACCATATCGAGTAATACCTCATATGAATGCCCTTGATGAAGTGCTTCCCAGATCTGTAAACAGTTTGACGCTATGACGTCATTTGATGACGTCATGACGAAAAAACGGAATTTTCATGAAAAAATTATTTCCTCAGTTCTCATCAAAATCTTTCAATATTTCATGTGCGTTGGTCATGAAGACATACTATTCACCATACGAAATTATTAAGGTCAAGGTCAAAGGTCAAGGTCACTTTGCGGTCAATCATGGAGGTCAACGAAACCCTTATTTTTTGAGTAACTTTGATCTTATGATCTCCAAACTTGGTGGGTATATAGGGTGTGGTATGGCGCTCAGTTGATTAGTTTTTGGTGTCGATCGGCCTTGACCTTCAAGGTCATTTTGAAGGTCATTCAATTTTGACCAAAAGGTAAAATTTTCAAGTTTCAGTTACCATATCGAGTAGTACCTCAAATTGAAGCCCTTGATGAGTGCTTCCCAGATCTGTAAACAGTTTGACGCTATGACGTCATTTGATGACGTCATGACGAAAAAACGGAATTTTCATGAAAAAATTATTTCCTCAGTTCTCATCAAAATCTTTCAATATTTCATGTGCGTTGGTCATGAAGACATACTATTCACCATACGAAATTATTAAGGTCAAGGTCAAATGGCAAGATACGGTTCACCCTGTGGGTGACATATGTTCATTTGTTTTTTTGTTTTTTTGTGGTTAATCATTTTTTTTTCACGTTTAGATCACTCTGTAGACCACAGTTATTATTGGAAACTCCTGTAACTTCGCATATCAGAGTCCTATAGAGATACCCTTCAGCACACAAAATTTTGAAGGTCAAGGTCAAAGGTCAAGGTCACTTTGCGGTCAATCATGGAGGTCAACGAAACCCTTATTTTTTGAGTAACTTTGATCGGATCGTCTCCAAACTTCATGGGAATCTAGTATATGGTCCGGCGCTCAGCTGATTAGTTTTTGGTGGCGATCGGCCTTGACCTTCATGGTTAGCACTGGAGGTCGAAAATTATTGACCCCAAGGTCAAATTACGAAACCCTTATTTTTTGAGTAACTTTGATCTTATGATCTCCAAACTTGGTGGGTATATAGGGTGTGGTATGGCGCTCAGTTGATTAGTTTTTGGTGTCGATCGGCCTTGACCTTCAAGGTCATTTTGAAGGTCATTCAATTTTGACCAAAAGGTAAAATTTTCAAGTTTCAGTTACCATATCGAGTAGTACCTCAAATTGAAGCCCTTGTTGAGTGCTTTCCAAACATATAACTAGTTTGACAATGTGACGTCATTTGACGGCGTTATGACGAAAAAACTGCACTTTTCATGTATATTGTATTGCTTTAGTTCGCATTGTTTAGGTCACTCTGTAGAGCACAGTTCCCTTTGGAAACTCTTGTAAGTTCGCATATCAGAGTCTTTTAGAGATACCCTTTAGCACACAAAATTATGAAGGTCAAGGTCAAAGGTCAAGGTCACTTTGCGGCCAATCATGGCGGTCGACGAAACACTAATTTTTTGAGTAACTTTGATCGGATCGTCTCCAAACTTCATGGGAATCTAGTATATGGTCCGGCGCTCAGCTGATTAGTTTTTGGTGGCGATCGGCCTTGACCTTCATGGTTAGCGCTGGAGGTCGAAAATTATTGACCCCAAGGTCAAATTTTGAAATCGTAGGTACCATATCGAGTAATACCTCATATGAATGCCCTTGATGAGTGCTTCCCAGATCTGTAAACAGTTTGACGCTATGACGTCATTTGATGACGTCATGACGAAAAAACGGAATTTTCATGAAAAAATTATTTCCTCAGTTCTCATCAAAATCTTTCAATATTTCATGTGCGTTGGTCATGAAGACATACTATTCACCATACGAAATTATTAAGGTCAAGGTCAAATGGCAAGATACGGTTCACCCTGTGGGTGACATATGTTCATTTGTTGTTCTTTTTGTTCGTTCGTTCTTCGTTCACGATCACGCGGTTAGAAATGTATAATCTCTCCCCTGACCAACTATTTTCTCTCATATATTATAACACCCTTTTCTTCTTTTCCTACAAAAGGATGCTTTCATCTTGTTCACCAAATCTATTCATTCCAAAAAATATATATAATACCATCTCTTACAGTTCCTCCTTTCTACATTCTGTTACGTGGTCCCCTCGGTGAATACCTGGTCTCGGTGACCCCCGGACCGTGAGAGGAACTCCGCCAGCAAGCTGTATTATATATGCGCTTTCGCCACGCAATCCATATGAATTTCACCCAGGAGACAACTGATGTTCAAGGATATATTTCCAATGGTAATGATACCATACAATTTCAATGACACAACCACGGAGATCTTCCCCGAGCAATCAACAATACACAACCATCAACAATTCCCAATTCACAAGCACTTCCCTATGAGTAAGATGGCCATCTTATATATGTGTGTCCCGGTGAGTACTCACAACCCCCTTTCGGTCTCTGCTCCTCACAATGTCTCTGGGCCCCTCCTGACCAAGATACTGGTCGCGTCGCCGCACTCGGGCGGTTGAACGAACCCCGGGTGGACGTTTCTCCACCGGGCAGGTATCGTACCAGGCACCGTGGCTGCAGCCCCTCGTGGCCACGCGAAGCGGGTACGGTAGAGCAAGCCAAACCCCACGCCGCTTGCAAGGCGCGTTAGGCCCCAACGTGCGACCCGCACGCGTCTGTTTAGACGGTGCCGCGAACGATGCCAGACGCGGGGTCGATGCACGGCCCCACGTCAACTTGACGTCTCCACCGGGCAGGTACACGTCCCGGTAATTCCTCTCGCCAGACAGGCTTCGGAACGCCGCTTTTCCACGCAGCGCAAGGTCGATCCCACCTTTTGTCGGAGCGGGGCGAGGAAGAAGAAACCTCGTCCTTCTCTCCTCGTGTCTTTTTCCTTCCGTTTTCCGGTCACTTCCGTTTCCGGCCACTTGTTCAGAAGGGCTCCTGACCCTCCAATCACAACAACCCTTAATATACTACACACGGATAAGCAACCCTGAATGGTAATCCACATACCTTCACATAAATATGTAACACTCCCCCCCTTCAAGAAAGAAAGTTTGAACCCAGCGAAAACTTTCTTTGCCGGCCAATTTGGAGAAACAAACCAGATAACTCAACCCCCCCACATTATCAGTTCCCCCCGGGCACAGTTATCACTTAAAAATAAAGCAACCAAAATTTCACCACAACCCCTCCAGATTACTCACTCTGGACTAAGCACCAGCAACGACCTTGTCCCTGCCAAATCAAACTCCATCTCATGACCCTCTGACTTTGACCGTCAGTTTCTTGTGAATGAAGGTTAAGGGGTTGATCAAAGATCCAAAGTTACGCCACTCGATAGCACTTTTTCGGGAGGCCAAGCCGAGTATTCACTACAGGGATGCCTTTAGGAACGTGGAGTTCACGGTTAGTCCGTGCAGGAAAGTTCTCTACATGGGCGCCTTGAGGAACGTGGAGTTCACGGTTAGTCCGTGCAGGAAAGTTCACTACCTGGACGCCTTTAGGAACGGCGTTCACGGTTAATCCGTGTAGGAATCTTGGCTCGGCGGCTCCGCCGCATTCAGTGCTTCAACTTCTCAGAACTTCCCTAATACTTAGGGAGGGACCACTTGTCCCTGTAGTCCCATGAATAGCGGTCTCCTTCTCGGCCACTACTTTGCCAATCCTTCCTTCGGGAGCGGCCGTAACTCAGGGAGCCTCCATAATAATATTGATTGCGGCCACCACCAAAACTACCGCCCCGTTGTCCTCTCCTGTAGACCTCTCGACGCCTACGAAATGCCTTCCCTACTGTTATGGTCCGACCCTCCAAATCCTTGCCATTCCAATTCTTCTCTGCCTCTCTGGCGTCTTTTGTGCTGGCAAACGTGACAAAGCCGAACCCTCTTGACTGTTGCGTTTCCCAGTCTCTTACCAACCGCACTTCCACCAGCGGCCCATACCTGTTGAAGACAGAGGTCAGAACTTCTTCCTCTGTTTTGAAGTTCAGTCCCCCTACAAATAACTTGGCACTTTTGTCGCCATCCCGAGCTGGTGTGGCGTTATTTTCCCTGCTGGGCTCTTTACCAACCCTCAGGTTACCATAAACTTGACCCCCGGCCAAATCATTCCCGATAACCACAGATACACCCTCTACAGGAAGCGTGGCTTGTAAACCGACGGTGACCGGTCCTGACACCAAATCGGACTCCAAATGGATGACATGAAGGGGAGCACTAACACCGCCCCCGATCCCCTGTAAACGAACACTATCCCCCGTTGCCGTCTCCTCGGACCATGGCAAAATGCCTTCAAGCATTAAAGATTGATGTGCCCCTGTGTCCCTCAATATCCTAACCGGTCTCCGGTTAGTCGAGGCTCCATCCAGGGACACAAACCCCTCTGAAATAAATGGTTGGTAACCCTTTTGATGGCGATTTCTTACGCTAGCCATCGCATTCGGAGTTGTAATAGTCGGACTCCGCTCTGGGTTGTCCCTTTTCATGAGGTAACAGCTGGACATCAAGTGTCCAGGTTTCTTGCAAAACGCGCAAGTAGGCCCGGAGGAAAAACTCGTGGTCTGCCTCGGGCCCCCTGAAAAATAAGTTTGTCTTGGGCCCGCAGCCCTCTGACTTCGAACAGGTGGGGTATCCGCGTTGTCCCCATAATCCTCTCGAGGCCGCCGCCATGTATTGTCGTTCTCCGCACCTGCTGTTCCCCACCTCCCCTGCGGAGATCTAGGCGAGGAGTTAGGTTCGTGGACCCCTATTCGGTGGGTTAAGGCATAATCATCTGCCATGGTGGCTGCGTCCCACAACTTTGGTACCTTCTTTTCCTGCAGGTACACTTTGATGTCCTCGTGGACACACTGCTGGAATTCCTCCACCAGGATCAAGTCCCGCAATGTTTCGAAGTCTTTCCCGACTCCTTTTGACTCACACCACCGATCAAACATGTTTTCTTTCACTCTGGCAAACTCCACATGGGTCTCACTCTCCCTCTTCCTGGCATTCCTGAATTTTTGCCTGTAAGCTTCCGGAACCAACTCATAGGCCTTGAGGATGTGCTTCTTCAGTACCTCATAATCTGCACATTGGTCCATTGGTAGCGCCGAATAAATTTCCTGAGCTTTCCCCACCAGCACACTTTGCACGAGTATGGTCCAGGCCTCCTCCGGCCAGTTTAATTGTCGAGCCACTTTCTCAAAGTGTGGGAAAAATTTCGCGACTTCCTTTTCACTGAACGGTGGAACCAGCCTCACATGTCTGCCCACATCCCAGGTTTTCTGGTTAGGTGTCGACCCCGTCAGCAAGGGTGGTGCCTCTCCCCGTTCTCTCATTAACTCCAGCTCCTTGAATTTGATTTCTTGCTGAAGCTCCATGTCACGTTCCTTTAATTCCCTTTCCGCTTTTCTCTCCTCTGCTTCGAGGTCCCTTGCAGCTCTCCTCTCCTCTGCTTTTCTCCCTTCTAACCTTTCCTGGAGTTCTCGTTCCACTCTCCTTTCCTCTGCTTCTGCTTTCCTTTCTTCTTCTTTTAACCTTTCCTGGAGTTCTCGTTCCACTCTCCTTTCCTCCGCTTGTTTCTC
The DNA here is from genome assembly GCF_964187855.1 of Myxine glutinosa. Taxonomy (NCBI): domain Eukaryota; kingdom Metazoa; phylum Chordata; class Myxini; order Myxiniformes; family Myxinidae; genus Myxine; species Myxine glutinosa. The sequence goes on from NC_136270.1 coordinate 98,810,019, forward strand.
TTCCCTCCTCTCTTCTGCTTTCCTTTCTTCTTCTGCTCTTTCCTTTTCTGCTTTCCTTTCTTCTTCTGCTCTTTCCTTTTCTGCTTTCCTTTCTTCTTCTGCTCTTTCCTTTTCTGCTTTCCTTTCTTCTTCTTTAATCCGTTCCTGGCTCCGTAATTGCAACTCCAGTTTCCGGAGCTCAACGTCTTCTGGTTCTTCGGGTAGCCACTCCCAGGCTAACTCGTCCCATGTTCCTAATCCCACCATAGATTGTATCACCGTGGCCTGCAACTCTGCCTTCCTCAAATTAGTTCGGACCTCCAAGTTAAAATGTTTGGCCAATTTCAAGAGGTCCGACTTTAGCAACGCTCGGAACTGTGCCTCACTCGGGGTTACCCCAAAGTTCTGTGCCACAAACGCCATGGTGCCTATCGTTAACACCTGTTAACCTTCACCCAAGACTTTACCCCAATTTCTCAAAAAAATTTACCAATTAATAATTAATTAATTAATTTTAATTAATAAAAAAAATTATTATTTTATTATTTTATACAATTTTAAATCCCGGACGAGCCCCCAATTCTGTTACGTGGTCCCCTCGGTGAATACCTGGTCTCGGTGACCCCCGGACCGTGAGAGGAACTCCGCCAGCAAGCTGTATTATATATGCGCTTTCGCCACGCAATCCATATGAATTTCACCCAGGAGACAACTGATGTTCAAGGATATATTTCCAATGGTAATGATACCATACAATTTCAATGACACAACCACGGAGATCTTCCCCGAGCAATCAACAATACACAACCATCAACAATTCCCAATTCACAAGCACTTCCCTATGAGTAAGATGGCCATCTTATATATGTGTGTCCCGGTGAGTACTCACAACCCCCTTTCGGTCTCTGCTCCTCACAATGTCTCTGGGTCCCTCCTGACCAAGATACTGGTTGCGTCGCCGCACTCGGGCGGTTGAACGAACCCCGGGTGGACGTTTCTCCACCGGGCAGGTATCGTACCAGGCACCGTGGCTGCAGCCCCTCGTGGCCACGCGAAGCGGGTACGGTAGAGCAAGCCAAACCCCACGCCGCTTGCAAGGCGCGTTAGGCCCCAACGTGCGACCCGCACGCGTCTGTTTAGACGGTGCCGCGAACGATGCCAGACGCGGGGTCGATGCACGGCCCCACGTCAACTTGACGTCTCCACCGGGCAGGTACACGTCCCGGTAATTCCTCTCGCCAGACAGGCTTCGGAACGCCGCTTTTCCACGCAGCGCAAGGTCGATCCCACCTTTTGTCGGAGCGGGGCGAGGAAGAAGAAACCTCGTCCTTCTCTCCTCGTGTCTTTTTCCTTCCGTTTTCCGGTCACTTCCGTTTCCGGCCACTTGTTCAGAAGGGCTCCTGACCCTCCAATCACAACAACCCTTAATATACTACACACGGATAAGCAACCCTGAATGGTAATCCACATACCTTCACATAAATATGTAACAATTCCCTAAACTATCCAGAACTCCACCCCTCCTCCAGTGTCCTCAAACGTATTTTTGACTCGAAGGTCTCAAACTCATTTTGCAAAAAATGTTCGTTTCCCATGAATCGTACACTTTTCAAAATCCAATCTCACCCCTCCCCTCCAAATCCTCCCCATCACCCATCCCTTTCAAATCTCCCCCCTTGCCCCTTCCCTCCCCTCCCTCCTAAACTCCCCCCACACCCCTCCCCTCCGAGACTCTCCCTCGCTCCTCCCCTCCTAGACTCCCCTCTCACCCCTCCTCCTCAAAGCATCCTCCCTGCTTCTTCCCCCTTCCAACTTTCACCCAATCTCCATCAAACCTTTTGTCCTTTCGAGATCCTACCCCTCCCCCCCCCCCCCTCATTCTTCCCTTTCTCCAAGCTATTCTGAAATCTCTGAAATCTCTGACACACCTTCAACAGCTCTCCCTACCTCTTCCTCCTCTTCCACATCTTACCCTACCCCTCCCCCCCCTGTTCTGGACCCGATGCTCCCCCTTCCTCTTCATTAACGGTATGGACCTCAAACATCCGGGGCCTTCGCTCAAACTTGACTGACCTCTCCATACAGGTTGCTTCTGACAAACCAGATGTGATCTGCTTAACAGAAACTTTCCTCCTTCATGATGTCTCTGATGCCTTGGTATCTCTCCCAGGTTACTCCCTCCTCCGGTATGATAGACCTGAGCCTCGTCCTGGAGGTGGGGTTGCTATCTTTATAAAAAACTCTCTTCCTCACTCGCCCTCCACTGCCCTCTCTCCACCTCACCCCCAGGAATACCTTTGGCTACGGCTTCCCCTTCGCTCCCACCTTTTGTTCATATGTGTGTTGTACCGTCCACCAAACAGCGATGACTCCATCTACATCTCACTGTCTGATAATATGGACCAACTTCTATCTACCCATCCCAACTCTCTCTTCCTCATATGTGGTGATTTCAATTGTCACCATGCCAGTTGGCTGGGTGTGGGTACCTCTCTCACCAGCCATGGCTCTTCAGCAAAGGACTTCTGCGACTCACTGGGACTGACACAATCTGTCAATTTCCCGACCCGGATCTCAATCAACGGAGCATCTTCTCTTCTGGATTTGGTTATGACAAACTTCCCTGAAAATGTCTGCTGCTCTTCTTCTGCTCCAATCGGCTCATCTGATCATGTGCTTGTCAAAGTGGACATCTCTCTGACCATTCTCAGAGAGCCTCCTCAGCGTCGACGAGTCTGGCATTTCACTCAGGCCAACTGGCACGGTCTTCAAGCAGCCATCAATCATCTGGACTGGTCTCCCATCTCTACCGCCTCTGACATCAACTCATCCTGGGAATTCTTTCAAAGTAAATTGCTCTCTCTCATGCACAGATTTATACCATCTCGTCTTCAGTTGTCATACCCTTCCTCCCGTCCATGGTACACGGAATCTTGTGGTGAGGCTGTTGCCCTGAAACAACTTGCTTTCGTCTCCTGGAAAGCAAATCCAACGGAAGGAAATCTCATTTCCTTTCACAAAGCCCGAAACAAGTGTGTGTCCACCCTCAGGAGAGCCAGGAAACAATATCTCACCATTCTCAAGACCGAACTCTCTTATCTGTCTCCCTCTTCCAAATCCTGGTGGCGTCTGGTGAAATCTGGTTCTGGTGTTTGTTCCCCCTCCATCCCCTCCCTCACCTCAAACGGCTTAACGGCTGACTCCGCACGTGAAAAAGCTGAATGCCTCAACTCTGTGTTTGCCTCTAAATCTTGTGTCCCAAACCCATCCCTCTCTGTACCCACCGTACCCAGTCGTACCCAGCTGCTCCTGGACTCTGTGTCCTTTCCTCCTGATAAGGTGGAAAAGTTTCTGTCAACCCTCGACTCTGATTCTGCAACTGGTCCTGACGGCATCAGCCCACGGGTCCTAAAATCATGTTCTTCTGCTCTTTCACTCCCTCTTTCTGTTCTCTTCACCCTCTCTTTTGCTCAAGGTCATCTGCCATCTGCTTGGAAATCAGCCAACATCACCGGTTTGCACAAAAAAGGTGCAAAAACAGATCCCAGCAACTACAGACCAATCAGCCTTCTCCCAATTATCAGCAAAGTCATGGAATCCATCATTGCTTCAGATATTAAATCTTTCCTCTTCTCCAATGGCTTGATCTCTGATCATCAATTTGGTTTCAGACCTGGTCACTCTACTCTGGACATGCTGCTTCTGCTTTCTCAACAATGGATGGAGGTCCTCAACGCCAAACAGGAAATTAGAGCTGTCTCCCTTGACATTTCACGTGCCTTCGATACGGTCTGGCACCCTGCTCTGCTCACCAAACTCTCCTCCTTTGGTATCCATGGAAATCTCCACGCATGGCTGGCGGACTTCCTCTCTGGTCGTAGTCAACGTGTGGCCCTGAATGGGTTTCTCTCATCTCCTCTTCCTGTTCAGGCTGGAGTTCCCCAAGGTAGTGTTCTGGGCCCTGTGCTTTTTCTGGTCTTCATCAATGATCTCTCTGACTCTCTTGAAAATCCTCTCTATCACTTTGCTGACGACTCTACTCTCTGTCGCTCCATTCCTCATCCCTCAGATCGGCAGTCTGCAGCCTCCTCACTCTCTGCAGACCTGGACAAAATCACAGACTGGTCAAACAAGTGGAACATGTCTTTCAATCCTGACAAATCTCACACTCTTACAATGTCTCTCCGAAAGGACCGACTGGACAACCCTCCCATCTACTTTCTCAACAATCCTCTCCAAGAAGTTCTGTCGCTCAAGCTTTTGGGTCTCACTATCTGCCATGATCTTACTTGGGAAAACCACATTTCCAAGCTGGCCTCCAAAGCCAGTCGCCGACTGGGCATCCTCCGTCGTGCGAAGTCCTTCCTTGGCACACCTGAGCTCCTCACCACATACAAGGCTTTCATCCACAGCTCAATGGAATACTGTTCCCCCCTCTGGGCTGGTGCTCCAGCCTCACACCTTGCTCGGCTTCACGCTGTTGAGGCCAAAGCTTTCAGAATCATTGGAATCTCCTGCGATGTAGTCAACACCGAGGGCCTTTCACTCACTCACCGCAGGCAGGTTGGTGGTCTTTCTGTCTTCTACCGACTCCTCTCCGGCCTTGCTCCCCCAGCTCTCTCTGTGCTCTGTCCCCCCAATATTCCTTCAGGTCGCACAAGATCTGCCTGCAACCCTCTTATGGTTAAACTGCCAAAGTCTAGGCTCTCTGCTCACCTTCACTCTTTCATTCCCCTTTTCTCCCGCCTCTGGAACAAACTCCCCCACTCCCTTCAATCCCACTCCTCCCTCCAGGTCTTTAAAACAGCTGTTCACCACCATCTCTTATCTTCCCCCATCGAAAACCTTGATCTTTTCTACCCCCGGTAATTCACCCCAGAGTCCTTGCAGTGTTCATATGTTTTATTCCTCTCCCACCTCCCCCCAAGTCCTCCCGATGTCCCTGCTCTCAAATGTTGTGTTTGTGTCCTTCCCCCTCTTCCCCCTCTCTTTTGTGTCCTTCCCCCTCTCTCCCCATCTTGTCTGCCGCTCCCCTTGTTTTTTGTGTTTTGTGTGTCGGTTTGTCTTTTTGTGTGATTAATGTTAGCTCTTTCACGAGCCTCGATCTTGTATACAAAAAAAAACAAAAAATAAAAAAAAAACCTGCGTACGTGTGCTGTGTGTCGTACGTGTCTGCATTTTAAAAATTCATTTTCTCGGCAACTGTTGGTCCGCATGACACGAAATTTTACCAGAGAAGCCCTTCGCCTGTATAATTTTTTTATTCATAATTATGACGTCATAGGTCACGTGGTACGGACGCCATCTTGGAAAAAACTTACACCTCTATATCTCCGAAAGCACTCCATGGAAAAAATTGAAACATGGCTCATTGTCAAGTACTGCACTTGGGGTATAAAATATGTTAATGATGATGTCATCGGTGCCTTCGTTATGACGTCATAATTCGACAAGTACAAGACTTATCCGATCATTGTGAATTTTTTTTCTCAGCAACTGTTGGTCTGATGGGCACGAAATTTTCACCATAGGCGCGCCTACTCCTGCAGAATAGTTTAATGATAATCATGACGTCATAGGTCATGTGGTACAGGCGCCATCTTGGAAAACCGAAAAATGTTGCACCTCTATCTCCAAAACCGCTGCATGGAAAAAATTTAAACATGGCTCATTGTAAAGAACTCCATATGGGGAATAGGTGTTGTTAACGATGACGTCATTGGTGCCATAATTATGACGTCATAATTCGACAGGGGCAACACTTTGTCTGATCAGTTTGAAATATATTGAGCGTGATCTATGCAACAATTATATTGGAGAATATAAATTTATGATGTCATCGCTCACGTGGTCTGGCAGCCATATTGGATCAAAGAAAAACCATGTTCAAAAACAGAAGAGTTGGCTCGCAACAAGTTGACTGCGCAGGGTAAGTATTCTATGAATACCATCTAGTTTATATAAAGTAGAAGGTTATACACATCAGTATGATCCTTTGTGTATGATAATTATCTGGGCAGTGAAGAAACGGACAACCACATAATTCAATAAATTAAAATATTCTCACATTCCTTGTCACCTGTTAATCACCCATTTACGATTCGTTTCCTAAAGGGTAACAAAAGAGAATGTCGTAATTTTTTTCCATTTCATGGAGAGCACACTGGACTAACGAACAGCTGTATGGAAATATCCCCAGAGTATAAGAGTCAATACTCCAGAAACGTCTCAGGTTGAGTGGGCACTGCTGGAGAAGTGATCAAGAGAAGGTCAAGATGGTACTTTTCCGGGAACCTTCTCATGGTCACCGCTCAAGAGAACGACCCGCTCCAACCTACATGGAAACACTTGAACGCGACACCAAAATCAACACGTGTGACCTCCCTGAAGTGATGGCGAGAAGAGAACAATGGAAAAAGATTGTCTGTAGTGTCCGATCGAGATCGACCCGATGATGATGATGATGTCATAATCACTCTGTTACATATATTCTATGAGAGAGCCATTTGTCTGTCTGTCGCCATTGTTCTTGGAGATGGCTGAGCGGATCTTCGTCAAACTTTCAGAGGTTCATGAGTGAGTGCCAGGGAGTGTTTAGGACCAAAAAAATTCAAAAAATTGTAAAATAAACTTTTGGGGGGGGGGGGGGGGTGGGGGGGATTTCCAATGATTACGCTATGGTGTGTGAGCCCATGTAGCTGTGTGTGTAATGTAGCTGTGTGTATGTGTGTGTGTGTGTAATTATCATAATATTAAATACAAACTTTTCTTAGTGGGTTATAGGGAAGTGTTTTAGGCACCCACAAAAAATAGAAAAAAACAACAAATTCATTTCTTCAAAATACCAACAGGATTAGAACATCACCTGGCAAAACCGGATACAACTGCAAGTCCGAAATAAACTACAGTGGAAATTTTTGTTTTTGTTTTTTTACATCATGTCAGATTAAAGATATACCAGACTCACTGGAAAAACCACATGATGCATCATCAAATTTGCTAGGTTTTATAAACTGAGGTCTGAGGTTTACAAAATGTATATATTCCTGGTCTGGGTATGTAATTTTCCCATACATGTCAATTAATTAGTTACAGTATAATCCTGTTCATTTATTTAATTGTGTTTCTATGTCCCCAGTGGTGTTTGTAATAGCGGACATGGATTTGTCCCACCATTGGAGGAATATCCTCTCGTGAGCGGGATACCCTCTCCTGAGCAGGCCATTGGTGCCCCAATTGTTGGCAGCGAGTGCTGCCAACAATTGGGGCACCAATGGCCTGCTCAGGTAATGGAAAGCAGTAATGGAAAGAGAGTGGCAATTAATTATATGTGTGGGAAAATTATCTGATTGGTCAGGATCACCCAGATAGCTCAGAAGGCAGAGCACTGGTACGGTTCACCATAGGACCTGGGTTCCATTCCTGGTCTGGGTGTGTAATTTTCCCACATATATCAATTAAAAATGTATATATATATGATTACAAACCATATGCATAAACGGTAAAATATTTGGGTGGTCAAGTTTTCTTAATTGTAATTAATATAATGTCGGTATGCATTACACCTACTGAAGAGGTGCACACCACATGGTTATTGTCATAGGCTAAAGGTGGTTGTTTTTAATACCAGACCATTCCACAAAAAGTAATTTGGAAACAATTGTATATGGAGGCTCATTGGGTTGGCATGCTACCTTAGAGGTGGGAGGGTTGTCCAGTCGGTCTTTTCGGAGAGACATAGTAAGACTGTGAGATTTGTCAGGATTGAAAGACATGTTCCACTTGTTTGACCAGTCTGTGATTTTGTCCAGGTCTGCAGAGAGTGAGGAGGCTGCAGACTGCCGATCTGAGGGATGAGGTATGGAGCGGCAGAGAGTGGAGTCATCGTGCTCTCATCTTTGAGAAATCCATCCTGGGAGCTCATCATAATTCAGCTGTAAACTGTCACCTTGGTGATTCACATGTGGAGTGATGCCTCAATGCACGCGCTCTCCATTGGAAGGATGTTAATCCAGAGGACCCATCTCCCAGGACTGGTCTTGGTGGACATTAAAGATTCCACATTGTCCTCACAAAAGGCTAAAGATCATTACAAACTCGCCGATGGATAGCAAGGTATTAAAGGAGATGGTTTCGTCATTGCTCATGTGAAAGATAGGTAACACTAATGTGGTATTTAAAACTCAAAAGGAGACCAGATGCTGGACAGGTTCGATTTCTTTGAAGGATGTGACGTCATGTGATTGGACGCAGAATCTATCAGGCACAGCCCGCTGCTTCAACCGAGCTGTATACGTTTGCAAATAGGTTATAAATTCCTGTGATATAGGAGGGAAATTCAAAAAAATTATACAAACGAGTTCATAGAACATTTGGAGAACGTGTGATTTAATTAAATAGTATGAATTTGATTTTCGACCTTATTTTTTGGCAAATATAACATTTCCCATCATTCTTGGTTTGTGTACATTTTGGGTATATTTTGGACAAAACGTTTTTGGGATTGCTGAAAAAATGTGAAAAAATACTGTACGTACATTTTTATCACTACGAATTTGAAAATCACTTTTATTGCTGCACAATGAGAACTTAATGATTTGGTGAAATAACTTGCATATTGATCGTACGTCCCTCTGAGGCCCGGTACGAAAGTAATGCCTCTTATTTTATTTCTCACTAAATGCCATTAGAAGTCGAGGGTATATGCATACACGTGTGGCAAATATGAAGTTTTGTTTTGTTATTTTTCCCACTTAGTCTTCGTCAACTGCAATGCACTTCAATGAGCGCATCAATCCGACTCTTCTTTTCTGGTGTCACTGCGGTTGCACGAAGACCACTTCGAGGCTTGTCGTCGATATTGGTTTCGCTTCTCTTGAAACGCTTTTCCCAACGTCAAACGGTGCTCACATCAATGGCACAGTCACTGTGCACATTCTTCAAACGCCTATGACTATCCACTGGAGGACCCTCTTCCGCAGTAAGAAATCCAATAACCGTTCTCTGCTTCATACGCACATCGAGCGGCCATTTTGAAAGCATGATGAGATGTTGTCACCTGACCGATTACAGTGCCGCTCAACTTAATATGGGTGGGAGATACAAACCTTTCAGTGTGAACTCACCTAGCTTACCTGTGATGCTTTGGTTACAAAGTGAAAAATGATGAGGCATTACTTTTGTAACGACGCTCGTATTCGTTTTAGTCTTATTCTCCATCAAATATAAATTAACCATCCGCCTCTCTCGGTATAGTCAGGAAGCTTAGGACAGGATTTGAGATGGACATGGACGTTCCAGACAAAAGCGCCAATTTTATTCCACATGTTACCCGTGACCTTAGCTTTCAATTTTTGATAGGAACCACTTCCTCCGAATACATTATGGCGGCCATCTTAGATTTTCAAAATGGCCGCCATGTAAAAACCTATATCTACCAATATCTCCGCTTCTAAGTCACTTAGGATCACAATGTTGGTGTCTAAACATACATTTTCTGGGTCAAGGAATACAACTATACCATATAGAAAAACAACGGATGATTTTTATTAACACAGAAAAGACTGAACATAAAACCTGAAAAAAAATACCCGGAATACTGTTAATGTATCATAGTCACTGAAAATACTGCAAAAATAAAACGATTCAGAGGAAGTGGTTGCTACCAAAAATGGAAAGCTAAAGCTATGGGTAGCATGTGGGGGGAAATTTAGCACTTTTGTCCAGAACGTCCACATCCATTTGCTAAGCTGCCTGACTATTAAGACAAAAACTCATTGAGACAACTTTCACTGAAATAATGGCAAAACAAACTGCTGTTATTGTAACAACGTGTCAAAATCTTTACATCCGAAAAAAGTTCCATGGTATACAAGCCTTATTGTAGAGTTAAGATGCAAAAAAAAATCAAGATAATAATTATCATTCGTGGTAAATATTTTAAAAGGACAGCTATTGGGGCTGGTCTGCATGAGTCTGAGGATGATTGTGTGTGTGTGTGTGTTTGTGTGAGACTGCTGAAATATCCCCAGTGCATATAAATGAGTAATGGTGACCGCACCAAAGTGTTCCACCAGACTTGTGTTTTTTGCTGCAGGTGTGAGAAGCCGCCCGGAACAGTTCTCCCTGGTCTTCCGGCAACAAAATCCGGCACTTCAGTCACTCGAGGAAGTGCCACTGCGGCACCCCCACATGATCCCAGTCGTGAACATTCATCACATGGCTCTGGGAGACGCACAGGACGAAAACGCAGCCACAATACAATTCCCTCGCCGACGATTCCGCAAGAACACATCGGTGGAAAATGATGCAATATTCTGGCCTTTGTGTGGACCACAGGACGTGGGTGACAGCAGCACCGGAGGTTCCAGACTGCAAAACCACCTGTTGGCAGCGAATGCATCACAATGGGATTTTATCCACTGGAATGAAAGCGCCTTTGTAATTGCAAAAATGAGACTTCAATATACAACCATTCTTGTTCATTTTAATGTGTTAAGACGAGTGTGGGTGGTGCGTATGTGCAGTATATATATATATATATATATATATATATATATATATATATATATATATATATATATATATATATATATATATATATATATATATATATATATATACACATTATATATATATATATATATATATATACACATTATATATATATATATATATATATATATATATATATATATATATATATATATATATATATATATATATATATATATATATATACACACACACACACACACGCACATGGAGGTACGCACACTCCACTCTCTTCTAAGCTGTCTAGTCTGGGTTTGAATCCCGAGCCAGCTATAAACTGTCATTCCACAGTTTCACAAGCATGGTGATTCATAAATGCGTGTGCTGTCCGTCGGATGGATGTTAAACTGAGCGTCCCATCTGCCGATATAAGTTTGTGGATTATAAAGATACCACGGTATCCTTCGCAAAGAGTAGGTGAGCTATCGCCTTCACCATGTCCAAATTCCGAATTCGTGCCCCAACTACTCCAAGGAAAGCAACGGCAAATCATCCAGTATGCCCATGACAAGGAATTGCGCTCTGCAACAGAGTATGATACATCATATTTGGAATATATATATATATATGTATATATTGTTGCGGATCTCCAACGTCGGCCTTCCCCTTATCAAGGGGGGATTAATCCCCTTGTCTTTTTACTGGCCGACGCGATCCCAGGGGCTATAACGTTCTTCCCGGGCAGTGTTAAATAGGGTTGTTGGTCGAATTTGTCCTATTACCTAAGTACTAACACTGAACGGAAACGAGGAAATAACTCTCGCCCGAACCACGGCATTAGTGGACACGCCGAGCGAAGCTAGCCGTGTTTTGGGCCGTTAACAGGTACTAACCCGATTGGAGCGGTTATAATCGTACCACGCTTACCCAATTGAAGAAAAGACTGATACGGTCGAATTGAGAGGAAACCAGGAAGAACAGGTAATTTATTAAAACTTTGTACAATTAGAAGAGGAAAAGAAAGAAAGAGAATGTACAGGGAAGAGGAAGAAGCAGATACACAGGGCAGCCTGAATAACAGTCTTGTACTTATCCCTGGACACGGGCCTGTTCACTCTCAGACTCACTCTCAGGGTCACTCACACGGGGTTTGAAGATGGTCGGGTTGAGGGTCCAAGGGTCCACAGCTCGTCCGGTCCCCGACTCGTACCGTGCAGATGGTGGAATACGGCAGGCAGCTCTCCCCGTGGCGTAGGCGCGATGCGGACAATTATATCTCGGGGGATCGGTTGGCGATTAGATTTGGCGTACGTAATACTTGTACCGGCGCCTTTATACGCGTGCCCGGTATTGTTACGATCGATGCGCCACTTCCCCAATGTCCTTCTGCACGCTGTAGTCCTCTGCAATGCGTGCCGCGCGCCCGCCCTCTGTAAAGCTTGTTGCCACAGCGCATCTCTCCCTCTCTTAACTACTCAAGCGTCTCTCCCGTAACTCAACTCCGATCAGGTGAAGCGCCTCTCTCTCCCCGCTCATAACTGAGGTGGGGGCCTCGCGCAAGGGGTTATATTGCCACGCCCAGCGAACCCTCTGGAATGTCCAGCCACACCCTGTCAGGTGATGTCACTCGAGCCCTGATTGGCTGGTGAAGGGTTACCGGCTCCGCCTTGATGGCAGCTTGATGTGGCCACACCCCCACCCTTGCGCTCCGCCCCCTTTTCGGGCCTTACCTCGTGGCTTGTGGGCTGGTTTGAGCAGAAGCCCAGCGAGTTCGGTTTGAGCGGAAGCCCAGCGAGTTCGGTTTGAGCGGAAGCTAAGCAAGTTCGCCCAACGAGGTCGATTTGGAGGGAAGCTGCAAAATGGATGAACGGGGCCTACTCTTATTTGTTCTACACAACGCAGATGCAACTATTGGGAATGGCCTTATCTTAAACACATACTATGAAATAACTGACGTCCTAAGGTGACCTACATGTTGCATATGGCCTATCTATGGGGTGCAATCTTTAACCTTTAATGATGTTACCTGTGTGGGTTCTCAAAACCGCAACATTTCACCCCTCCTTTCGCCAGGCTCTTCCCGAGCCGAACCACATAGCAGTGAGGATGGCCGGCTTCCGATACCTGGGTCAGGACTACCTTTTAAATTAGTGTGACACTTAGGTGTGGTTACCCTTTACATTTAACCTCACCCTGAGTGCAACAGTTTTAACACTAGATATGTCCCACCTGCTGCGTTGTGTACTATTTAACTGACTCACGCCCACAATTAACCGAATTACGGAATTATTCGCAAACTACACATGAAGCCGGTGGGGAGCATGTTATTTACAAGACACTAGCTAATTATTTACAAGTAAAACCCAGGACCTGTCTTTTGTGGGAAAAAGTAGAACTTTTGGAAAGAGGAAACACCGATTGCAATGCACTGCACCAATACACCATACACCCATATGCACCAAAAATTAAATATAAAATGCACAAAAAGGACCATCATGAAAAATGCACAAAAACATTTCAATAATTTTATTAATGATGCCTTGTGCTTGACTGCTGGGCCGTTGCATCTTCTTGCTTCTGGCTTCATGGATCTTCGGTGTGCCATCGTTAAAGTTTACCATCTTGTGGTCCGGGCACACCAAAGATTAATTAATAAAGAAGGGCACAAACTGTGTCCGCTTTTTATTTGGCCAGCAGGGCCAGCGTAGGTGGTCCGACTGCTTGGCATGTGCGCCACTTAAAAACAGTGGTCCGCAAGCAAGATGCTGCTGGCAGCAATGGTCTGCTCCAGCAAAGGTGCCAGGCCACAGAATGTGTGGTCCATATGGTGTATCAGTGCAGGCAGCAGGAAGCAGGGTGCAGTGCAAGAGTGCAGCCGCACAACTCAGGGCACCTGCACACTCCCCTCAACCAAAAGACCATGGGTCCATGAGTGGGGAGGAAGACAAAGCAGAGGTTAGCGGGGGCAAGGCGCAAGGGTACATGTCATAACAAGGCAATGCGACATGAGGGGCACGGGAGAGCGAGCTGAGAAAGCTCGTCCCTACTCGTACGTCACCCCCCCCCCCCCCCCCCCCCATGTCAATCTACACTACCCTTGCCCTTCCCCGTATTTACACAATTTACAAATTCGTCTCTACCGTCTCGTCCCCCATATCTCCCCTAAACCAAATTCGTCTCCAATCCCTCCCAAGAAGGAAGGGATGGAATCACACACAATGTCTCACCCACGTCAATATGCGTCTTACATTCCAAATTGTTCACAAAACCTGGTGTGGAGTCCTGTCAACTTGGGGAGTGGATGTGTATGGTGCGAAGAGATTTCATCCTAACTATCCTTCTAATTGACATTAACTCACTTTACACTACCCGGGGTCTTGCCCTGCCAATCCAATTGGCCTCTTTACACTATGTGGTTCTAAAAACCAATTCCCATTGCCCATACTGTGGTGCCTTACCAATTTGGCGTCTCACTCCCCCCATTTTTCTCTACTGTGCCCTCGCACAATTTTGGGGCTGGGTTGTGTGGCTCTACCAGCAAGTCTACCTACCTGCGCACCTCCGCCACTGGAGTCGCCACACGAGCTGGCCTGGCTCCTGCGACTACCCTAACCTGGGGAAGGCCCTCCTGGCGCTCTCACCCCACTAATGCCCTCTCTGGCATTGGGCTACCCGGGTCCTCTCCTCGGATCCTCGGTCCCCGCTGAACACTACACTGATCCTAACTGGCTCCCAGAGCCTACCTGCGGCCTCACCTGGCCGACAGACTACCAGTGGCGGAGTGCCCCAATAACCATACTTACCAACAGGCTCACACGCCCAGCCATTCCACTTACTTATGCACCCCCTCAAAGCACTTCTTTACTACTACACGCACCACAGATGTCAATATCCAAACAATTTACCTACTCCCTCTACCTACATTTAAACTACCCTCCCCGGGTACTCGTGAAGGGGTCCATCCTCCCCCCATTCACTCCTTCGCACCATGCACTCCACACCACTCATTCCTCACACCCACTCCACACTACTCACTCCACACCATTACACTTGTCCACAATGCTCTACTCATACACTTTCACACACACACATCATTCATGAGCATTGCCTCATTTCCTCACGCTCACCACCAAGAACCTCATTCACAATGCCTCATTTGCGCCTAAAGCGCATCCTCATACTCACACATACAGCATCATCTAGCTAACTATCTCCTTCCCTCTAATACTAGTGCTTTCCCTGTCATCCCTTATACTAAGCACATCCCTCGTCATTATCATCCACCTAATCTCTCTACATCCCCTCTACTTGTACAATGTCTCTACTTAACTCTTAGTCTCCTATGGTCATCTCTAGGTCCCTAACAATTATTCTAGCCCGCCCTGGCTAGTTCACACTGCCAAACCCCATACTCTACTGCTCCTTTGCCCCAAAATGAACGATGTGAGGGATGGTAGATCTACCATCCCTCTACACCGGATACCATTTGCCATCACTACTGCTACCATTGGTCCACTATCCTTGAGCCTCCCGGTGCAGCAATACATTGTCACAGCTCGGCTTCGAAAAACCGAGCCATGCGTGCGGATGGTCAGTCTCCTGTTGGTTGGGTCCATCCGGCATTTTCGATTCTGGGGAGGAGGCATACTCCGGCCGAGGTTCCAGGCGCCATCCCTCCGGTGAGCCCTTCGGTCTCCAGCACGGTGACCCAACCTCTCCCGGCCGGAACACCGCGCCCGCCAGGGGGCGAAGGTCCAACCTGGCCTACCTCTGCCGGAATCGTGCCGGTCGCCGCTACGACGCAGACCATACAGGGCGGGGCCTGGCACGAATCGTGCATGGCGCTCCTTGCAAGAGCGCCGCAGCAACGATCCCCGCCGGCTCCCGCAGCACACAAAGCACCCCGCGCACCGAGGACTCGCGTCGGCTATCCGTCGGCCTAAACGCTGCCCCGGTCTGCGTCGATGCTTGGATCGCATTCGCACATCCACACGCGACCCTTTCTACACTCACAAAACGCGGCGCTCCAGCGCCTCCCATACACCCCACACATTTCGTTAATTCTGCCACCACACGCTCACGTGCACACTCTTTCGTTCCACACTCAGGTGCACACCACTCAGGCACACTCATTCCTTCCAGACACTCCATTATGCACTCCTCTCGCACACATTGTTGCGCACACTCCTCCGTTACGTACTCCGTAACATTCACGGGGGTGCACTCTTGCACATACCCAATCACCCGCACACCCCGCACACACTCCTCAACCAACTCTGGTGTGCATTCTCACACACTCTTTCCATCCATCTCTGGTATGCATCCTCACACACTCTCTCCGACACGCTCTGGTGTGCATCCTCGCACACTCTCTTCATTGATCCCACACTCTGTATCGCACTCACTCTCACTTCCACACTCTATCACACTCGCACTTCGGTGCACACCTTTTCCTCACACGCGCGTCATTTCCTTTCACACCGCGCACCACGGACCTTCCACAAGCGCCTGGGTGACGTTGGGCTCCCAAGCGCGCGGAAAATCTTTTCGCGCCAAACACTTTCGCGCCAAACCTTTTCGCGCCATACACAGCCCTGCTTACCTTCAGGAATCAGGATCCTCCTCTCCTGCACCAACTGCAAACTTCCATTTTGGTTAGGAAGTACGGCACCATGATGCGAACACGGACGTTGTACATATTCCATCTTTTCCTCCCATTTGATTTTTGCTTCTGCCGTCTCCTTAACCCCGATTGCAACTATAATTTCTTTTTCCTTATTCAGCTCGACGACCGCTGGAGCACATAAAATAAGATTTTCCAATTCAGCGGCCGTCGGCTTCTCTATACCCGGTGTCGCGATTTCTATACCAGTCCACGTAACTGCGCTTTGCTCCACCTCGCTTTCCCCGCATTCCTCAAGCCGCGCTACCCCCATCGCATACCAATGTACTATTCCCGCTCGACCTGCGGTCTATGTTCTCCCCATAATTTTTTATGTGGCCACCCATTCGGTTTTCAAACCCCGTTAACCCGTCCTTCATTCCTTTCATTTGATTTTCTCGGGTGGCCATCCTGTTTTCCAACCCCGTTAACCTCTCATTCATTTCTCCCATGTGGCCACCCACGTCCTTCAACTGGCCCCCCAATTTGCTTTCGAACCCCCCCAATTTGCTTTCTAATCCCCCCAATTTGCTTTCTAATCCCCCAATTTGATTTCCCATTTCATTTTTCAATCCCCCAATTTCGTTTCCCATATCATTTTTCAATCCCCCAATTTGGTTTCCCATATCATTTTTCTATCCCCCAATTTGGTTTCCCAACTGCTCACTGGTATCCCTTGCTTCGTCCCTCAATTGATCCAATTGTTCTCCCATATACGCCCTGAGTTGTATCATAAAGAGGTTCATATCCATTGGCGCTGGGGGCGCGGCTCTCGCCGCCATGTGCGAGGCGCCGCCATTTTGTTCACCTACAACCCCTACTGCTGCACCCTCTTCAATTTCCTCTTCCATTTCTCGCAATTGTCCCACTTCTTCCCGGGGGTCCTGGGTCGATTCTAATTCCTCCTCATCTACCCCCACCGGCATCCGACTGCCTTGGCTATCCATGGCACGATTTAAAATTTAGATGTTAATTAAATTAATTTCGGCCGCTCGTAATTTCGAGTGCGTTAGGTGCACTTCGGGTCCAAATCCCACTCCCAGACACCAATTGTTGTGGATCTCCAACGTCGGCCTTCCCCTTATCAAGGGGGGATTAATCCCCTTGTCTTTTTACCGGCCGACGTGATCCCGGGGGCTATAACGTCCTTCCCGGGCAGCATTAAATAGGGTTGTTGGTCGAATTTGTCCTATTACCTAAGTACTAACGCTGAATGGAAACGAGGAAATAACTCCCTTCGAACCACTGCGTTAGTGGACACGCCGAGCAAAGCGAGCCGCGATTCGGGCCGTTAACAGGTACTAACCCGATTGGAGCGGTTATAATCGTGCCACGCTTACCCAATTGAGGAAAAGACTGATACGGCCGAATTGAGAGGAAACCAGGAAGAACAGGTAATTTATTAACACTTTGTACAATTAGAAGAGGAAAAGAAAGAAAGAGAATGTACAGGGAAGAGGAAGAAGCAGATACACAGGGCAGCCTTAATAACAGTCTTATACTTATCCCTGGACACGGGCCCGTTCACTCTCAGACTCACTCTCAGGGTCACTCACACGGGGTTTGAAGATGGTTGGGTTGAGGGTCAAAGGGTCCACAGCTCGTGTGGTCCCCGACTCGTACCATGCAGATGGTGGAATACGGCAGGCAGCTCTCCCCGTGGCGTAGGCACGATGCGGACAATTATATCTCAGGGGATCGGTTGGCGATTAGATTTGGCGTACGTAATACTTGTACCGGTGCCTTCATACGCGCGCCCGGTATTGTTACGATCGATGCGCCACTTCCCCAATGTCCTTCTGCATGCTGCAGTCCTCTGCAATGCGTGCCGCGCGCCCGCCCTCTGTAAAGCCTGTTGCCACAGCGCGTCTCTCCCTCTCGTAACTACTCAAGCGTCTCTCCCGTAACTCAACTCCGATCAGGTCAAGCGCCTCTCTCTCCCCGCTCATAACTGAGGTGGGGGCCTCGCGCAAGGGGTTATATTGCCACACCCAGTGAACCCTCTGGAATGTCCAGCCACACCCTGTCAGGCGATGTCACTCGAGCCCTGATTGGCTGGTGAAGGCTTACCGGCTCCGCCTTGATGGCTGCTTGACGTGGCCACACCCCCACCCTTGCGCTCTGCCCCCTTTTCAGGCCTTACCTCGTGGCTTTTGGGCTGGTTTGAGCAGAAGCCCAGCGAGGTCGTTTGAGCGGAAGCCCAGCGAGTTCAGTTTGAGCGGAAGCCCAGCGAGTTCACCCAACAAGGTCGATTTGGAGGGAAGCTGCAAAATGGACGAACGGGGCCTACTCTTATTTGTTCTACACAACGCAGATGCAACTATTGGGAATGGCCTTATCCTAAACACATACTATGAAATAACTAACGTCCTAAGATGACCTACGTGTTCCATATGGCCTATCTATGGGGTGCAACCTTTAACCTTTAATGATGTTGCCTGTGTGGGTTCTCAAAACCGCAACAATATATATATATATATATATTGTTATGGTTTTGCAATAAAGAACACCCCCTCTAGTTAATTACGAGACAACATGTTGCCTGCATTAGTCAGTTATTTCTTATTAAATGTAAAGATTAGCTCCCTTCCCATTGTGTAGTAATTAAAGCAGATATACGTTGAGTTTAGGCAGGATTTCAAACCTTCATATGGTTGAAGAAAGACGTTGATTCATATGCAAGGAGGCATGGCTACAAGCACAGTCCACGTGATCAACCGCGACTGTGGTAGGCGTGGCTAAAAGAACCACCCACGTCACCAGCGGGTAACCAATGAGAGGTTGTGGACACATCACCAACAAGCCTCGAATGAGAGGTCGTGGACGTGTAACCAGCCAATGAGAGGTCGTGGACACGTAAACAACCAACCAGGTCTTGACTCTCCCCCAGCAAACGTCACTAGCAAACTTCGACCAATGAGAGGCTGTGGAACATTCTAGGGAGTTTTTCAACCCGGTATAAACCCATGTCCATCGCACCTCTCTGCTCTCTCTCTCGCTGCTCTCTCGTCGTGGTCATTCAAGCTGGCTGTCCAATGTGCTGGTTTGTCCTTCCTGCGCTGAATCGTTCCCTGGCTTGTTACGACTTTTACTTCCTCTAGACAGTCAAGTTCGCTCATCTTTTCGGCGCACCGGCACGAGCCGAGAACGGCCCGTGCAGGGGCTGATCCGAGGATCTCACCAAACCGTCCGATCGGTAGTAGCGACGGGCGGTGTGTACAAAGGGCAGGGACTTAATCAACGCGAGCTGATGACTCGCGCTTACTGGGAATTCCTCGTTCGTGGGACACTGTCTCAAGCCCCAGTCCCCATCACGGACGGGGCTCAGCGGTTTACCCGAGCCTGACGGCGAAGGGCAAGGTACACGCTGGCCCATCCAGTGTAGCGCGCGTGCGGCCCCGGACATCGAAGGGCATCACAGACCTGTTATTGCTCCATCTCGCACGGCTTGCAGCCGCTCGTCCCTCTAAGAAGTTAGTCCGCCGGCCAGCGCGGCCGGCCTGGAATGGAACCTGGAATGTCGTCGTTTGTGCTGACTCTGACGTGGTGGCTCGTCCTAAGGACCTTCTGCAAGCTGCGCATCCTGAACGGCCAGGGAGCCGCGCGTGGAAGTTGGTGAACCCAAGTGCGCGACTGCACGTTACTCGGTACGAGTTTAACCTGTGTGATTCATTCCCAGTGTGTGTGTGCAAGGTGCCTGTCGGGATTTAGATAGGTAAGAATTGATATGTCTGCCTCTCGTCCTTTTTCTGTGAATTAGAAATAAAAGATGCGTACATTTTTGTTTCCTTTCATCCTGTTCATGCACAGTCATGTGAAAAAGTAAGTACACCCCATGTAAAGTTTTGACTTTTTCAACATATTTCAACATACAGCTATTTGATCTTCATTTCAACAATATTGAGAGATAAAGGTGATATAATATAACAAATATCATGAAACATTTACATTTTGTAGTCCATTGTATAATTTAAATAAACATAAATGCAAATTTCGCATGTGGAAAAAGTAAGTACACCCTTGGCTCTAATAGGTGGTATTGCCCCCTTTGGCAGAAACAACCTCAAGTAGGCGTTTCTTATAACTGTCTACCAGTCTCTGACATCGACTGAGAGAAATTTTTGCCCACTCCTCCATGCAGAATTCTTTCGGCTGTGCGATGTTTGAGGGGTTTCTTGCATGCACAGCTCGTTTCAAATCCCCCACAACATCTCGATGGGATTTAGATCCGGGCTTTGACTTGGCCATTCCAGAACCCTCCATTTCTTTCTTTTCAGCCATTCCTTGGTGGATTTACTGGTATGTTTAGGGTCATTGTCATATTGCAAGGTCCACCTTCAGTTGAGCTTCAACTTTCCGACAGATGGCCTCACATTATCCTCAAGCACCCTCTGGTACAATGAAGAATTCATAGTGGATTATATGATGGTGAGCTGCCCAGGCCCTGATACAGCAAAGCTGCCCCAAACCATAATATTTCCACCACCATGCTTTACAGTTGGTATCAGGTTCTTGTGGTCAAATGCTGTCTTTGGTTTTTGCCAAACATGTCTTCTGGTACTGTGACCAAATAGCTCTACCTTTGACTCATTTGTCCAGAGCACATTGTTCCAGAAGTGCTGGTCTTTGCCTGCGTGTTCATTGACAAACTTTATTCTTGCCCTGATGTTCTTTCTGGACAGCAAAGGTTTCCTCCTGGCACACCTCCCATGTAGATCAAATTTGTGCAGCCTCTTTCTAATGGTAGACTCATGCACTTTGACATCAACAGTGGCAAGAGCTACCTGTAGGTCCCGTGATGACATTCTGGGGTTCTTAGAGACTTCTTTCAGCATCTTGCGGTCCGCTCTTGGGCTGAACTTGCTGGGGCGGCCTGGCCTGAACAAGTTGGCAGTTGTTTGGAATCTTCTCCACTTGTAGATGATCATCCGGACAGTCGAATGATTGATTTCAAATTCTTTGGAGATGTTTTTAAATGCCTTCCCAGACTCGTAGGCATCTATAACCTTCTTTCTGAAGGCCTCAGAGAGCTATTTTGATCTAGGCATGGTGACGCCGCACACTTCAACAGCAAAGAGCAAACCAAACTAAATATCTGAGGTGTACATAAGACAGGTTCCTCCAAGATCCTCTCTAACGATGTTCTAATCATTTGCACCTGAGCTGGTGCACCTGATTCTAACTTTAGGTATTTGAAGTAGTGATAAATGTAGGGGTGTACCTACTCTTTCCACATGCAAAATTTGCATTTATGTTTATTTAAATTATACAATGGACTACAAAATGTAAATGTTTCATGATATTTGTTATATTATATCACCTTTATCTATCAATATTGTTGAAATGAAGATCAAATAGCTGTATGTTGAAATATGTTGAAAAAGTCAAAACTTTACATTGGGTGTACTTACTTTTTCACGTGACTGTACGTCTTTTCCCCCATTGGCCCAGCATAGTCCGAACCGAATTTGACTTTAATTAGGTCCAGAAAACACGCAGCATAACCGTGATTCACACCAGCACAAAAACTGCTCAGCATACTCGATTGGAATAAGGTGTGAAATCGGGAGAAGGAGGTTCATTTCCCGGGGTTTCTAACCACGTGGTCTTGAAGGTATTTGGGTAGTGACCAATAACCCTTCACCCGTGGTTGGGGTATTGGCATTTGAAGTTGCTTAGCAACCCATCGACCGCAAGTTTAGGCGCGATCGATGACCCCGTAAGTCCGGTGTCTGTGGGGGGAAGAGGGGTCTTCACTCCCCCCCCCCCTTAGTACGTCGACAGAACCGGGGATCGACTTAGTACGTCGACAGAACCTTCGGCCTTGGAGGCCGTCCATGAAGGCAAACCCACTATAGTTAAATTGCACGACAACATGCAGCCTGCAGTAGTTAGATATGTCTTATTGAATGTAAAGATTAGCCCTTTCCCATTGTGTAGTAATCAAGACCAATATGCGTTGAGGTTAAGCAGGATGTCAAGCCTTCGTGTGGCTGGGAGAATCCATTACTAATGAGCAGGAAGGCGTGACCATTTGGGAGCCGGGAACCCATCGCCATGATGCGACAAGCCTCAGCCAATGGGAGGCTGTGGAACATTTTTGCATGCATGGGCGGATCTGGTAAAAGCCCACGCGGATCGCATTTTCATTCTCTTGCTTTGGATTTCGCCACGTGGACGACACCCCTCTTGGACTCTGCCTCGCCGACGATAGTGCTCTTGATTTCGCCTCGTGGACCACAATTCTCCTGCCTTTGTCCTTCGCCAACACTTCTCTCTTGCTTGTTGCGTCGACGCCCTACACCCATCGCTTCTTCACCGATCTTTTGCGCCATCCGGCTGACCTGCAAGCTTGTCCAACCTGTGCTGAAGTTCGTCCGTGCCGACTTCG
Organism: Myxine glutinosa; assembly: GCF_964187855.1. NCBI lineage: Eukaryota > Metazoa > Chordata > Myxini > Myxiniformes > Myxinidae > Myxine > Myxine glutinosa. The sequence continues at coordinate 98,832,545 of NC_136270.1, forward strand.
AGGCGGCGGTTCGTCCTTCGGACCTGACCTCGTCCAGGCTGCACATCACGATCGAGCTGCAGACACCAGACCACCTGGCCCCCAGCGAGGCAATCCAAGCACGGACATCGGTACGATAATAACCAGTGTCTTTTCCCCTGTGTGAGAGTGAGTGTGAAGGCGCCTGTGGGGTTTATGATAGGTAAGAATTGTTAAGCTGTATCTTTTCTCTATTCTCTGTGCCATCTAAATAAAAGGCTGTACATTTATTTCGTTGTTACATTCCAACCTGATCGGTACGTCCTTTCTCCATTGGCCTAGCATCATCCGAGACCGAATTTGGCTCGATTCATTTCCATAAATCTCGTGAGGTAACGCCGCTTTCCACACCATGCAAATCAGATCGGCACGCAATTGAATAAGGTGTGTGAAAGCGAGAATTTCGACCACCGTCTTCGGTCACGTGTGCACCTTGACGTGTGCACCTTGAAGGTATTCGTGATTGCCCGGTATTAACCGAGGGGAATCATGCAACAAAATTGTTGTCAAGGAGAGGGATTTTTGAAGAACCGCAACAAATTGGTGTCCGGGAGTGGGATTGGACCTGGAGTACGCTTCACGTACTGTGAAATTACGAGCGTGTGGAAATTTAGTCTAAAACAATTTTTTTTTAAAATTAAATCTGAATGATGGTGGGCCAAAACGAGCAGGTTCCGGTGGGAATAGAGAAGGTAGAGAATGAGGAATTAATGGCCCAGGACGTAAATGAACAGATTGACCTTGGAGTTAATCACGGCACGGCAGGGAGTGAAGACAATGGCGGCGCTTCGCACGCGGGGCCAGCGGCGGAGGCCGAGCCCGCTGTGCAAGCGTGGTTTATGGACATGGAGTTATTCATGACTCAATTGAGAGCATGCTTTGAGGTGCAAATGAAAGAGATGGGTGATGGAATGGATAGAATGAGTGAAGAATCAAGCGGCGATATGAAAAGAATTAGGGAAGAAAGGAGAAGTGAAATGAACAAAATGGGTGATCGATTGGGTGATGGAATGAATAAAATGGGTGATGGATTGGGTGATCGAATGGATAAAATGAGTAATCGGATGGACACCATGAGGGAGGAATCAAGCGGCAATATGAAGAATATGGGCGAGGAGTTCGCGGGTGCACGTGACGAGGTAAAGTAGAGTGAGATGCGCGTCCGGCGAGAGTTGAAGGAGAGCACGACCAAACTGATTGGGGGAATGGAAATATATTGACGCGGGAGGTAGAGAAACCAATGAAGGTAGAGATGGAGCAGGAAATAGTAGAGGCGCAGTGGGAAATAGAGGTAAAACAGAAGCTGGAGGAGGTGGAAGAAGGAATAATAGAAATTGAAAACGAAGGAGAGACGGGGAATGAATTTCGGAAGGAATTGATGGAATGTGTGCAAGAGTGGTGCTCGGACCGTGATGAAATACCTGTTAATCAAATAAAAAGATTACAGGTTCTTGAAGAGTGCTGGGAGAAGGTGAGTCCCGAGGTGAGTGGTGATGATTTCGGAAATGTGTTTGGTGCGATAGGAGGCTCGACAAGCTTGAGGGAAAGGATAGACCCGGGAATTCGTGAAGGGCCCATTGTGAGGGGTGCGACTGAGACGGAGTGTGTGAAAGGCATATGCGCACCGGTGTGTGCGAGTACAGAGTGTGTGAAAGGCATGTCCGCACTGGTGTGTGCGAGTATGGAGTGTGTGAAAGGCGTCTGTGTGCCGGGGTGTGCGAGTACGGAGTGTGTAGAGAGAGTGTGCGCACCAGTGTGTGTGAGTACGGGGTGTGTGGAGAGTGTGTGCGAGTACAGAGTGTGTGGAGAGAGTGTGTGTGAGTACGGAGTGGTGGAGAGAGTGTGTGCGAGTACGGAGTGTGTGGAGAGATTGTGTGTGAGTACGGAGTGTGTGGAGAGAGTGTGCGCACCGGAGTGTGCAAGTACGAAATGGAGTGCGAGCAAATGATGCAGCTCCGGCATCGACGCCGACCGGGGTAGTGCTTAATGAGATGGGTGGAGTACGCGAGCCCCCGATGTATGGTGCGCCATGGGGACCGGAGGGAATCGGTGCGGCGTCGGTCTCGCAAGGACCGGCGTGCGGGGTTCGTACCTCCGGAACCCGCACGGTATTGTTGGCGCCGTACCGCGGCAAGAGCGATCGGTGGGTTTTGAGGGGTAATTCGGATTGTCGAAGGCACGCACCTTAGCGGGTGAAGGGCTCTAACCGTGGCCGATTGGGTCATCGTGCATGGGACTGCAGGGTCCCACGCAGAGATGGACCCCGGCACCTGAGACCACCAACTCCACCCCCTCGGATCGTCAATGCCAACCGGATAAGACCGTACACAGGCGACCAAGCACCCGCATGGATTACTTCGGCCTTCAGAGGCTGAGGCGCGACCAAGCACCCACATGGATTACTTCGGCCTTAGAAGCCGAGGCGCAACCAAGCACCTCCACAAGGAGGGGCTCATAGTTTAGAGGACTGGGGGAGTATTGTATCCCCCACGTGGAGGTATGGTGGGGTGACCATTCCCCACGTAGGGGGGCCCATGAGCACTAGTTTAGGTGGATAGCATTGTTAGGCCCATGGAGGGGCCAGCAATGGTTGCCCCATGGGGGCACCGAAGCATTCGCTGAGGGAGGGCTAGGATAATTATTAGGGATCTAGAGAGACCATAGGGACAAGATTTAAGTAGTGACAATGAACTGAAGTGGGGATGTAGAGAGTTTAGGTGGTTGTTAAAAAAAATGGTGTGCATAGTATAAAGGGACGACGAGGGAAGCACGAGTTGTAGGGGAAATCAGTTAGATAAATGATGCTGTAAGTGTAAGTGTGAATTGGATTGTGTTGTGGTGTGAAAATATTTGTTGTGAGAATAAATGGTGTGCAAATAATTGGTGTGGAATGCATGGTGTGGAATGCATGGTGCGAAGAATTGAATGGGGGGAGTGGAACCCATTCACGGAGGCCCGGGTGGGTCGTTTAAGGTTAGATAGAGGGTACAGGTAAATTGCATGGATATTGACCCCTGTGGTGCTGATTGTGGAAATAGTTTTGTTTTTTTGTAAGGTGCATGAGACAGTGAAATGGCTGGGCATGTGGCTTAATTGGTAGAAATAGTTATTGGGACACTCCGTCGCTGGTAGCTCGTCAGCCAGGTAAGGCCGTAGGTAGGCTCAGGGAGCCAGTTAGGTTGGTATGAGTGGGGCCCGAGGATCCAGAGAAGGGACCCGGGTTGCCCGATGCCAAGGTGGGCATCAGTGGGTAAGCACCAGGGAGGGCCTTCCCCAGTTAGGTTAGAGTGAGGAGCAGGCAAGCTCGGGAGGCAGCTCCAGTGAACGGAGGGTTGCAGGTAGGTAGACCTGCTGGTAGAGCCACACGACCCAGCCCCGAAATTGTGCAAGGGCACGAATAGAAAATTTGTGGGGTTAGACCCAAATTGAGGAGGGCACCACAGTGTGGGCAATGGGAATTCGGGTTCTTAGAACCACATAGTTTAAAAAAGGCCGATTGGCAGGGTACAAACCCGGGGAGATTAAAATGTGTAAATTATGTTAGTGAAGTTAGGATTTTGTGAACACCCCTTCGCACCATCCACAACCATCCACAAGGGGATGGATTTCGCACCACGGGACTCAATGTTTGATTGGTAAGATGCATCACGACGTGAGTACAAAACATTGTGTTCATTCCGCCTTTCCTTCCTGGGAGAACCTGGGGGGAGTTGGGGACGAATTTGGAATAAAGAGGGGATGGGGGAGACAAGACGTAGAGACGAATTGTAAATACAAGGAGGGCTAGGGTAGTGTAGTTAACGGTGGGGGGCACGAACGGGTAGGGCCAGGCTCGAGTTCACTCTGCCGGCGTTCCTCTCACCCGCTTGTTATACCTGTGTTTTGCATGTGCCACCATGTCTTTTCCTTTTTGCTCGTTGCGTCTTCTCTTCCTCCCCAATCCAGGACCATCAAGAAGACTCACCTTGCCGTCGCAGCATCTTGCTGCCATCCATAACTCACTCCCATCATCCCATCACATTATGGGCCACTGGCTTGGTGGCCACACCAATTTCCATGGTTTCACCTCTTGGCTGCCCCATCATCTTGCCACACATGGATCACCTGTTGAGTGGCATTAACGCCACACATTTGGACCACGATTTGACTGGCCCTGCTCAAGAAATAAAAAGTGATCCGTGTGTGCAAGTATGAAGATTTAGATGGCCCTGATCTTCAAATGGCCTGTATGCCGGTCAGGGCCAGCCGGTTTTTGTTAGCCCGCCTACCAAGGCAAGAAGCCACTCAAGCAACAGGAAGATGATGCCAGCAACAAATTCTCCAAGTTTTATTCCTCAAGTCCAGATCCTGGGTCATAGTTTTTGTAAAATAAATTGTGTTTTGTGTAATATGTAAAATGTGTCCCACCGGTTATGTGTTTAGTTTCAAAATTCCGGCAATACGTGAACAGTATAAGGTTGTGGGTGTGAATCTGTTAGGCAGTTTCTCAACGCATTAGGAGGGACATGTTTAGTTTAAAAATATACATTTAATTGTTGAAAAAAAAAAATGTCGCACACATTGGGATTAGAGTTTAAAATGTTCGGGGAATCACATCTATGTGTCACACTAATAGTAATGTTTAAATGAATGCCAGCTCACCCCAGCCGCTCCATGTGGATGACTCAGGTCAAGTCTCAGTGAGAGGAGGGGGTAGTGTTGCGGTTGTGCCATAAAGGCAAACCCCCTATAGTTAAATTGCACGACAACATGTAGCTTGCAGTAGTTAGATATGTCTTATTGAATGTAAAGATTAGCCCTTTCCCATTGTGTGGTAATCAAGACCAATATGCATTGAAGTTAAGCAGGATGTCAAGCCTTCGTGTGGCTGGGAGAAGCCATTACTAATGAGCAGGAAGGCGTGGCCAAATGCACAGCCCACGTGACCAATGGCGAGACGGGAACCCGTTGCCATGATGCGACAAGCCTCAGCCAATGGGAGGCTGTGGAACATTTTTCCATGCGTGGGCGGATCTGGTAAAAGCCCCACGTGGATCACATTTTCATTCTCTTGCTTTGGATTTCTCCACGTGGACGACACCCCTCTTGGACTCTGCCTCGCCGACGATAGTGCTCTTGATTTCGCCTCGTGGACCACAATTCTCTTGCCTTTGTCCTTCGCCAACATTTCTCTCTTGCTTGTTGCGTCTCTGCCCGACACCCATCGCTTCTTCGCCGATCTCTTGCGCCATCCGGCTGACCTGCAAGTTTGTCCAACCTGTGCTGAAGTTCGTCCGTGCCGACTTCGAGGTGGCGGTTCGTCCTTCGGACCTGACCTCGTCCAGGCTGCACGTCACGATCGTGCTGACAGCTGCACACACCAGACCACGTGGCCCCCAGCGAGGCAGTCCAAGCACGTACATCGGTACGATAATAACCAGTGTCTTTTCCCCTGTGTGAGAGTGAGTGTGAAGGCGCCTGTGGGGTTTATGATAGGTAAGAATTTGGTAAGCTGTATCTTTTGTCTATTCTCTGTGCCTTCTCAATAAAAGGCTGTATATTTCGTTGTTACATTCCAACCAGTTCGGTATGTCCTTCCTCCATTGGCCTAGCATCATCCAAGACCGAATTTGGCTAGATTCAGGTCCATAAATCTCGTGAGGTAACGCTGCTTTCCACACCTTGCAAATCCGCTCGGCACGCAATTGAATAAGGTGTGTGAAAGCGAGAATTTCGACTGCCGACTTCGGTCACGTGTGCACCTTGACGTGTGCACCTTGAAGGTATTCGTGATTGTCCGGTATTAACCGAGGGGAATCACGCAACAAATTTGTTGTCAAGGAGTGGGATTTTTGAACCACCGCAACAATATATATATATATTATATATATACAATGGGAGCTAATAATGGTCGGCCCTGGTGTTTTATATATCTTAACACATATTCTCCAAGTGAGATTCATAACAGATTTACCTTTTCTTTCCCTCGTTTTATATTTCAAGGAAATTTTTTATCTTGGAACGTGGTACTTTTTATTGCAGCTATTTTAACAGTGTGTATTTTGCACGTGCGTATTTTATACGTGTGTGTATTATACGTGTGTATTTTACACGTGCGTATTTTATACGTGTGTATTTTATGACAATGGGTGTATTTCACAATAATGTGTGTACCTTAAACGATGCTTATTTTTCATGTTATTAATGCCTGAATATGGAGTTGTAGTGCAGTAATTTTTTTATTCATTTTAATTATTTGTATGTTATAGTGATTGCAAATTATTGACTTATTTATTTCATGATCTCGTATTTTGTGTTATGTTGTAAATCATTCACAATTCAGCTTTGGCTGCGACGAATTGATAATAAAACCATGATTGATTGATTTTACCCTACCTTGTTAGATACATTTTGGTGTAGCATCCCTACATCCCTTTACATTTAAAAAAGTTTTTATTACTTGTTTTCTTTTCTATCTTTATTTGTTTTCTGGCCTAGTGTTAAGGTGGCTGGCTTGAGATCTTAGGGTTCTGAGTTAAATCCCTCGTCTTTCCATTGAATTAAACCCAGGTGGATTGCCTCAGCCTGTCATCCTTCCAAGGTCAGCAGAATTAGTACCAGCTGACTGGTAATGGGGGGCATTGCATCATTGGCACAGCCGCTCCCCCAGAAAATGATGCAGGAAAGCGGCCATGGGCTGCATACAAACCACTACTTGTTTCTGACTTTTCTTTCTATTTACATTTTTTTGTTTTTTTTTCAGCTTTAATGTTTTTTAAATGTTCTTTAACGGGTTTTTTTTTTGCAGAAACTTTAGATCAACCATTTTTGTTTTGCTCGTGATGCTGATTTTAACTCTGAAATGGTGTTGGCCAAGATTTGTGTTGATGTAAACTCTTGTAAATCCACAGAGCAATATTGACAATTCAGCTGCAAAGTTTTTATTTTTTCTCTCTCTCTTTCTCGATTTTGGGAAAGCGTTGTTGATCAAAGCAATTCACTCAAAGATGTCATCTGGGAAGGCTTAAGAAACTCTTTGGAGTAAACATATTAAGATAAAGAACATGTGAAATGTTTTGATGATTACGCTTCCAGATATCACAACTTGGTCCTCAATAGAAAACCGATAAAATTCAGATGGATACTTTGGACACTCAAAGGCCCCCACAAAGATTACAGCGAAAGGGAAAGGATTTCTTCTTCTTTTTTTGTTGTTGTGTCTCAACGGAAAGGTGCAGGGTAGTGCACTTTCATTTGAACTGTCTTGCCTACAGGTTCAATTTCTGACCCGACTGTAAAAAGTCTGATTGTTTATTTGCAGACAGGTCATTGCATCATCATATTTGCATGGTTTATGCAACCGGGCCTCTGTTTTGTGTTTGAGACTTGACCTGGTTCGATATTGTCACCCTAATACTTCCCAAGGCAAAATATTGCATCAAAGAGTGCGCTGTCTATTGCGGGCCAGGCGACTAAGTGACCCACCTGCTACTTTTCACTGGTGCGCATTAAAGATCCCATGATATCTTTTGAAATCAGTATGCCATTGTGGGCCATGCATTACCCTAGTCTATTCTAAAGTTTTACCCTAAACCTAGTGGGCACGACGAATATATATTTGCTTAAAGAGTCATCAAAATTGCGTCGAAACAATATCTAAGGTCTTGGAACAACTCAGAGGCTAGCAGGGGTGTAGTGCTACTGGAGCGCACCGAAGTGCCATTCCGGCACCTCAATCCATCCGAGGTGGACGTCATCCACAACATTAAAAAAAACACCCATGTTCACGATTGGTTGAGTTATTGTGCTTTGCCAAATTGGGGAATTGGGGAATTCACCCTCTCCCGCCCATGCTATTAGAGTCGACTGGACTGCGGATCTCATCCACCAGATGTGCAGAGCCATCTCCCATTTAAACCGCATGGCTGCGGACCGTTACCCTGGTAAGGGGGGCTGACAGGTACTACAACTTGCCCACAGGTGACCTGGGGTTATGCAAGGCAGGAGCATCCTTGAGGTATCAGAAGACACCCACATACCCAAATCCCTAGAATCCCTAGCGGGCATGGGCAACTTGCTAGTTTTGATATGTTTGATAATGTAGTCATTTATTTGACACAGATCTACGAGTATAGTTTTTGTAAATACTTAAGTTATATAACTTTGTATGTGAATAGTTTAGTTATTTATAGCTTTTATAATTTGTAAGTAGGAGTTAAGTAAAGTCATTTACTTTTGCAAACTTGTTGGGGATTTGTTCTCTTGTCTTGATCTCATGTCCATGGTGAATGGTTTCGTATATGCAACGTAGATCTTCAATTACAATTGGAAGGATTCATCATTGGGCAATCCTTGGGATTGACTCAAACTGAAAAGGTGCAGTATTTGAAATCACAGTGAAAAGCCACACGGTTCCTTGGGGAGAGTCAATTACACATCTCGGACGAGACTCAGCCCATGACACCATGAATGAACGTTTGTTTATGAAACAGTGAATAGGATTATTCCTGTCAAAAATTCTCTATCAGATTACCAGGTTATCTTGCAGGTTTGTTGCTAAATCGATTGCAAAATCAGGAGGAAAATAGAAAGATTTACAAGGTGGAAAAGTTTCTGTCAACCCTCGACTCTGATTCTGCAACTGGACCTGACGGCATCAGCCCACGGGTCCTAAAATCCTGTTCTTCCGCTCTTTCACTCCCTCTCTCTGTTCTCTTCACCCTCTCTTTTGCTCAAGGTCATCTGCCATCTGCTTGGAAATCAGCCAACAACACCGCTTTACACAAAAAATGTGCAAAAACAGATCCTAGCAACCACAGACCAATCAGCCTGCTCCCAATTATCAGCAAAGTCATGGAATCCATCATTGCTTCGGATATGAAATCTTTCCTCTTCTCCAATGGCTTGATCTCTGATCATCAATTTGGTTTCAGACCAGGTCACTCTACTCTGGACATGCTGCTTCTGCTATCTCAACAATGGATGGAGGTCCTCAATGCCAAACAGGAAATTAGAGCTGTCTCCCATGACATATCACGTGCCTTCGATTCTGTCTGGCACCCCGCTCTGCTCACCAAACTCTCCTCCTTTGGTATTCATGGAAATCTCCACGCATGGCTGGCGGACTTCCTCTCTAGTCGTAGTCAACGTGTGGCCCTGAATGGGTTTCTCTAATCTCCTCTTTGTGTTCAGGCTGGAGATCCCCAAGGCAGTGTTCTGGGCCCTGTGCTTTTTCTGGTCTTCATCAATGATCTCTCTGACTCTCTTGAAAATCCTCTCTATCTCTTTGCTGATGACTCCACTCTCTGCCGCTCCATTCCTCATCCCTCAGATCGGCAGTCTGCAGCCTCCTCACTCTCTGCAGACCTGGACAAAATTACAGACTGGGCAAACAAGTGTAACATGTCTTTCAATCCTAACAAATCTCACACTCTTACGATGTCTCTCCGAAAAGACCGACTGGACAACCCTCGCATCCACTTTCTGAATAATCCTCTCCAAGAAGTTCTGTCACTCAAGCTTTTGGGTCTCACTATCTGCCATGATCTTTCCTGGTAAAACCACGTTTCAAATCTGGCCTACAAAGCCAGTCGCCGACTGGGCATCCTCCGTCGTGCGAAGTCCTTCCTTGGCACACCTGAGCTCCTCACCACATACAAGGCTTTCATCCGCAGCTCAATGAAATAATGCTCTCCCCTCTGGGCTGGTGCTGCTGCCTCACACCTAGCTCGTCTTCACGCTGTTGAAACCAAAGCATTCAGAATCATTGGAATCTCCCGCGATGAAGCCAACTCCAAGGGCCTCTCACTCACTCACCGCAGGCAGGTTGGTGGTCTTTCTGTCTTCTACCGACTCCTCTGCGGCCTTGCTCCTCCAGCTCTCTCTGGGCTCTGTCCCCCAAATATTCCTACAGGTCGCACAAGATCTGCCTGCAACCCTCTTATGGTTAAACTGCCAAAATCAAGACTCTCTGCTCACCTTCACTCCTTCATTCCTCTTTTCTCCCACCTCTGGAACAAACTCCCTCACTCTCTTCAATCCCACTCCTCCCTCCAGGTCTTTAAAATAGCTGTTCACCACCATCTCTTATCTTCCACCATCCAAAACCTTTATCTTTTCTACCCCGCTAATTTCACCCCAAATCCACTTTTTTGAAATACCAACTTCTGTCCTGGAAGTCCTTGGTGTCCTTGTGTTTATACTTCTCCCACCCCCCCCCCCCCCCCTTCCCACGCCACCTCCCCCCAAGCCCTCTCCCTCCCACACATTCCCGATGTCCCTGCTCTCAAATGTTGTGTTTATGTGCTTCCCCTTCTCTCCCCATCTTGTCTACCGCTTCCCTTTTTATATACTTTGTTTGTTTGTCTGTTTGACTTGTTTGTGTGTTAAATGTTAGCTCTTTCACGAGCCTCAATTATGTATACAAAAAAAGAAAAAAAGAAGAAAAAAAAGATACAAATAAAGGAAGGATGAATGACTGTTTTGCACCAATTTATGTGCATTGCCACTGTTCGCAAGATAATTAATGAGCAATGACTTTTCTTGCAAGGAGGTAAAAGGTATGATGTTCAGACTTGAAAGTTACAATCAGTGATTCCATTTGACAGAAATCAATCGACCATGAAAACAGAACGAATCACTTTTCAATGACGGTACAGTCGGAATTCCTCGAATTTTTTACGTCGAAGTGAATGCAATGTACTACTAATGATTCTAACACGTTTCCAGAACTAAAAGGCAAGGGCGATGCTACAGATTAATGCACAGTGTATTTTGATTCATTGTTTGGTTAAGGCATTCTTAGTATTCAGTGTTTGGTTTTATTGTTTACGAACCTGCTTTTCCATATTTTCAATCTGACACAAATCTGGTTGCAGTGGAAATGTGCAAAAATGCAATATTCGCACGCTTCTCCCATCTTTAACAAGTATGGTAAAACCCTGCGAAACGCAGGACAGTATTTTGACCCGGAAGGTGGAGGAAAGTGAATGGAAAAGCCATCAACCATCTCCGTTCCAGAATGGATCTCAAGTTTTACTTACGTATAAGCCATATATATATATATATATGTGTGTGTGTGTGTGTGTGTGTGTGTGTGTGTGTGTGTGTGTGTGTGTGTGTGTGTGTGTGTGTGTGTGTGTGTGTGTGTGTGTGTGTGTGTGTGTGTAAATATATATACTTCTAAAAGGCCAAATTCTCTCTCTATTTGTATGTTATATTGACGGCCACATCTTTTAAGTTCCAAACTCCAAACTCAGGGTACAAATGCAACTTTGTGTTACGTGGGGGAGATGGGGGGGGGGGGTGGGGGGCATACATTCTCTATGTAAATGTGTAGCGCCACGTGGTGGTGGTGGCAGAGGGTATTTCGATTGCCTTTTTACCTCGACAATTTTGAGGTTAAATCATCCCACACGGATTAATTTATTTTGGGAAACAGAACAGGATGACTAATTGGTCCATCAACGAAGCGACGGGTCGGCTCCACTAGTTTTATATATATATATATATATATATATATATATATATATATATATATATATATATATATATATATATATATATATATATATATATATACATACATATATATATATATATATATATGTATATATATTGTTATGTTTGTGGGGTAGTGATATGTAGAGTCAGGTAGATTTCTATAGGTAGGTGCTCCGATGATCATGATAAGAACAATCACCATGTAATAAGTTTTGTTTAGCCGAATGTCAGATAAGTGTATATCTGTCCCCGTCACGAGGGGGCGAGGCATGTTAACTAGTTATCTTAGGGCATAAGGATAAATTATCCCTGTACGTCTTACCCTATTAATGGATTCGGATTATCTGCGAACTGTTTATCTTGCTCTGCAGGCATGATGTTGAAAAGCTGTGTTAAAGCTGCTTTTCTAGTTGATAGGAGTCACTCGTGCAAGTGACAACTTCAGAAAGAGTCAGCCATTGTGTGACAATGTCTGACCAAATCAGGGACATTGGTTTGGAGGTATATATTTCAATATTTATACTTGTTTGTTGGAGAAAACACTAAGATTGAACTTATCTCAACACATCATCTGAAAATGTTCAGTTTCCACTCTTCCATTATCCTCGACATCTGTTTTAAAAAGGGTTGTGGGTATTGTATGGTATGCATAAAGGGTTGTTTATAACTTGCATAATTGCATGAAAGACATGACACCATTCAGATGTCCCACAGTATATTTAACTCGATTAAAATTTAGTTTTATTTTCCGCTTGAGGAAAATACAAGCAGAATTTGTTTTTGACTAATTGTGGTTACCTATCATTGGCACATCAGCATGCGGATGTATTTTTTGTGAAAGCCATTTCCTCTGAACAGTGCTGCTAATTTATTGAAAGGCACCATTGGATGTGCGGAGATGAAGTACACACATTGCAAAAGAAATCCCTCTTTCCAACCCCTAAAGCTTTGCTTGGTTAATGTTTTTCCCCTCCTGAGGGCTCCAGACAATCCGTCAGGTGAGCCACACTCCATGAGTCCGTGGACTACTCGGTTTCCATGCCTGTCATTCTGTTCCTGAAAGAAAGTCTATTGTAAAGCGATAGGCCCTGTGGATTAGGCTCCGGCTCTCAGTCTACTTTGGTCGCTTGTGTGTATCTTAGATATTGCCTCTGTGTCACATCTGCACACTTTCCATTTTTTTCACTAATTGGGTCTATTATATGCCATGTGTAGGCCATATATATATGTATATCAGACAGCCACAACGTATGGAATCTTTTTTTTTTAATGAAGTCGAAATGTTTAATTTTCTTTCAAATCACTAATGGTGAGTGGTGAGCTCATACCTGCATAAAGGTGAGATAGTTTCCCTTTGTGGATGCACGAGCGAGTGAAGAAGTCAGACAAAAAGTATTTCAACCATGATGATGATCATATAGACAAATCTTTCATTGACATAACTGATTCCCCACTTTTTGGCCAACCTGTACAAACAGACTAGACCTCTCTGTAATACTTTACAAGGCAAAAGGGTAACGTACAGTGAAAACTCTCGAATCCAAATTCCTTGGGAACAAACGGTGTTCGGATTACAGAATTTTTGGGGTTTTCGAATATGAAAGTTCATTACATAAGAAAATCGAAGATTTCTCCAGTATATTGGTTGGTCTTGTGGGTTATTCTCACTGTTTGTCTGTCGGTCTAAATGTCTGTCTGTTTGTTTGTCTCTTTGTTTGTCTGTATGTCATTTGCCTACATGTCACAACTTCAAACCGATCTTTATGAAACCTCACCAAATGGTATAGTTGGTCATAAGGAAGAAGCCTATTGATATTGAGGTCAAAAGGTCAACATTGGCCAAAGGACAACAACTTTATCGAATTTCTAAAATCCTCAATTTTCATCGGATTGACTTGAAATCTGAATAGGATTTCAATATCAACTGACTGAATTCAACCACAAACTATTTTTGAGATCAGCATGGGCCAAAAGGTCAACATAGGCCAAAGGTCAACAGCTTATTTTAATGATTTCACAAGTATCGTTTTATGCACAACATATTTCTTCTTTCTTTAATTATTGATTTGTTGTATACAAAGTCTTGTGGAAGAGCTATACCACTGAATGGTTCAGGATGAAGCAGAACAAAAGGAACAGTAGAGAGAGAGGGAAGCACCAACAGCAGAGTTGAAGGACTAAATAGAGGGAGGGTTGGATAAATAAGGGATGTGGGAGGAATGAGGGGCAGGGGAGGACAAATAGGCTTTGTGAAGAGGTTGAAATACCACTTAAAGTTTGCTAACAATGCTTTGTTGCCCTCTTAAACATTTCCTGAAGAGTCATATTTGTTTCATGAAGTTCGATTTCTCCTTCATTAGTTTCTCTTGGGTAAGGTAAATAGTCATTACTTTTTGTTGAGAGATAAAATTCATCCCTTATAAGAAGCTTCTGTACTGTTGTCCTAGTTTTATTCCCTGATCAATTGTCATATTATGCTCTTTTTGTTTATTGTCGTCATTATTTTCATCATTGGGGTTAATAACCATGTCTACAATCTCTTCATCCGTCATCTGGCAGACCACAGGTTCATCCACTCCACGATGTTATCTTCATGCAAGACCTTGCCCACTTCAGTGTTCATACCCTTTGCATAACGTATCAATTCAGCTGCGTCAACCTTAACACTTGGAAATTTAAAACCTTCAAAGTCTTCAGGTTGCTCAATGTCATTGAACATGGTAAGTTGTTATAAGATATGCCATGCATTTTTCAATGTTGGTTATGTCACTGAGTTCCATGAACATGCAACTGCCCAAATACAGCTCTTGATGGTGAACTTCTTCTTCAGTGTTAAAATCACACGAGTAGATGAATAAGGATAAAGCAGATGATGCATTCATTCTATATACAGTATACATATCCTATATACATATCCTATATACATATCCTATATACATATCCTATATACTTATCCTATATATATATATATATATATATACAGTCACGTGAAAAAGTAAGTACACCCCATGTAATGTTTTGACTTTTTCAACATATTTCAACATACAGCTATTTGATCTTCATTTCAACAATATTGAGAGATAAAGGTGATATAATATAACAAATATCATGAAACATTTACATTTTGTAGTCCATTGTATAATTTAAATAAACATAAATGAAAATTTCGCATGTGGAAAAAGTAAGTACACCCTTGGCTCTAATAGGTGGTATTGCCCCCTTTGGCAGAAACAACCTCAAGTAGGTGTTTCTTATAACTGTCTACCAGTCCCTGAAATCGACTGGGATAAATTTTTGCCCACTCCTCTATGCATAATTCTTTCAGCTGTGCGATGTTTGAGGGGTTTCTTGCATGCACAGCTCGTTGCAAATCCCCCCACAACATCTCAATGGGATTTAGATCTGGGCTTTGAATTGGCCATTCCAGAACCCTCCATTTCTTTCTTTTCAGCCATTCCTTGGTGGATTTACTGGTATGTTTAGGGTCATTGTCATGTTGCAAGGTCCACCCTCGGTTGAGCTTCAACTTTCCGACAGATGGCCTCACATTATCCTCAAGCACCCTTTGGTACAATGAAGGATTCATAGTGGATTCTATGATGGTGAGCTGCCCAGGCCCTGATGCAGCAAAGCTGCCCCAAACCATAATATTTCCACCATCATGCTTTACAGTTGGTATCAGGTTATTGTGGTCAAATGCTGTCTTTGGTTTTCGCCAAACATGTCTTCTGGTACTGTGGCCAAATAGCTCTACCTTTGACTCATCTGTCCAGAGCACATTGTTCCAGAAGTGCTGGTCTTTGCCTCGGTGTTCATTGGCAAACTTTAGTCTTGCCCTGATGTTCTTTCTGGACAGCAAAGGTTTCCTCCTGGCACACCTCCCATGTAGATCAAATTTGTGCAGCCGCTTTCTAATGGTAGACTCATGCACTTTGACATCAACAGTGGCAAGAGCTACCTGTAGGTCCCGTGATGACATTCTGGGGGTTCTTAGAGACTTTTTACAGCATCTTGCGGTCTGCTCTCGGGCTGAACTTGCTGGTGCAGCCTGGCCTGAACAAGTTGGCAGTTGTTTGGAATCTTCTCCACTTGAAGATGATCTTCCGGACAGTCGAGTGATTGATTTCAAATTGTTTGGAGATCTTTTTAAATTCCTTCCCAGACTCGTAGGCATCTATAACCTTCTTTCTGAAGGTCTCAGAGAGCTCTTTTGATCTAGGCATGGCGACGCCACACACTTCAACAACAAAGAGTAAACCAAACGAAATGTCTGAGGTTTAAATAAGACAGGTTCCTCCAAGATCCTCTCTAACGATGTTCTAATCATTTGCACCTGAGCTGGTGCACCTGTTTCTAATTTTAGGTATTTGAAGTAGTGATAAATGCAGGGGTGTACTTACTTTTTCCACATGCGAAATTTGCATTTATGTTTATTTAAATTATACAATGCACTACAAAATGTAAATGTTTCATAATATTTGTTATATTATATCACCTTTATCTATGAATACTGTTGAAATGAAGATCAAATAGCTGTATGTTGAAATATGTTGAAAAAGTCAAAACTTTACATGGGGTGTACTTACTTTTTCACGTGACTGTATATATGTGTATATATATATATATATATATATATATATATATATATATATATATATATATATATATATATATATATATATATATATATATATATATATACAGACTTGGCATTTAATATGGAATTTTTTTTTCTTTTCTTGACTTGGGTTTCCTTTCTGAACTCAGTATATCAATCTGGTGAGTTTCTTTTACGCTTCGGTGATTTCTACTATGTCACTGATTGTCTGTCGCAGCAAGAAGTCAATAACAGGATTATATCACAGGTGGCATGACAAAATGTACGGACAGGTACATTTGACGATTGGCTTCACAATCGGGTATATAAGGGTTGTTGCGTTCTGTATTAGTGGAAAACAACTGCTGCACGTCAACAAAAGTTATTGCCGCTTCCTCTGGAGATGGTCTGTCAACTCGACAATGCTGTTTGTCATGGAGTGATGGCTTTACGAAATTCCGGCATGAAACAGCGTGCTATTGCTCGGCAGTATGGCATCACTCAAGGCCAGGTGTCAAAGAGCCTGAAACGAAATGCTCAGAGGGGTGTCCCTACGCCAATATCGAGGCCAGGACGTCCCCGCAGAATCACAAGGAGAGATGATCGCCAGCTGCACCGGTTAGTCTGCAATGGCCGTACCAAGTCAGCTAATCGGCTTAGGGCTGATTGGCAGCAACTGACAAATGTGCCTGTATCCAGAAGGCTAGTCAACCAATGACTGGTTCAAGCAGGCTATCGTGCCAGGCGTCCCCTGAGAAAGCCACGCCTGACCAGACAACACAGCCAGCGCCGATTGCAGTGGGCCAGAGAGCACCGTCAATGGCAGCCAGGACACTGGAATCACGTGATCTTCAGTGACGAGTCTAGATTTCTGGTCCATCGTCAAGATGGCCGCGTCCGAGTGTGCAGACAAGTGCATGAAGCCTACAACGAAGATTGTATAGTGCCAAGAGTCCAAGCTGGAGGTGGTGGGGTGACCGTTTTGGCTGCTTTTCATGCAAGGGGCAAAACTGACCTGGTTGTTCTGAATGGAATCCTGAACCAGTTCAAGTCCAGGGCCATTCTGGAAGAAACATTGCTTCCATTTGCTCGTGCAGCCTTTCGAAGAAACTTTGTCTTCCAAGATGACAATGCACGGCCTCATCATGCTCGCATGATCCAACACTTTCTTGGTGACCGTGGTGTCGAGCATATGGAGTGGCCTGCCATGTCCCCGGATATGAATCCGATAGAGAACTTGTGGGCAGAATGAACGCGTCAAATCGACAACTTGGACCAGCAGCCTGCCTCTGTGCGTGAATTGCAGCAGGCTATTGTCACTGCATGGCAAGCGATTCCTGTCCAAACCTTGGCAAATCTCGTGAACAGCATGCCTCAACGTGTACGTGCTCTCCTGAATGCTCGTGGGGGTTACACGAAGTACTGAACTGTAATTTTACTGTCCGTAATCCCAGTCGTAATTTAACTTTTGTTTTTGCTAAAAAAGAATTTGGCTAATGTGCAAAATAAGGAGATACTTCTGGAAAACGTACAGAAGTTTAACACAGTACTGTCCGTGAATTGAGTTCGATATCAGTTTACATCACTTTCAAGGATCAATTTATTTGCTTCGAAATGTCAAATGTGGTTTTTGTTTCTTTTAAAGGTCACATTAACAAAATCTAGAATAATTTCAACATAATTCCAATGAACTTTTGGTTCTAAGTCAACTTGAAAAGTAAGTTCACCCCCACAAAAAAAATTCCATATTAAATGCCAAGTCTGTATATATATATAATGGGACCCCGCTATTCCCGGGATATGTTCCTGGAATAGAAAATGCCACAAATTGCGAAACTGCGAATAGCGGGGCATTGTTTCAATGGAAAAAGGGGCGATAGGTTCCCGAGTCGTGAAAATCCACGAATAGAGGGGCCCAAACCACGAATGGTGAGGCAAATCCCACGAATGTCGATGAAAATCTGTGAATGCATGCCGTGCCAGTTTCATTGGGGAAAAGGGAGACAGCGAATTGAAATAATATATACTGTGGAGTGTTTTCATTCTGTACAGTAACTCTCGGGGATGACTTGTTATGCAGCTGGAGGAACATTTTGCAAAGCTCTCGATTATAGTGCGGTTAAAATTCGTGGCCGCGAAAGCCATGAAAACGCAAAGCACTCAGCGGTGAATGTAGAAGCTCACGTCTCGGAGAAGATGTTGTTTTGCGTATGTCGACCTGCTTTATGCATGGCTGGTGAAAGATGGGTTTTTATAAATGTGTCAAGCTAGCAGCTTGTGAATTTTCTTTGCGCCCCTGAAAACCGATAATTTGTGGAACACGGCCGCGAATAGGGAAAAAAACCCGCGATTTCACGGAACGCGGCCCCGGATAGAAAAAAACCGCGAATATGCAGGACACTTTTTCGCGAATAGAGAAAATAAAAGTGCATTACTACCCAAGTGTTTAGCTACAATCCGGAACAATCAGTAACATTTTTAACAAGGGATCATAAGTTAGTGTGACGCTATTAGTTAGTGAGGTGAAAGCACAAAATAACCTGTAATGGTATCAATATCAACGCATGGCCATATGCTATGGGTAAAAAGGTGAGGGGGAAACAAAGGAGGGGGGAGGGGTGGGGTGTTTTGGGCGTTATCGTCCTGATAAAAACCTTGGATGACAACATTATGTGGAAACTCTATTTAAAGTCAGGGAATCCCCGCTCCGTTTACACAAGACTGGATAAAAGGCTAATGGTAAGTCAATCACCTACGTGATCGACGTAACAGTTTCTTCTGTTTGCCAAGCCTCCAGATACGTCTTCTGGTCCAGTTAAGGGTGGAACCCAAAATATTAACCCGAATCCCACAAAGGCGTGTTCCCTTCCTTAAGACCGTGTTTGGGAATAGCAGATCTGTTGGGATAATTACATTCAAATGCCTTGTGGTGTTCAGTAATATGCTGACCTAAGGTCCTGTCCATCTCTCCCACATACTCGGCTCCACGAACACCGGGCACAGTGTACACCACACCTGCTATGTCCTTCCTCGGAAGCCTGTCCTTGACCCTCATAAGAGCTTCGTCTAAAGGTGAAAACCGCTGTGAAACTAACCCTCACTCCTACCGATTACAAAACTCTGCCGGCCCTCTGTGAAACCCCCGGTATAAAGGGCAGAACACAAAACCCCCTTGGTTGTTCTTTCGGTCCCAGCCTTTTGTGTGGTGCAGCTTTATCGTTTCCCTGTTTGGTAACAAGCTGTCAGGGTAACCATATGCCCTCAACACATTCTGAAGATGGTCTAATTCTCTCATCTTGCCTTCGAAGGTAGATGGCAACTCACATGCTCTTTTTGAGAGGGTGTGCACCACAGATCTTTTGTGCTTCATTGGATGACAGGGATCGAAATCAAGGTGAGTTGGTTTTCTGTAAACTGTTACATTTAGGGCTCCTTTAGGATCCCTTTTTATGAGCGTATCCAAGAAGGGGAGGGTTCCTTTTCGGCGTTTCACCATTAACCATAGACCTGGCGATCGAGGTGGTGAATCGGCGTTTGATGGAGAATTATCAGTGGAAACAGACTGTGGGAGCCTTACGTCCTCTGGAAGTATGTGACATGCTTTCTACTTGCCTCTCTTCCACCTACTTTGTGTTTAATGGGGTATATTACAAACAGGTATAAATGGGGTATATCACCCCAGATCCACTTTTTTGAAATACCGACATCTTTCCTGGAAGTCCCAGCAGTGTCCATGTGTTTTATACCTCTCCCACTCACCCCCCCCCCCCCCCTCCGATGCCTCCTCCACCCCTCCACGAAGCCCTCTCCCTTTCACAGATCTCCCGATGTCCCTGCTCTCAAATGTTTAACTTGTGTGCTTCCCTCTCTCTCCCCATCTTGTCTCCTGTTCCCTTTATAATATGTTTTATGTGTCCATTTGTTTTTTGTGATTAATGTTAGCTTTTACACGAGCCTCGATCTTGTATACAAAAAAAAAAAAAAAAAGGTTTTTGGCACCACTATGGGTTCCCACTATGGCACCACTACGGTATTGGCCATGATTGCTAACATGGTGATGGAGGATTTGGAGGAACACGCCATTCCATCACTACTAATGCAGCCACGTGTTTGGTTCCGTTACGTGGATGACACATTTGTCATCTGTCCCTCTGATAAAGTGGACAACATACATTAGGCCATAAATAAAACTTTTTCCTCCATCAATTTAACCCTTGAAGAAGAAAGAAATGGAACCCTCCCCTTCTTGGATACGCTCGTAACAAAGGATCCCAAAGGAGCCCTAAATGTAACAGTTTAAAGAAAACCAACTCATCTTGATTTCGATTCCTGCCATCCAATGGAGCACAAAAGATCTGTGGTGCACACCTCGCAAAAAGGGCACGTGAGTTACCATCTACCTTCGAAGACAAGATGAGAGAAGTAGACCATCTTCAGAATGTGTTGAGGGCAAATGGTTACCCTGAGAGCTTGTTACCAAACGGGAAAACGATAAGGCTGCACCACACAAAAGGCTGGGACCGAAGAACAACCAAGGGGGTTATGTGTTCTGCCCTTTATACCGGGGGTTTCACAGAGGGTCGGCAGAGTTTTTAAAGCGGCAGGAGTGGGGGTTAGTTTCACACCGGTTTTCAGCTTTAGACGAGCTCTAATGAAGGTCA
Organism: Myxine glutinosa; assembly: GCF_964187855.1. NCBI lineage: Eukaryota > Metazoa > Chordata > Myxini > Myxiniformes > Myxinidae > Myxine > Myxine glutinosa. The sequence goes on from NC_136270.1 coordinate 98,853,302, forward strand.
AGGACAGGCTTCCGAGGAAGGACATGGTAGGTGTGGTGCACACCGTGCCCTGTGTTTGTGGAGCCGAATATGTGGGAGGGACGGGGAGGACCTTAGGTCAGTGTATTACTGAACACCGCAAGGCATTTGAATGTAATTATCCCAACAGATCTGCTATTGCCAAACACAGACTTGAGGGAGGGAACACACCTTTGTGGGATTAGGGTTAATATTTTGGGTTATACCCCTAACCGGACCAGAAGACGTATCTTGGAGGCTTGGCACACAGAAGAAACTGTTACGTCGATCACGCAGGACTACGCACTCAGGTCGATCACTCCGTCACTCTTCAGTCACTCAGACTCAGTCACGTCACTACTTAGTCACTCACTACTCAGTCACTAGCTGTTGTCACAATATTGAGCTGTTGTTGCTCCTAGACGTTTCCACTTCACAATAACAGCACTTACAGTTGACCGGGGCAGCTCTAGCAGGGCAGAAATTTGATGAACTGACTTGTTGCAAAGGTGGCATCCTATGTTGGTGCCACGTTGAAAGTCACTGAGCTCTTCAGTACGGTCCATTCTACTGCCAATGTTTGTCTATGAAGATTGCATGGCTGTGTGCTTGATTATATATACCTGTCAGCAATGGGTGTGGCTGAAATAGCTGAATCCACTAATTAGAAGGGGTCCACATACTTTTGGTCATGTAGTGTATATTTGAAAATAAAAATTAATACTTTTTTTGGAAGTTCGTATTTTATTGGCATTTTGTAATTTTGGATTTGAGACTTTTCACTGTATTTCCAATTTTGGTGGCAGTACCCAATTGCGTTTCTGCTGATGGGTTTGATTCTGACAGGATTACTTCTGACTACCATTGTTGGGCAGTATCAGTGGAGGAGCTGTTAAGCATACTAATGCTAAAGTCCACTTATTAATGCACTCAAATGGTATATTTTTGAGAAGGGTTTGTGAGCCTTTGAGCAATACCTTGTAAAATGCAAATTTCCTCCATTTTCATGGCCATGCATAGGGAATGTAGGAGGGACATTGGGTTTTGGGGGATGGAAAAAGAAAAAGGGCAACATCAATTTGAGGCAGGAGATATGCTGCGTGGGTTTCCACTCCAGGAAAGTTTGATTTTTTCTGGAGTAGTGCCACACAATGGCCTTTAGCACGATGGGAATGTTCACAAGTGAGGGCTAACAGACTCAATGGGGCTCAATGCCCCTTCCAAAAGGATGAAATATAGAACTCTATAATATAAATAAAAAATGCATATATATAGATATTTATGAAATATAGAACTCTATAATATAAATAAAAAATGCATACAATACTTATGAAGATCTTTTCAGACAAAAGTATCACAAAGTGCTACACAATCTATAAATAAACCAAGTTGAAGGTTATGAAAAGGTTTGTGAAATAAAAAGTTTTTATTTCAGACTTAAATGAAAGAAAATACCTCAAAGAGAAACTGTTCAGATGTCAAGAGAAATTTGTGGGGCATATTTTGAAAAGGCTAAATCACCAACTGACTTCAGTCAGGTGTATGGCGATGTGAGTGTGACAGGTAGCAATTGGTTCAGCAAAGCTACTTCGGGATGCAGTCACCCTACTCACCCGATCGAGCATTATGTCTAACTGACTCTGCTGTTATAACCTCGTAGTGCCCCTAACTCAGGGTCATGAATGAACACCAGCTGTGGATATTGACGAAGAACACAACAATAGAGAAGGCAAGTGAGTTCGTGAGTAAGAGGAGGTGGGGCTCTTCAGCATTGGCAGTTAATTCCCCGCAAGGCCACTCCGATCTCAAACCTGCAGCCTACATGAGAAAAGGGGGCAACAACAAAAACACAACAACCTATAATAGTCAGTTCAGTCGGCAGTACATGCAATCGTGTCTGCGGTTCTCAAATTGCACTTAAATCATGCATGCATTCACCAAATTAAACATTATAATGTGGCTTCACCTTTAAAGCATTGGACCAAGCCTCACGTGTGGTATTGCAAAATCATACTAAAATATGCAATTTGGTGTCGGTCTGTCTTTCTGACCACAACACATTTGGTCGTTACTTATCAAATCTCAAACAAACTTCACAGGAGGAATAAAGGTCACACGATGGAGGTGCTTGCGACTTCATTTGCCCCCCTTCCCAAGGAGATTGTCCGTCTGGGGCGAAATCCATGTTAAGGTGTATATTCTTGTTAACATAGCTTATCGTGGTGTTTTTTTCCAAGGTCGCTTCTAATAACAAAAGTAATAACAATACCAATGATAATAGTATAATATTAATGTTATTACAAAACAAAATGAATACTAATATTACAACCCCCTTCCCCAAGGGGTTTTTCCTCCTTGGACAAACTTCCTGTTAACGTTTATAAATAGCTTATTGTGGCATTTTGTGGGTCAAGCATCACAGAAGTAAAAATATTATAAACCACAAACACATGATTCACATTGGAAACAGTCGCTAATGCTGTTTAACACGAAACTGAAAGGGAGGAAACCTGGGAGTGTGTTCAGTTAACAAGCAGCTAGCTAGCGTTGCCACACCAGCTATTCCTTATCAATTGTTTTGAATGGAGTGCTTGCTCAAATGCTTAAGCCACTTGGCGAACGCTCTACAATAAACTTGGTAACTGAACACACCACAACATTCTTGAGGCCCGAGTCTAGTTCTGCTGTAATCTATATACCCCAAAGTGGATAATAACACGACCATTCCTGCCACTCCTGTAGGGAGTAGGTTTACTTGTAATGCAAATGTACCAATGAAAGTATAGGAGAGAGTGAATACTGTCATGTATGCAGTGCAAATGTTCACCATTGTATCCCTACACCGGGACCGGGTTGTATCCCTACGCCAGAGCTCGGATGGCGCTGCTGTGAATCGGGCCTTGATCGGCAGAGTGAATAAACGCGTACGACAATTGATCGCAGTTTGTCGAGATACTTTACATGGCGACGAAGGTAAACATCTAGACCATGACATCTTTCGGCCATATCGATGAATTCGACCCTCATGAGGGGGATTTTGACACGTATTCTGAGCGGTTGTCTTTCTATTTCGAGGCGAACGGCATTGCGACCGAAGGCCGGATGAAGGCCGTCTTCCTGTCCGTTTGCGGAGGTGAGACGTTCACACTCGTTAAAAACCTGATTCGGCCTCGGACAATCCAGGAGCTCACGTATGCAGAGCTCAAGGCCGCTTTGAAGGAACATTGCAACCCATCTCCTTCAGTCATCCTGTGTCGGTTTAATTTTTACATGTGCAGACAGCAGCAAGGTCAGTCGATCGCAGACTTCATTGCACACCTCAAAAAACTGTCACATCTGTGTGAGTTTGGGGACACGATCGATGACATGCTTCGTGATTTGCTGGTGGTTGGCATGTCCGATGACCGCACTCGTAGACGCCTGCTTGCTGAGAGAAGACTGACGTTCCAAAATGCCAGAGGCACCGCCATTTCCATGGAAAGTGCTGAACGCAACGCTACAAGCATCGGTGCCACTCGCTCATCTGGTACCAGCCCTGCTGTGAATCGGTTGGAGCATGTTCAGCCACAACGTTGGAACAAGGCTCCTCGTCAGAAGCCAGTGCAGTCTCAAACCCACAACAACTGTTTTCGGTGCAACGGAAAGCACCTCCGGAGACGTGTCGGTTCAAAGATGCCACCTGCCATTTCTGTTCGAAAACTGGCCATATTGCTCCAGCTTGCATCACTCGCAAATCAGGAAAAGGAAAAGCTGCTGACAAGATTCATCAGTTTATCGGTTCGGAGGAACCCGAGCTTGACCAGGTGAGCTCTGTTTCCGACAACTCAGAATCGTATGACCTGCTTCATATTGATTCTCACCATAGGCGGGACCCTCTTCTTGCCAATGTTGTCGTCAACAATCGACCATTGCAAATGGAGGTCGACACTGGTGCGGCCGCCTCGCTCATCAGCCATGCTGTTTTCACAAACCTGTGGAGTGATGCTGACCGACCCCATCTGAAACCTACTACCTATGGACTCTCCACCTATACAGGTGAGAAGATTGTTCCCTGCGGTACATGTGATGTCACGGTGGGCTACGATAACCGTGAGTTTCACCTACCCCTGATCGTCATTCCTGGAAAGGGCCCTTCCTTACTCGGCAGGAGCTGGTTGAGCATAATTCGACTGAAGTGGGAAAGCATTCATCAACTCCGGGCAGCCAACGTTTCTCCTACCGCAGCATACACACTCAAAAATGTGCTGGATACGTACCCGGATGTCTTCAAGGATGAGCTTGGAACCTTGAAAGGACATACGGCTAAACTCAGGGTTGACCGGGATGCCAATCCTATATTTTGCAGGGCTCGCCCAGTCCCTTTCGCCCTGCGTGAGCGGATTGACAAGGAACTGGATCATCTTGAAAATCTGGGGATCATCGAGCAAATCCAGTATGCCAAATGGGCGGCGCCCATCGTTCCGGTCATAAAATCGGACCAGTCCATCCGCATATGTGGAGATTATAAAATGACCGTGAACAGGTGTTCTTCATTGGATAAATATCCAATCCCGAGGATCGAAGACCTCTATGCTCGTCTCACGGGAGGCAAGACTTTTACGAAACTCGATCTCAAATCCGCCTATCTACAGCTCTGCTTGGACGAGAATTCGAAACAGTATCTTACCATCAACACGCATCGTGGGTTGTATAGGTACCACCGACTTAGTTTTGGAGTGAAATCTGCACCTGGAATTTATCAGCGTGTCATGGACAGTTTGTTTGCCGCCGAACGCAACGTCGTTTGTTACCAGGATGATATTCTGGTTACTGGTCGTACGGACGCGGAACATCTACAGAACCTGGAGAGAGTTCTGAAGAAGATTTCGGACTCCGGCCTACGTTTGCGTCGAGACAAGTGCAAGTTTATGGTGCCATCAGTCACGTACCTGGGTCATACGATTGATGCCGAGGGTCTACACCCGACAGATGAGAAAGTCCGAGCTATCAAGGATGCTCCTTCTCCACGAGATGTGACCGAATTGAAGTCATACCTCGGTTTGCTTCAGTTCTATGGTCGTTACATCCCGAATGTGACCGACGTTTTGGGCCCCCTTTATCGGCTTTTGAGGAAAGGAGTCTCCTGGAGCTGTGGGTCTACTGAACAATCAGCATTCCAGACCTCTAAGGATCTGCTCAAATCGTCCAATGTTCTCGTTCATTTTGATCCAGAGAAGGATCTTGTGCTGACATGCGATGCCTGTCGGTATGGAGTGGGGAGTGTATTATCGCACGTGATGCCTGATGGTACGGAAAGACCGGTTGCATTTGCATCCAGAACGTTGTCCCCGGCAGAGAAAAACTATTCCCAACTTGACAAGGAAGGATTGGGAATCGTTTTCGGCGTCGGCAAATTTCGCCAGTACCTTCTTGGACATCATTTCACGATTCGCACTGATCACAAGCCGCTGATCAGTCTGTTTGGTCCAACTAAGGCGACATCTGACACACTACCGCCCAGGATCATCCGCTGGTCCCTGTTTCTCGCTGCTTATGACTACACCATATGTTATAAGCCCGGTTCGTCTATCACAAATGCAGATGCCATGAGTCGGTTACCCCTTCCAGAATCCGTTGATGATTCGCCTACACCAGGATCCATTATCGCACTGATGGATCATCTGGAAGATTGTGCTGTCGATTCCGGCCAGATCCGCACTCATACTCGACGAGACCCCGTTCTGTCCAGAACTGTCCAGGCTGTACAGCTTGGATGGCATTTGCTACCTGAGGGTGACCCAGATTTTGCGGCTTTTAAAGCACGTAAAAACGAACTCAGCGTGGAAAATGGTTGCCTACTCTGGGGATGTCGTGTCGTGATCCCGAAAAATCTGCGTTCCAGGGTCATGGATGAAATCCATGACTGTCACCCCGGGATTGTGAAGATGAAGTCACTCGCCAGAAACTATGTGTGGTGGCCGAATCTTGATGCTGATATCGAACATCATGTTCGACATTGTTACCCCTGCCAGAGCACCCGGAATACACCTGCGAAAGCGCCACTGCATCCCTGGGAATGGCCCAGCGAACCGTGGCATCGCCTACATCTCGATTATGCCGGGCCTATTAACGGCAGCATGATTCTAATAATTACGGACGCGCACACAAAATGGATTGATGCCTATGTGATGCGTGGTACTACGTCAGCCATTGTCATCGAAAGACTCAGACGCTGTTTCGCCACTCATGGTCTGCCCAGGATGATCGTGAGTGATAACGGTTCGTGTTTTTCCAGTACCGAGTTTGCCAAGTTCACACGTCGGAACGGCATCAAACATAAGTTTGTCAGCCCACATCACCAGGCTTCAAATGGCTTGGCCGAACGATCCGTGGGAATCATCAAATCCGGATTGCAGAAACTTCAGGAGGGAACCCTGGAAACAAAGCTGTCTCGTCTCCTGTTCAAATACCGCATCACGCCACAATCAACAACCGGTGCAGCTCCGTCTGAGTTATTGATGAAACGACACTTGAGATCGACACTTGACAATCTCAAACCAGACATATCATCAAATGTTTATCAGAGCCAGCTTAATCAAAAGTTGGTGCACGATAAGACGTCCAACAGTCGATGTATCAACATTGGAGATCCAGTGTTTGCCCGAAATTTTGGTGCAGGTGCGACGTGGCTACCCGGGAGACATCATCGAGAAGCCAGGTCCACTGTCCAGTGTGATTCGCCTGCAGGACGGCCGCGAAATTCGTCGACATCAGGACCACATAACCTACCGTCACTGTGAGTCGATGGAGCCTGTAGCATCGTCACAGTCAGGACAACAGTTCGACCCGCCACTGCCGGAGATCGTCATGGCCGCTCCAGCCGGCTCGGATGCCCCGAAAACCTCTGCAAACGCTACACCCTTCGTGGAGACCAAAGGAATCACCTCGGACTCTGTATCCACTGGTACACCGCGACGCTCAATGCGTGAGAGAAAAGCACCCGACCGGTTGAATCTTTGAAGATGTTTTTTTTTCACGTTGACACATGTTCTATTTTCACGTATTTTCATTATTCTCATAACCGTTTGCACACATATTTTCACATGGTTTGGAAATGTTGCTTTTGAAATGTCAATTCTGGAAATCTAGCACGTATTGGTCTTGGTAATTTTGGACTTAAAGGGGAGGATGTCATGTATGCAGTGCAAATGTTCACCATTGTATCCCTACACCGGGACCGGGTTGTATCCCTACGCCAGAGCTCGGATGGCGCTGCTGTGAATCGGGCCTTGATCGGCAGAGTGAATAAACGCGTACGACAATTGATCGTAGTTTGTCGAGATACTTTACAATACCAGATCACGTCATTATGTCTTCTTCTTTTTCCTAACTAGGCAGTGGTTGTGGGTACTGGGTAGTATCATTTACTAGCTGGGTTGCTGATGCAGTGCTCGCTGTAGGATAGAAAAGGAATTTGGAAGATTTTTAGGGTTTTGACTATATACAGTCACGTGAAAAAGTAAGTACACCCCGTGGAAAGTTTTGACTTTTTCAACATATTTCAACATACAGCTATTTGATCTTCATTTCAAAAATATTGGTAGATAAAGGTGATATAATATAACAAATATCATGAAACATTTACATTTTGTAGTCCATTGTATAATTTAAATAAACATAAATGCAAATTTCGCATGTGGATAAAGTAAGTACACCCTTGGCTCTAATAGGTGGTATTGCCCCCTTTGGCAGAAACAACCTCAAGTAGGCGTTTCTTAAAACTGTCTACCAGTCTATGACATCGTCGGTTGAGAAATTGGTTAATTTTGTCTGTTTGTCTGTATTTCTGTCCACAGATGTCAGTTTATGATTGAGGGACACCATAATTTCAATTAAATGTTATATTTTGATCACTAATCAAAACATGAATCGGAAAACGAAAATGTGGTTTAGTAATACTTCGGCTCAAAATTTGTCTCGATCTTGCATGCCCAGAGAGAAGAGAGATAATTGTTTTACTATGTCTGTCTGTCTGCCAGTCAAACAAAATTTAAAATCATTCCAAACAGGAAACTTATTGTTTTTATCAACGTCATAAAGGACACAAACAACAGGCATTAATAACTCATGTAATGTGGTAAATACGGTGGTGTATAAGATGGTGCATCAATTGCGGTAAACCTCAGAAAAAAATTCTACAACCTTTAGAATATTTATTTTATTTCAATTGAATCATATATTTCAACACTGTTGAGCACAAATCGCTTTATTGATACTTTCAAAAACCTTTAGTTTAGTCGTACTTGAACAAAATATTGCAGAATTTTACATCATGACGACCAATCACATTTGCTGCTCGCAGACCCAACCCATATCCTTTTTTTCTCAAGAACACGCGGAAGAAGAGAAGAGAAACCGTATGAGGGAAAGTAAATAAAAATAAAGGAAAAACATCAAAAGAAAAAGAAAATACGAAATGAAAATGAATCCATCCCAATTAAAATTATCCTCATTTCCTCATTTTTACTTCTCCTTTATTTCTCTGGTGCTCAGTTTATATTGTTTCTATTTGCATCTAATTACCTTTGTGCACTTTTCTTTTCTTTAGTGATTATCCCTTAGTCAATGATGTAACACCATTTGGTCTTTGACATTTGACCCCAGGTCTTACAACCGCCTGACATTTCCACTTATAACCGCCTGATACTTGATCCAGTCCTTTAGACCCTTTTCATGGGTCCAAAGCTCTGTAAAACCTTCCTCCACCCTGATTTAAATATTGATATTTCATTCAGTAATTTTGATCTTTGACCAAACATCGTTGATCATATGTTTTGTTCCCGTTTGATATTCGACTCATATTCAACAATTTTGGATCTTCACTCCACCCTCATTTCCTTGTTTTGCTCTGAGAAAGGTTAAAAGCTCAAAACATCCACTGCACCTCTTTGCCCACAGCACCAAACATACTCCTATAAACCTTAGTTAATCAAATTGATTATGCATAAGATAGTAATTGAAATCAATCACATCTTGCAAAACAGATTTGATCATGCTTTTGCTAAATTATTTTGCATTCCCATTGAGAGAAGTCGGTGTAATGCGGAGTTTGCAAAGATCAGGAAATGTCCAACCGAGGTGAGATACTTACTATGTTTTTTTAAAGGGCAACCCTTCACACAGTGTTCTTCCTGTACTGTGCTGAGGCTATTACTAACCCTCTCCCCTCCCCCCTCTCTACCCCATGCCCCCCTGGACCCCACACCACCCTGGCTGCCCCACTTATACTTTCCCGTTTGTATGCCAACACTTTGCAACACACCAGCCAGCTCACTGTCATCTGGCTTGAATTAGCTGCGGCCAACCCCACGAAGGCAAGACTATCCTTAAAAAAAGAGAAATAAAAGCAATCGAGGTTTTCTTTATGTTTTGTTCCATTGTACATTCCCCTCAGGGGACATACATTGAAAACTAGCCAAGGCCTGCTGGATTTGTTCTGTTTTTAGCCTATTAAATTGTTTCTAATCATTCAATGTTACATGCAGGGAAGGCTATCTCATCTGGAGCCTGGTGTTGCCTCAGGTTCAAAATGATGCAATTGACCTAATATTTGGTGATCGTACAGGAGAAGATGTCATTCTAAAACGAGACGCAATGAATATGTTTAAACTAGCTCTTCCATGAGCCTCAATAATGTATGCAACAAAATCTTTCTTGTATGTATTTTGTGAGTGTGATGCGTCACTGATGGAACTGGGGAGAAAAGGGAGGAGGGGAGCTCAAGGGTAATATTCGGGCTTCACTGCCAGCCCTCCTGATACCAAAAGGAATAACCCCCTCTCTCCCTTCCGCTCCATTCCAAACCAGTCGGGGAGGTGCCTGGTCTCCCCTTTCCATGAGAGGTCGGTGCTTCTGGGCCCACACCCCAGCTGCACATAAAATTACCTTGCAAAAAAGAACTGATAGAAAAAGAAAGCATCACAGGGGCCGAAATCTGGCAATGATGAGAATGACATCATCACGGGAATGCCGTAACAATAGAACCTTGACTTAGGGGACACTGGGGAAATAGCCCCAAACGGACAACTAGAGCCCAACCACTAAAATAACTAAGAACACTTGTAATGTAAGAGTTGTTAGCTGGAATGTAACGTCAATGACTGAACATCATGATTCTACCCCAAAGTTGATGCATCCTCGAGAATCAAGGTGCCACCTAAACCCCATGCATTACCTGGGTGAAAGGAAGTATGTAATTCTAACAAGGTATGAATCACTCATAAGTTGGAAGATAAAGAGACTTCATATTGGTGTCGTTAAACTTTGTAAGACAAGGCTCCATAAAAATGGTAAACAGTTGATCCTCTCCAGTTTACCATGGAGGATTAACTGCTTCCAGTACCAGGGAAGGCCCACAGGGGCAGACCTTCAACAGGAAGTAGATGTTGCTATCAAAGCCCACCTATATAATTTAGTATGTACAAATATGGAAAATAGTCAGCCCAAGGATTATCACAGATTATCACGAGGTCCTCCTGGGGAAGTATAGTTTACTGTACAATCTCTACATTCACAAACTAGGAAAATATGAAATCAGCTTCATGGTAGAGCTTGGCTCAAACCTTGTAAGTGGTTTAGAAAGACAGCTTCATAACTCTGGTTGGTGGTTTCAATGTGTGCTTTGGCAAAAAATCTTAACACCAGGCCAGATAACATCAGCTGACATGGGATTGGGATAATGCATGATAATGGGGGTCATCCATATGTGTCACGGAGTAAAATTTAGATAAGCTCTCAAGTTGTATAAAATACTCCAATGCTTCAGCATCTTAAACAGCCTCTGAGAGTCTAGCCTCACACTGGGTGTGTTTCTGCTAATGGATGTAGAGGTGAACAGCGAATAAATGGTGCCTTAAAACCAGTTGCTTTGGGCAGATGGGGCTCATTAGCCTTGGTAGGCAGCTCATTGAGGAGAATGAAACTCTGAATCCAAATCCACAATCCAGGTTTTGAAACCAAAAGCTAAGGATTTAATGGGGATAAAGGCAGCAATCTTTCTATAAGGAGGTGGCCTTTACATTTGTTAACCCGTGGGCCACCCTTGGGCAAGGTGTACGACACCATTGTAGCCTCTGAATCGGGGTTACGTGAGTTATGGGAGCAAGTGCTCGATGGCAATGTAGCAGCTGGCACATATTGCAATAATGGTAGCTTGGCCTTGATGTTAGGCAGAGGATTCTCTTCTGGAGAAAAATGGCTAGGATCACTCGTTTATTATCGACAGATACTGCCAGGAAAAAGGCAATGCCAAACCAGTTCAGTACATGCCAATATAAATTTATGATCAGAAATGCGAGATAACTGGTAGAACAGGTGCCAAAAGGAGATGTTTAAATTATAATGGGGGGAACTGGAATGCAAAAATTGGAGAAGCAGGAGCACCAGGGATTTAAGGAAACATAACTTGATGTCCAAAATAAGCCAGGTGAGCAACTGCTGGAGTCCTGTCACCTGTGTGGAGTATAATCTCATAATTTCAACCCAAGAACAGACTGCACACATGAACTTCACATGATGGGCAACATATAAATCAGATTGACTACATTCTAATCAATATAATGTTGATTGCCAATACTCTCCCCAGATGCAGACTATGGCACGGATCATGAACTCTTTGTGGCAAAACAGGGTCAAATTGAGAAAGGTGAAAAAATTAGAAACTGACCAGATATGACCTTGAAAACATGTCTAACCTCGAGAGTTCATAGAATACAGTAACCCACACAGTGTCCAAATATATATGTAGTTCAACTTTCAAAAAACATTGGTACGTGCTGCCTCTCTACTTGATGCGCAGCATTTGAGAGGACAGAACATTGACAAAACAATGCTGGGAAGACAATGACAAACCACCCAGTATAACTCCTCACAAAGAAACTGCTTTGGCAGCACTAACACTTGGTAAAAAAAAAAATGGCACATAAAAAAAAAATATATACATATATATATATATAAGCAAAGATTTGCGGTTGGGAGTAAATCCAAATGACTCCATGGTAAGATCTCCAACCTTTAATTGAACAAACAATGACTCAACGTTTCGATTAACAACATGTGAAGCCACACGCCTCTGGTAATCTTCCTCAAGAGTGATAAAATCATCTCGACATCCCCTTATATGCAAAGTGGGCGGGGTATATGCAAAGTGGGGTGGGCAAAGCTGGATAGCCAATTAAACCGTATCACACCGCTCTCGTGAACGGAGAACGTTACTGACCAAATTCAAAAATCAACCGCATATTAACGGCTCAAAACAATCCTGTAAGCAATGCTGGATTATAACTCAAGTGTTTAGAAAATCCGGAACAATCATTACATTTAATTTAAAGTTAAACTTGTAAATAATTAAATTGTAAATTAAATTAAAACTGTAAATATATTAAAGCAAAAATTTTTTAAGATAAAATAAAATTGCCATAATATCAAGACCATCACATGTGGCCCTATGCGGTCAAGGGAAATGCGGGAAGGGGAGGTCATAGGGGGGATAAAAATGGGGGGGGGGGGGGAACCAGAGGGGGGAGACGGATGCGGATGGGGGGTTTGGGAGAGGGGTGGTTTGGGAGAGGCGTGTTTGGGGGGCGGGGGGTGGAGGGGGAGGGGGCAAATTGTCCGAATAAAAACCTTGTGTGACATATTATGTGGACTCGTTGTTCAAAGTATGGAATGCCTGCTTCGTTTACACAAGAGTGGATCAAACGCTACCGGTAAGTCAAGCACCTCTTGTGTGATCGAGGTATTGGCAGAGTTACTGCCACCAAGGCGAGATTAGTGGGCCACATTAGTGGGCCACATTAGTGGGCCACAGTGGGCCACATGTGATGATCTTGATATTATGGCAATTTTATTTTATCTTAAAAATTTTTGCTTTAATATATTTACAGTTTTAATTTAATTTACAATTTAATTATTTACAAGTTTAACTTCCAATTAAATGTAATGATTGTTCCGGATTTTCTAAACACTTGATTTATAATCCAGCATTGCTTACAGGACTATTTTGATCCGTTAATATGCGGTTGATTTTTGAATTTGGTCAGTAACGTTCTCAGTTCACGAGAGCGGTGTGATACGGTTTAATTGGCTGTCCAGCTTTGCCCACCCCACTTTGCATATACCCCGCCCACTTTGCATATAAGGGGATGTTGAGATGATTTTATCACTCTTGAGGAATATTAACTGAGGCGTATGGCTTTGTCACATGTTGTTAATCGAAACATTGAGTCATTGTTTGTTCCATTAAAGGTTGGAGATCTTACCATGGAGTCATATATATATATATATATATGTATATAAATATGTATATATGTATGTATATATATGTATATAAATATGTAAATATTGTTACGTTTGTAGGTGGTAGGCAGTGATTACTTTAGACCAGGTAGATTTGTATAGATTAGTGTGCTCTGATTGTTGTGAAGAAGAAGAACCACCATGTAATAAGTCGGGATCTGGTAGACTGTGTGTTCGGATTAAGGTGTATCTTTGTCCCCATTACGAGGAGTGGGGCATGTTGACAAGCTTAGGGAATAAGGGTTAATTAATTCCTTGTATGTTGTTCCCTCTGTGATTTATCCCGATGTCCCTTATGCCTATGGCACTGCATTAGACACTAATTAGAATCGCGCATTTAATGGCACTAATTAATAATAAAACCTACCGGAAGCCAGGTCATTGAGCCCAACCGCTGACAACCCCGACTTGGGAGGCACACATAGAGCGGGCAGGTCGAGGCCACACCCCGAGGAGTCGTGATTTGTCATGGTTTTGATTGACACAAGGACGAGTAAGAAGCAACTCGCTGATTGGAAAATCACGACAGATGACGTCAGAGCCTCGGCATTAAAAGAACGCTCTGACTCACATTCTCCCCTTTGTGCCTTCTTGTCCTGGTTGTGATAGCGAAAGGTCGCTTATTACTCTTCTCTGGACTCTCTGCCTCTGAGTTTGGCACGATTGAAGCGGCGGACATTTTGGTCTTCTCGTGGTTGTTCTTCTTGTGGCCCTTCTCGCTGTGGATGCATCGCGAGTGGTTGCTTGTTGAGTTATTCGCTTTATGCTCGGGTTGGTTTTCTTCACGAGCACAAAAACATTCAATAGTGCTATTAAAAAGGGACGTGGGTTTGGCGCCAATCATGTGGGGAGGAGGTCGCAGCTCGTGGACTCTGTGCGAGTAGCCCAGCTTCATGCAGCTGGGGGCCGTGCCGAGTGAAACAAGGAGGCAGCGGGACTTGAACGGACTGCACAGTAAGGTGAACAAGGTCTCAGCGAGACCTAATTCCCGCACACGAGTTCGAACCAACCAGTGTGCGTTTCCCGCCAAGGGTGGACGATTCCTGACGAGGTTCAAGCCGCTCGCAGATAAGTGCCAACCACACACCTATTTATTTTTGATTGCATTTATTTTATCCGTCATCTGTGTTTGTGTCTATCGATGGGGACGTCCCATTTAGGAACATTATTTAGTATCGCGTGTTTTATTATGTATTACCGGCATTCCATTCAATAAAGCCGGCATATTTGTACATTTTAATCTCGCCTTGGTTTGAGTTATTTTCCACAGGTTTGAGGACTGCCGGTGGGATCCGTGCAGGTAAGTGCTCTTCAGCATCCTCCTCCTCCTTCTCCGCCCCCTCCCCCCCACGTGTATTACCTCTGCCATACAGTTGAACTGAATGCTTCGGAGGAACAGCTTGTTAGAAATATATCAGTCCATTTATAAAAAGTCCATTTTCCACCGAATCTAGTTGTGTATTTATAAACATATATATATATATATATATATATATATATATATATATATATATATATATATAATATATATATATATATATGTATATATATATATATATGTATATATATATATGTATATATATATACAGTATATGTATATATATATATATACATATATATATATACATACATACATACATACATACATATATATATATATATATATACATATATATATATATATATATATATATATATATATATATATATATATACTGTATATATATATACATACATACATATATATATATATATATATATATATATATATATATATATATATATATATATATATATATATATATATAGTTGTGCAGCGTCTGTCCTGTCTTGTGTTGTGTTGTGTTGTCTTGTGTTGTCACTGAACTACTTTCTCAAACTTTTGTGAAATTGTACCAAACTTCTGGTATGCACATATCTCTCCCGTCGGTATGTCCTAAGCGTATTTAAAAAAAAAAAATTGCTATTTTGTTTTTTTGGGGGGGAATTTTTTGGGGAATTTTTTTTTTTCAACTTCAATTGTTTATAAAATGTGATATCACGTATATTACAAATACATTTGTGCAAAATAATTGTTTGAATTATGATTGGTTTAAACAATGACAAAACGGCAACTCGGGTACAATCATTTATCTATATATCTACACATCTGGGCAGTGTCTGTGTTGTCACTTAACGACTCCCTCAAACTTTTGTTTCCGTGGTTGTGAAGTGTTTTTAATAACGTTGTGGTGGTTTTGAATCACGTGGTGGTGAGGTATTTTGAATTACGTGGTGGTGAGGTGTTTTGAATTACGTGGTGGTGCGGTGTTTTGAATTACGTGGTGGTGCGGTGTTTTGAATTACTTGGTGGTGAGGTGTAATCGTCCCAAATTTCCAGTCTGCACCTACCCCTCCCCTATGTATGTGCTGAGGGGTTCTTCTTTGAAAGAAAAACATTCAACCTAAATCTTCAACCTAAATTGCCTATAAAAATGTAATATCACAAACACAACAAATACATTTGTGCAAAGTAATTGTTTGTATTATGATTGGTGAAAATCATGATAACACATCAACTCAGGTACAGTCATTAGCCTCAGCTAAAATAAGCCGGTTCCTCAGTATCGACGCGTGGTGAGGCGAGCGTGGCGAGCCGAGCCAAGCTAGTATATATATATATCTATATATATACATGTATGTATATATGTATATATATGTTTATAAATATGTATGTACAGTGCATTCAGAAAGTATTCAGACTCCTTCACTTTTTTCACATTTTGTAATGTTGCAGCCTTATGCTGAAATCATTTAAATTCATTTTTCCCCTCATCAATCTACACTCAATACCCAATAATGACAAAGAGAAAACAGGATTTTAGAAAGTTTTGCAAATTTATTAAAAAGAAAAAATTGAAATATCACATTGACATAAGTATTCATACCCTTTGCTATGACACTTGAAATTTAGCTCAGGTGCCTCCCATTTCTCTTGATCATCTTCGAGATGTTTCTACACCTTGATTGGAGTCCACCTGTGGAAAATTTAATTGATTGGACATGATTTGGAAAGGCACACACCTGTCTATATAAGGTCTCACAGCTGACAATGCATATCAGAGAAAAAACCAAGCCATGAGGTCGAAGGAACTGCCTGCAGAGCTCAGAGACAGGATTATGTCGAGGTACAGATCTGGGGAAGCCTACAAAAAAAAATCTCTGTTGCATTGAAGGTTCCCAAGAGCACAGTGGCCTCCATAATTATTAAATGGAAGAAGTTTGGAACAACCAGGACTCTTCCTAGAGCTGGCCGCCGGGCCAAACTGAGAAATCGGGGGAGAAGGGCCTTGGTAAGAGATGTGACCAAGAACCCGATGGTCACTCTGGCTGAGCTCCAGAGATCCTGTGTGGAGATGGGACAAACTTCCAGAAGGACAACCATCACTGCAACACTCCACCGATCTGGGCTTTATGGCAATGTGGCCAGACGGAAGCCAAACAGTTCAATCTTGGTTTCATCAGACCACAGAATCTTGTTTCTCACACTGAGATTCCGTGAGGTGCTGTTTTGCAAACTCCAAGCGGGCTTTCATGTGTCTTTCACTGAGGAGAGGCTTCCGTCTGGCCACTCTGCCATAAAGCCCAGATCAGTGGAGTGTTGCAGTGATGGTTGTCCTTCTGGAAGTTTCTCCCATTTGCTATGACACATGACGCTTCGGAGTAATAGCTTGTTCGTGGAACGCGACAATATGTATATATATATATATATATATATATATATATATATATATATATATATATATATATATATATATATATATATATTGTTGTGGATATGAGAATTGTGTTTTTTTATTGTGTAATGAATTGAAAAATATCACCCTCCTTCCTCCAGTTGTTGTGTATAAAGATCAAAGGGCGTCCCTTAGTTAGGTCATATACAACCACACGTAGCCAATCATATATCCTTCTTTTACAGTTATTTCCTTATTCTGTGTATTAGGTTAAGGCTTTGTCTTCCATTAATTAATACTCCATTGCACCGAATTCAAATAGATAGATTCCCTTTCATTCCCATTCCCAAAGCCTCGATTGCCAACTGCATTCGCCGCCATTGCCATGTGCTCCGGCTCGGAGAAGAAAGGCGGGTCTCCACCTCGTCATAGAGGGGAGGAGTGAGCCAGCCCCGAACAACCAACCAAGCACGAGGGGTTTGGCTTGAGAGGGCAGAGGAAGAGCGATCGGGGAGGTTCGAAAAGGTTCAAGGGTGGGGCTATATATAACCCACGGGAGACGCCCCCACCTCAGATGAGTTCTGAGTTCTGGAGAGAGGCGGCGGATGTGGCAGATGCGTGACAAGAGCAGTCCACCGGAGTTCAGTTCAGAGGAGGAGAGAGGGAGTTCTGGAAAGGAAAGAACATAGCCAAGGAGCACAAGGCGAATGAGAATCGGCACACCCTGCTCGCGGTACCAACCAGCACTCGAAGGAACAGCAAGTGCGGGCACGCAAACCTCGACGTCCCGCGGTCATCGGATCTCCCTGTCACCCGTTCTGTCAACCAGAGTGCGAGGAGCCGGAGCTGTCACCTCCAGCCCTGCCGTTTGCACGGACCTGACCCTTCCTCTCCCCTCCAGCATTCGTTCCTGCCTTTCCATCCTTTTGTGTACGTGAGTTTGTTCTGTGTGTCTTGTCCCTGGGAATAAGTTAAGCTTGTATAGTTAAGCTAGAAATTGCACTGTGTCCTTCTGGTCCGTCCCTCTTTCTGTCTTTATTTTATTATCCTTCCTTCTTCCTTGGTTTCTTTTGGTTGTAAATAATAGTAATAAATTATAGTCGTATTGCAAACCCTTTTTGTCTTCTTCTTCTTCACATCCGTCGTCTTTGTCTTTTCCCAATTGAATACCTGTGGCACGATTTGGCCAACGTTTGAGAATCGGGTCTAGTCTTTGTTAACGGTTCGGGCCACGGATGCCATCCGCTCGGCAAATTAACATCTTATCCGCGGTCACGAACGGGGCTGTGCACCGGCCTTTCCGGAGGTCGCGGTGCAGCTTCAGGGACCACGTCGGTCAGTAACAAACGAGGGGACTAATCCCCCCTCGAAGGGGAACCATAGGCCGACGTCGGGTTCCGTAACAATATATATATATATATATATATAAATATATATATATATATATATATATTTATATATATATATATATATATGTATATATATATATATATTGTTGCGGATATGAGATTGGCCTCCATCCATATCCGCTTGTAAATATTCCCCTATTTCCCCAATACTTCCCAACTATCCCCAATCCCCCATTCCCTAGTCCCATTTTCTGTAAACAACACTCTGTAGACCCGACCTTCCCCTATTTCCCCCATTAAATGTCGCATCCAGGTCCACCGCATCTCACGTAGACAACTATAGGACATCTTGCTAGTTATTCTTAGTCTATGTCAGTTAAGGACTCGTTTCCATTAATTCTGACTCTTCGTTGCACCAGAATGTGATTGTATGGCACCGTTAGGAAGTTTAGGACCTCCCAATACCTCCCCGCAGCTCTTCCTCACGGTTCAGCAACAACAACAACAACAGCAACAACAACGGCGGCGGCGCGGGGAGTGCGCGTCCTCACTCCGGCTTGGTTTGCCGCCATCGAACATGTGCTCCGACGGGGTTACCACGTAGGGGCTCGCTGTCAGCTCCTCGTCGTGGGCGGAGCCCGGTAACCCCCCGCACCCAATAGAAGCGGCGGACCGATTCCATCTGGGGTGGAGCCAACGAGCCGAGGGCGTGTCACTCCCCGCTGAGCATGCGCAGGAAGAGGGAGGTGACGTCAGATGCGCGCTGGACTTGAAGGAAGAGAGACGCCACCTCCGAGCGCTGCAATACCTCCCCGCATCTCTGGACTGGACCGTGCCTGATTCTGTCCCTGAGCCAAGGTGCACCTTGTGCTATCGACTGCCTGTCCTTCCCTGCCATCAATCCCTGTGTAAGTCAGTCTTGTCCCGTTTGTCTGTGGTCTGTCGGGGATAAGATAAGACTGTGACTAAGTGCCCATCTCTTCTGTGCTTTACCTCTTACCTTGTAATCTACCCCTTTTCTGCACCACCAATTATATCCTCCTCCGGAGGTCTTGAGAACTGTACCCCTTGTGTCGTTTCATTTATCCCAGCCGTTGTGTCCTTTCCTTCATTGATTTAGCATAGCGCGACTTGGTCAACGTCGGGTGGAATCGGGTAAACTGTGCGAACACGGCGGCCATTCCGCTCGGCCCATCATAACATCAAAGTCGTGTCCGTAACAATTGGTGTCGAGGAGTGAGATTGGACCCGAAGCGCGCTTCACGCGCTCGAAATTATTAACGGCGAAATTTGATTTTGTTTTACGAAAATAAAAACCCGAATTTTGAAAGTCGCGCTATGGCAGATCAAGACGGCTGGGTTCCGGTAGAGGAGAGTGAGGCAGGGTCGATCCAGGACCAAATTGAGGGACATGAGAGCGAAGCAGTGAGGGCGGCAGGTTCGCAAAATGGCGCCTCGCACATAGCTACGGCGGCCGCACCCACTGCACAAGTGGGAGGGATGGCCCAAATGCAGGCCCTCATGGAGCAATTTATGGCGCAAATGCAGGCGTCCCTCAACCTGCAGAAGGACGATATGAGGGCGAATAGTGAGCAAATGAGGGCTGATAGTGAGCGATTGGGTGAGCGATTGGAGGGCCAAATGGGGGCCAATAGCCAACGGTTAGAACAAAGGATGGGGTCCAATAGCGAGAAATTGAGGGAGGACATGGGGTCCAATAGCGAGAAATTGAGGGAGGACATGGGGGCCCAGATCGGAGGGTTAGGGAGTAGAATAGAGGGATTAGACAATAGATTAGGGGAAATACAGGAGGGGTTAATGGGGGTAGAAAACAGAATGGCCGCTCAAGAGAATCAAATGGAAGGGATGCAAAAGGGGTTAGAGGGGTTAGAAAACAGTATGGAAGGCAAATTGAGGGACATGAGGGACCAGGCGGAAAGGGAAGTTTAAAAAATGGGGCAGCAGATAGAGGGGGTCAGAATGGGGTTAGAAACTAAATTGGATGCTCACAGGGAGGAAATGGAGCAGATGAGGGTGGCATCTGGGCAGGAGATGCAAGTGATGGGAGAAGAGATCAGAAGAGGTGTGAGTGAGGAGGTCGGAGGAGTGCGCGAGGAGGTGAGGCACTGTAAGGAGCGCATGGAGAAGGAGGTGAGAAAGGGGACTGTAAAATTGCAAGGTGGTATAGAGGAGTTGACGCTGGAAGTGGAACAGCTGACGGAGGGACAAAAAGAACTAACGGAGCAGGTTCAAAGGAACACTGCGGTACTAGGAGGGTTAAAAGCGACACAAAACGACATAAAAAATGACTTGATAGCGACACAGAGGCAATGTCAGATGGTACGTGAGGGACTGACAACGAGGTTGGACGAGGTGACAGAGGTAATGGAGACGAAGGACCGGCAGGTGAGGACGCACATAGAAACGGTCAAGGTGGCCTTAGAGGACGAGCTTGAGGAGACGCACCGGGAAATAAAAGAGGTGAAGCAGAAATTAGAAGAAGTGGAAGAAGGGGTAAGCGAAATTAAGAAGCGACGGAGAGGGGATAAGAAAGAGATAAAAGAGGAGGTAAAAGAATTGGTCCAAAGTCTGTGTTCGGATCGTGATGATGTTCTCATTAACCGGATGAGGGATTCGCAGGTGATGGAGGAGAAGCGAAGAGAAAGAGGACCCGGTCGGTGTAAGTGGTGACCAATATGGTCGTGCGTATGATGCGCCAGGTGATGTAATAAGCTTGGGGGTCGAGATGGACCCGGGTGTTCGTGAGAGGCCGTTGGTGAAGTGTGCGACAGGTCTGGTGTGCGAAAAAGGAGGTGTGCGAGAAAGTCCGACTCTGGGGTGTGTGAGGAAAAAGTGCGTGCCAAGGAGTGAGGGTGCTGTCGAGAGTGAGTTGGTCGAAGCGCGTGTGCGAGGGGGTACATGGAAGCGCGGTGTGGTGAGTGTTACAGAGGATGTAACAAGAAAGTGTACACCTGTGGTGAGTGTTACATAGGATGTAACAGGAGAGTGTGCGCGAGAAAGGTGTGTAACGGACGGGTGCATGAGGAAAGAGTGCGCTGTCGAGAGTAAGGGTGAGTGCGCTGTCAAGAGTGGAGGTGAGAGTAGTAAGAGTGACACGGAGCGTGAGTTGGTTGTGACAGGTGAGAAAGGAAGCACACCTGGAATGGTAGAGCGTGTGTGGGAATGCACGCTGGAATTGGTAGTGAGGCACGTGGTTGGGTGTGCGAGTGAAAGCACACCTGTGATTGTCACAGAGGAGGTGACCGAGGAAGGGGCGCGAAGAGGTGTGTTGGTGAGGTGTGCGAGCGACGAATGTGTGCCAAGGTGCTCGGTGGTCAGGTGTGTGACCAAGTCTGTGAGCGGAATGAGTGTACCGAGGTGTGTAAGGAAAGGTACGAGGAGCATGGGAACAGCTGGAGGTATGAGCAAGAAAGGGGTAGCGTATGCATGTAAGCATCCAGGTGAGGCATCGACGGTAACCGGGTTAGCGGTTAGAGCGACTTATAGCCGAATCGGGCCCTCGGTGCGTGCTGGGCTTCGCGTGCCGCAAGAACCAGCGGGGATCCGAGCCACGGCGGGTTCGAAAGGACCGCCGTACGCGATCCACGCTGGGCCTCGCTTTGAACGGCCGCGTCCGTGCTCCACTAGGCGGAGCGGGCAGCCCGATAGGAAGGGTCGTCATGGCGACCACTTTTTGTTGAGGCATTCCGGCAGGTCGATATCGGGCCATGGGATGGCTACGTGCCGAGGTGGTGCGTGGGATCTCGGCCCGGGTAAGCCCCCGTCCCTGCACCGAATGCGGGACGTATCCAGCCGCTGGCACCAAACAACCCGCATTCATTGCTCGGCTGGACGAAGCCGGGCTTTAGAAGGGAATTGGCGCACCGAGAGGATTAGTAAGTAGACTGTAATGACGAGGATAGTGTTTTGGCCCCGCAATTAGAAAAACAAAATTTGATGATTGGCAAAGGATTGGCAGTAATGATTGGCAGATGATGGGTAGTGATTGGCAAATTTTTGATTTGTTGAAATTTGATGTGCAAAATTGGTAGTGGGAGATGCCCGATGTGGTGGGATGGCAACTCTGTCATCCCTCACAAAAGTGGGGCAAATGCGCAATAGTTTATGGGGTGTATGGCAGTGAAAACTAGCCCGGGTGGGTTAGGATATATCGTGTGTAGGGATCCAGCGAAGATGACATTAGGTGACGTTAAGGTTTAGTTAGTGACTGATACCTGTAGTGGGGACGCAGGTAGATTAGTATGGATGATAATGACGTGGAAGCGCAATAGTTTAAAGGGACGACTGGGAAGCGCAAGTTTCAGAGGGGAGTAGTTAGATGAGATGATGCTGTGTGAGAACTGGACAGGTGTGTGGAGCAGTGTATGAGTAGTGAGTGTTGTGGATCAGCGCGAATGCGCTTAGGGGAGAGAAGGGTGCAGGCGGCACCAGGTGTGAGAGCACAGGTGTGCAAGTACAGGTGTGTGGAATACATGGAGTATTGGAATGAGTGGTGTGGAGAGAGTTGGAGTAAGTGGTACGGAGTGTTGTGCATGGTGCGAAGGTGTGGATGGGGGAAGAGTGGACCCCTTTCACGAGTACCCGGGACGGGTAGTGTAAGTGTTAGGTAGAGGGTATAGGTAAATTGTGGTTGGATATTGGCATTTGTGGTGCGGTTGCAGAATGGTATTGTGGATGGGTGCATTAGTGTTGTTGAAATGGCTGGGCGTGTAGCCTGTTAGTGTGTGTAGTTGGTTTGGGCACTCCACCACTGTGAGGATGTCGGCCAGGTGAGGCCGCAGGTGGGCTCTGGGAGCCGTTAGTGTCAGTGGGTGCCTGAGGATCCCGGGTGTGGATCGGGCAGCCCGTGCCAGAGAGGGCACTGAGGGGGTGAGAGTGCGAGAGGGCCTTCCCCAGTTAGTTAGGTTAGGGTGAGGAGCAGGTAAGCTCGGGTGGCAACTACAGTGGTGGAGGTGTGCAGGTGGGTAGACCTGCTGGGAGAGCTACACGTCACAGCCCAGAAATTGTGCGAGGGCACCGGGAGATGAATCGGGGGGGGTGAGACCCCAAATTGAGAAGCACCACAGTTTGGTCAATGGGAATTGGTTTTTAGAACCCATAGTGTAAGTTGGCCAATGGATTGGCAGGGAAAGACCCCGGGTAATGTAAAGTTGTTAAAGTCATTTAGGAAATAGTTAGGATTGATGAACCTGTCGCACCATACGCAGCCACATACCTGAGGTGATGATGATGACTCCACACCTGTGTTCCTTTGTTCTGTGTTGCAGGAAATAAGAATTGCTGTTTGGATTTGTGAGACGCATCACGACGTGGATAAGACATTGGGGTGATTCCATCTCTCCCTCCTTAGGAGGGACTGATGATGAATTGGAGATGGCAAATTTTGATGGGAGTTGGAAATGGCAAATTTGATTGGTTAGGAGGGAGAGAAGACGAATTTGGTTTATGGGAGGAACGGGGAAGACAGTAGGGACGTTTGTTGATGTGTAAAGTAGATGTTTATGGGTAGTGTTGTGTTTGTGGATACAGTAAGGGGTAAGGGAGGGGCAATGTAGGTTACCTGGTGGGGGGGAGGGGGGCGTACGGTAGGAACGTACCTGTCTCACCTGGTTCCCATGTGCCCCTAGTGTGCATTACCTGGTATTGCGTGCACTTTTGCGCCCTTACCACCTTACTCACTTGTTTTCTTTTGTCTCCCACCTCCGAGGATCTGGCTTTGGGGCAGAGAGAGAGGAGAGAGAGGTGCTGGCTCTGCAGTTGTGGGCCTGTACTTTCGCTGCTTGCTGCCTGGATCGATACACCATATGGACCGCAATTTTTGTGGCCGCCCACCATGGACCGCAGTTCTTTTGCGGGCAAGCACCACCCGTGGATGGACCTCTGGGTCAACATGGCACCTATGCCATACAGGTGAACCACTTATAGTTGGCCCCCCTGACGGCCACAATTTAGAAATGGACGTGGTTGGCGCCTTTCTTTATTTCTAAGGAAGCCAGAAGGCCAAGTGCTCCATGAAGGCAAGACCAGCGGCAGAACATCGGCCGGCTGCGACACCACCGGTGACTATGAACACTTTATTGGTGCACCGGATGGTGCTGACTGTGTGTATGGGGTGGTGCTTTTGGTGCTTGGACGGGGTGCTCTGCACATTATTAAAGGCCGTAGGGCCACAGGGCACTCGTGGGTTGGTGTATCGATGCTGGCATGCGTGCTCTCTCTATGCATAACATCTGCATGTGTTCCTCAAAGAACAGGTCCTGGATCGTAGTGTAAATATCAGTGTAGTCTTGTGTAAATAATGCTCCCTACCGGCTGTATGTTTAGTTTGAGAATGCTTTCCGCGATTCGGTTATCCTGTGGGTGTGTTTCTGTGAGGAGAAGGGTGCAACGTCGCAGGGGGACATATTTACTCATTTGTGAACATCTGTAAAACTGTCACACTCAGGGTTGAGTTAATAGTAGAGGGAACTACATCTGAGTGCCACACTAAAGTAAGTAAAAATTTATCGGGTCGGGACGCCCCGAGGTAGAGAAGGGTGCAATGTTGCGGATATGAGATTGGCCTCCATCCATATCCGCTTGTAAATATTCCCCTATTTCCCCAATACTTCCCAACTATCCCCAATCCCCCATTCCCTAGTCCCATTTTCTGTAAACAACACTCTGTAGACCCGACCTTCCCCTATTTCCCCCATTAAATGTCGCATCCAGGTCCACCGCATCTCACGTAGACAACTATAGGACATCTTGCTAGTTATTCTTAGTCTATGTCAGTTAAGGACTCGTTTCCATTAATTCTGACTCTTCGTTGCACCAGAATGTGATTGTATGGCACCGTTAGGAAGTTTAGGACCTCCCAATACCTCCCCGCAGCTCTTCCTCACGGTTCAGCAACAACAACAACAACAACAGCAACAACAACGGCGGCGGCGCGGGAAGTGCGCGTCCTCACTCCGGCTTGGTTAGCCGCCATCGAACATGTGCTCCGACGGGGTTACCACGTAGGGGCTCGCTGTCAGCTCCTCGTCAAGGGCGGAGCCCGGTAACCCCCCGCACCCAATAGAAGCGGCGGACCGATTCCATCTGGGGCGGAGCCAACGAGCCGAGGGCGTGTCACTCCCCGCTGAGCATGCACAGGAAGAGGGAGGTGACGTCAGATGCGCGCTGGACTTGAAGGAAGAGAGACGCCACCTCCGAGCGCTGCAATACCTCCCCGCATCTCTGGACTGGACCGTGCCTGATTCTGTCCCTGAGCCAAGGTGCACCTTGTGCTATCGACTGCCTGTCCTTCCCTGCCATCAATCCCTGTGTAAGTCCGTCTTGTCCCGTTTGTCTGTGGTCTGTCGGGGATAAGATAAGACTGTGACTAAGTGCCCATCTCTTCTGTGCTTTACCTCTTACATTGTAATCTACCCCTTTTCTGCACCACCAATTATATCCTCCTCCGGAGGTCTTGAGAACTGTACCCCTTGTGTCGTTTCATTTATCCCAGCCGTTGTGTCCTTTCCTTCATTGATTTAGCATAGCGCGATTTGGTCAACGTCGGGTGGAATCGGGTAAACTGTGCGAACACGGCGGCCATTCCGCTCGGCCCATCATAACATCAAAGTCGTGTCCGTAACAATATATATATGTATATATATATATATATATATATATATATATATATATATATATATATATATATATATACATATATATATATATATATATATATATATATATATATATATATATATATATATATATATATATATATATAGTTACGTTTATAGGGGGCAGGCAATGGATTACCTTAGGGCCAGGTAGAATTGTATGGTATAGTGTGCTCCAACTGTCACGATGAAGAAGAAGATCCCCCATGTGCCATAAGTAGGGATCCGTTAGACCGGATGGCGTGTAAGAGTGTATCTTTGTCCAATGATGAGGGGTGGGGTTATGTTAATTAGTTAGGGATTAATGGTAAATTCCCTGTTTGTAAATCTTCCCCTCTGTTCCTTATGACACTGATACACACACATAGCCAAGCCAAGCAATCGTGTATAATAAACATGAAATAAAAGTTCCCGGAACCAAGACACTGAACAATACTGCTGGCGCTGCCAGCCACCACATCGTAACACCAAGTAGGCAGGTCCATGAGGCCACACCCTGAGGGGTGGTGATTGGTTCAAGCAAGGCCAACGATGAGATGGGACTCGCTGATGGGAGCACGTGCGTACGTCATCGGATGACGTAAGAGCCCGGGGAACAAAAGACTGCGTCCCGGCATTTTCTTCCTCTTGGGTCCTGGCTTTCGTGATGAACAGGCATTTGTGCATATCCTCTTGTGCTGGATTTTCGATACGGGCGGTCACAGTTCGTGCACTTGCTCCCTCGTGCTGGCTCTCGGCTGCTCCAGGCTCGTCTGCGCCTCTGTGAGGAGAACCTTTCGGAGCTTTGGGAGCCTTTGCTGCATTGAAGGAGGGGAGGCTGTGCGACTTGGTGCTCTTCGGTGGAGCTGAGGACCGTGTTGTGCTGGCTATCCCGGGATTGAGCGCTGAGACGTTTGGCTGCCTGCGGCACAGCTTGGTGCTCGCGTGATTGACCAGCGCCATTGGTTGAGCGCTTCGACGCGCAGTCCTCTCGTCAACCGATCCCACCAAAGTGCTCGTCATGGCCGGAGCTGAGTATCAGGCAAACACACCTCAAGACATTTTGTTGCTTTCGTTATTTTATCATCCCCTTGTGTTGTATACGAGTCTGTGTGGAGGGTCCCTCAATTTAGGAATTTAGTGTTACCTTTTCTTGCCCTGCATTTATTTTTATTAAACCATTATTGTTGCATTTCAATTCCTCGCCCTATCCCGTCTATCTGTCGGTGATTCGGAAAACCACCCGTGCCACGTACGCCATGCAGGTAAGCCTCGTCACTCTCCACCACTCCTCGTGCATATAAAGAAGGTCTGCCATAGTTGACTGAACGCCTTGGAGTGTAAAGCTCGATCGGCTAATTCATCCCCAGGGGTGTTCACCCCCAGGAACACGACTATATGTATATAAATATATATATATATATATATATATATATATATATATTGTTACATTTATGGGGGGTAGATGAAAGAATATCATAGGAAAGGTCGAATTGTACAAGAAATAGCACGGACCGCATAACATGTCGGAGCATTTCGATGTAATAAGTAGGAAAATGTAGCTTAAGGTTGTTTAAATGTGCATCATATGGGGGATGATGCAGTGCTAATTAGTAATAGGGTTTAAGGACAATTTTCCTCAGTGTGTGCTTTCCCTCTGTGGCCAATTTTTGGTACGCCAAAAGAGAGCGGTTTACCAGCACAGGTGTGAGGGGGGTTTGGCGGTAATGCTCTGCCAGGGAGCTCAAGGCCACGATGATCATCCCAAAGACAAAAAGTTGGAGAAAACAAGAAGGCCATCTTCACTACTCGCCCAGCGACTCTGGGCGCCTTCGACGCCTGCGCTTTTCATCGGCCATCGCCATCTTTTGTGCTCTGGCATGGGAGGCTTTGGACTTGGCCATCACCACCCCTCTCAAAAGGGCCATTTGTGCAAGATAAGTGCCGGCCAGCTAAAGGGACATTTTATTAAATCTTATCTTTCCCTGTGTGTGTGGTTGAGGCAGTGAGTGGAGGCGTCTCAAAATAGAATTTAGTTTTACCTCAACCTTTATTTCTATCCGTGCTTTATTTTTTATTAAATCATTATTGTGTTGCATTTTATTGTCGTGTTTACTGGTTGTAGTTTCGGAATTAACCTGTGTATTTCGTTCAGTTAAACATCTCACATCTCTTCCATCCTGCGTGCGCCAAAAATAACCACCATCATTGGGAAGTCGCCTCGAGAGTTAAGGCTGGTTCGGCTATCTGTCCCTGGGTGATCTTAATTGCCAGGAACGTGACAATATATATGTATATGTATGTTTCTACTCGTATATATGTATGCATGTACATGGATGTATCACCCATTCGCTCCATTCCAAACCTTTACTTTATGGCAGCATTTATTAACTTCTGATGGTCACATCTATTTTGTAAAATCGCATGCCAAAGTAACTGCAATTGTAATCCAAATTATTAAAAGTTACTCTCACTGCCCTATATTTCTGGAAACGTTGGATTTGACAGAAAACAATACCATGTAAAAATATTGTAACTACCAAAGTAAATAATATTTGTAGAAAATTTAACTATATAGTATATACTTCAATGTTGTGATTAAAGAGTCTAGATGTGAAGAATTCTGAAAAAGAAAAACTCTTTGAATGAACTCTTTGAAAAAGCGATCAAAAACAAATTTTTAGAATGCAAGTGCCTGAAATGACCATATTTTCGGGGCGATTTCTAAATTTGTTGGAAATTCGGGGAGCTAACACGCCGAGTTTATTGGAGTAGCTAACTTTATTTGGCCTCAAGCAACCATGACCATACACCTTTTGATCTCAAACCCAGGAAATATTTCTGGAATGACCAGGTGCGTTGAAGTATATCGACCACCAAAACACTTGAGGATAGGTACAAGTTCCAGTGTTAATGATTCCTTTCCACTGACCCCTTTTGCAAACAAACATTTTCATATTCTTATGACATATTCTAATGCAAGTATTCATATTATTATGACGTCATCGAAAGAAAGTGCACAAAGCACGCGAATACAACATGTAAGAAAAGTTCATGAAGAACCCGTTAAAATGGTTAATCCTCAAAGGTATTCAGCATTAATTAGGGGAATGTTCAAACTATGACATATTTCCATCAAGATTTTTGAAGCAGCTATGCGGTAATGTAACTGAAATACATTTTGTATAGTTGTCTATAATACCATGACTATTATTTGCCACCACACCACAATATCTCTTGATGTTGTGTTAATTGCCAAATATGCATCTCAACATTTGAAGTCAATCGAAATCCCATTAATTGTGGTATAGACAATATGTGGATATGGGATGAAATTTTGGGCTTCTGAAATCGACGCAGAATCACGTAAATGCCGAGACTACCTTGTGAATGATCAAGTGTCATTTTAAAATCCTGATTCTACATGTGTTGGCCTGGTGTTGGCTTAGCGGTTAGGGTGCTGGCTTGGGATTCCTAGGATCCTGGGTTCGAATCCCGGTCTCATTGCTGAATTAATGCCAGGGGGGTTGATTCAGCCTGTTCATCCTTCTGAGGTCGGCAAATTGAGTACCAGTTCACTGGTAATTCCCTGTGTGTCTGCAAGAGCTGACTAACAAGGTTGGTGGCAGGAAGGGCATCCAGCCATAAAACATTGCTTCAAAAAGGGGACCACGGTGCCCAAAAAAGGCCAACCCCTGCTCTGCGGAGAAAAATGGCATCTAAAGGTGGTTCTAAAGGTGGCTCATTCTACATGTGAATGTCAAATGAATGGTCCATCCTTCATCAGATCCCCCATTGTGCAGTGCTGGTTTTACATCTATACTTTAAGAGAGCCGTTTGTTTGTCCGTCTGTGAACGGATCTTTGTCAAACTTTCAGAGGTTCATCAATGAGTGCCAAGGAGTGTTCCCGGCAAAAATGTAAAAAAGCTAAAAGAAAAAAAGTTCGTTTATTTGGATTTACAAGAAAAAATTGAAAATGAATTACGTTTTTTTGGATTTAAAAAAGAAATATAAAATTTTTGAAAAAAAGTTCGTTTTTTGGATTTAAAAAACAAAATAGAAACAAGAAAGAGCAATAAGAGATTGCAGACCCTCGGCAGGATGTGTTTTCAGTGGTTTATAAGGCTTTTGTGTTAAAAACAAATATGGCGGCCCAACCACATGACTGATGACGTCATCATCATCATTTTTTCTCCACCAATTTATCCCGAGATGATGCTCAAGAAATTTCATCTTGATCGGATGAAGTGTTGTACTTGTCGAATTATGATGTCATAATGGAGGCACCAATGACATCATCATTAGCATATTTTATTCTCCATGGAGAGTTCTTTACAATGAGCCATGTCTCAATTTTCTCCATGCAACACTTTTGGATATATAGAGGTGCAAAGTTTTTCGGTTTTTCCAAGATGGCGCCCATACCACGTGACCTATGACGTCATAATTATCATTAAAAATTTATACAGGTGGAGTTGCACCTATGCTATGGTGGAAATTTCCTGTCAATCGGATCAAAGGTTGCCAAGAAAATCATATTTATTCTGTGTGAACAAACAGACAAACAAACAGACAGACAAACAAACAGACAGACAAACAAACAAACAAACAGACAAGCTGACCCAAATGCAATACCCTCTCCTCCTGCGAGGGTAAAAATTGGGGGGAAAAATGTTTTTTTTTAATTTAAAAAACAAAATAGGAAGATTTTGAAAAAACAAAAACTTACGTTTTTTTGGATTAATTAAAAAATCACATTATAGTGCCTGAGCCTTTGTGTGTGATATCATCATATTAAATATATATTTTGCTTATTGGGTGTAGGTAAGGGAGTGTTTTAGGCACCTACAAAAAAATAGAAAAACAAAAATTGATAAATTCAAAATGCCAACGGGATTAGAACATCATCGGGCAATGCCAGGTACTCCATCTAGTACTGTATAAAGTAATCATGGCCTCACACATTTTCTGGCCTGTGTGAATCCCTGACCCCAGTCCCACTGAGAATTTGCGGGATGTTTGGAAATGACGCATAACAGCTTAAGAATATGTAGGCTACATTTTTCCTCTCTGGATAAACTATGTTTAGTGTGTTAATGGATGAATTGTATAATAACAGGATACATTACAGGTATACAACATGCGTTCTTCTTGTTTTACCCAGCACATAAGTCGGTGGAATATTCTCTGCAGGTGAAACTTTTAACTTTTCCATCTGACTTTTGTGCAAACTACCTCCTAAATTGGTCCCAAGCCAACGTTTGAAAAGGTAACACGAAACGAAACAGTGCTCGTGCCAGGATATTTGACTGTTTCTTGTATGACTTGCTAAATTGGTGGTAGAAGATTCAAAAGCAATTTTCCTCCATTCCGTGCTGCTCTGGCCGGACGCCAAAACTCTCAAACAAAATGGATGGAGTTATATACTTTACAATAACTTTCCACCCACATATGTGGGCAATGTAATTATTCTGTGTCACATTGTTATTGTGGGTCTAAAAAGTGCTTCTGCGCCTTTATGTTTGTGTAATTTTTGCATCTATTGAGAAAAGCGCACAACGATTCTTGGATTTTCCTTAATAACTTCCTCGGTTATTAATCTTTTTCAAAGGTGGCATATATCTTTCACATTTGGCATCCGTCAAAATGCCCTGTGCGGAATAAAAGACACCTGTTGGAGACATCGGAGCTAGCAGGGTAGCACATAGGTGCTGTGCTCGCCTTTAAGCTGTCTAGTCTGGGTTCGATTCCAAACCAGAATGTAAACCTTGTGCTTTTCGTGCGGAACATTGAATGAACGAGTGCACCGTCCCTTGGAGGGATGTTAAGCCGGCTGTCCTGCCTGGGAATGAACATTAAAGATGTGGGATCTCTAACATCCACCACCAAAGGCTATCAGACGGATCACCCAGCCTATCACCCCAGACAAGACGTCTCAAAGGTAAGCGCACTTTGACCTCTGCACCACCCTGTCATTGTCATTGTAATTCCAAATTGCTGCCCTGGCTTTTGAGTTGAAGACTTTTGGCAGAAATGCACTGGGTGGTTTGCCATTGCTGCCACTCTTGAGTGATCTCAGCCATGCAGGAGACCGTTGGAGGCATTATTTATGAAATGGCACATGGTATTGATTTTTGAGCCTCATACATTGTAATTTTGTATACTTTTATGTGAATGACTGCAGGACATGCTTTTGAAGTCAGCTCTCCTGGCAACTTTCATTTGTAGTTTTGGTGACACAGATGGTGCCTTTGTTCAAATAAGATTAAATTAAAAGATTCAACAAGAAACAAAGTATGACATCAATTAATCAAATGGAGTTCATTGTGTTCATATCAATATAAGATGCTTTTCAGAATAAATCCCAATGAATGTGTAAAGGTTGCTGAACAGAAAAATGGCAACCACAAATATTTATGTTGAAGAAAACGTTTGAAAAGGGCTCTCTGGAGATGCTGGCTGAACCAAGTCGATGCTTTTAAAGTGAGGTTATCTCCAGGTTGATTTTGAAGCTGTTTCAGTGCCCACTGCGATGTCAGTGTTGTCATCCTGGGAGGCAGGACAGCGGGATTCTTCATCAAGGCGTCTTGCTGCGCAGCCACTATTAGCAGCACAATGGCTGTTTGCACGCCATGTGCCCTGCCGTGCTCTTCGTTTGTTCAGACAACATTGGCTCTGATTGAATCAAGACAATGTAACCTGTGAACTGCTTTCCCTCGTTCCTTATTCTCTCACTGTTTGGATCCCCCACAGGAAAGTTCATTGACTTATGAACATCCTAACTCAGAATTGGTTTAGGGGCATATCTTTATTTAAATATACACAAGGAGTGTGTGGATGTATGTATGTGTGTATGTATTTATATATGTGTATGTATGTATATATGTGTGTATGTATGTGTATGTATGTATATATGTGTGTATGTGTGTATATATATATGTATGTATGTATATATGTGTGTATGTATGTATATATATATATATATGTGTGTATGTATGTGTGTATGTATGTCTGTATATATATATATATGTGTGTGTGTATGTATGTCTGTATATATATATATATGTGTGTATGTATGTATATATGTGAAATTAAAAATGTATATATGTGTATGTGGACATATATATATATATATATATATATATATATATATATATATATATATATATATATATGTGTGTATGTACACTACTCACAATAAGTTAGGGATATTGTGGGAGTGAGTTTATTTTTTTTTATAGGGGTTTAGGGTTATGAATATATATATATATATAAATAACCACCTTTAGAGGCCATTTTTCCCCACAAAGCGGGGGTTGGCCTTTTTCGGGCACCGTGGTTGTTGTTGTGTTTGTTGGTCCCCTTTTTGAAGCAATGTTTTACAGCCGGATGCCCTCCTGACGCCAACCCTTTTTGCCACCTTTAACGACAAACAGGGAATGACCAGTGAACTGGTACTCAATTAGCCGACCTCGGAAGGATGACAGGCTGAATCAACCCCCCTGGCGTTAATTCAGCGATCGACCAGGATTCAGAACCCAGGATCCTAGGATCCTAAGCCGGCACCCTAGCCGCTAGCCCAACACCAGGGTTAGGGTTATGGTATTGAAATCAAGAATGCTGTGTTTTTTCACACTCATTAATAACCATAGAATTAGGACCAACAACTTTTTTCAACATAATTAATACACAAAATCAACCACACCGAACAACCTGCCAATATCCCTAACTTCTTGTGAGTAGTGTATGTATGTATGTATTTATGTATGTGTATGTGAGTATGTGTGTATGTGTGTGTATGTATGTATGTATGGCCATCAAAGCCAGAAAATTTAAAAAAAGACCCAGAGGAACCAAACGAACCCAAAGACCCAAAATACCTCATAGACCCAGAAGACTGAAAAGACCCCAAAGACAGGAAATACCCCAAAGATCCAGAAGACTGAAAAGACCCAGAGGACGCAAAAGACCCAGAGGACCCAAAAGACCCCGAGGGTCCCAAAAACCCAAAAGACCCAGAGGACCCAAAAGACCTTGAGAACCCCAAAGACCCAGAAGATCCAGATGACCCAAAATACCCAGAGGACCCAAAAGACCCCCAGGACTCCAAAACCCCAAAAGACCCCGACGATCCAAAGGACCCCCAGGACTCCAAAACCCCAAAGGACCCCGACGACCCAAAAGACCCAGGGGACACAAAAGACCCCGAGGATCCAAAAGACCCATAATTACGTGAGGCAGAGGCTTCAGACTTTGGCATGCTCACGAGGCTGAACCGTCGAATATACTGTTCCAACTTGTCATTTTTATATGTACAGTCACGTGAAAAAGTAAGTACACCCCATGTAAAGTTTGACTTTTTCAACATATTTCAACATACAGCTATTTAATCTTCATTTCAACAATATTGATAGACAAAGGTGATATAATATAACAAATATCATGAAACATTTACATTTTGTAGTCCATTGTATAATTTAAATAAACCTAAATGCAAATTTTGCATGTGGAAAAAGTAAGTACACCCCGACATTTATCACCACTTCAAATACCTAAAATTAGAATCAGGTGCACCAGCTCAGGTGCAAATGATTAGAACATCGTTAGAGAGGATCTTGGAGGAACCTGTCTTATTTGGTTTGCTCTTTGTTGTTAAAGTGTGCGGCGTCACCAGGCTTAGATCAAAAGAGCTCTCCGGGGCCTTCAGAAAGAAGGTTATAGATGCCTACGAGTCTGGGAAGGGATTTAAAAAGATCTCCAAACAATTTGAAATCAATCATTCGACTGTCCGGAAGATCATCTACAAGTGGAGAAGATTCCAAACAACTGCCAACCTGTTCAGGCCAGGCCGCCCCAGCAAGTTCAGCCCGAGAGCAGACCGCAAGATGCCGAAAGAAGTCTGTAAGAACCCCAGAATGTCATCACGGGACCTACAGGTAGCTCTTGCCACTGTTGATGTCAAAGTGCACGAGTCTACCATTAGAAAGAGGCTGCACAAATTTGATCTACATGGGAGGTGTGCCAGGAGGAAACCTTTGCTGTCCAGAAAGAACATCAGGGCAAGACTAAAGTTTGCCAATGAACACCTCGGCAAAGACCAGCACTTCTGGAACAATGTGCTCTGGACAGATGAGTCAAAGGTAGAGCTATTTGGCCACAGTACCAGAAGACATGTTTGGCGAAAACCAAAGACAGCATTTGACAACAGGAACCTGATACCAACTGTAAAGCATGGTGGTGGAAATATTATGGTTTGGGGCAGCTTTGTTGCATCAGGGCCTGGGCAGCTCACCATCATAGAATCCACTATGAATTATTCATTGTACCAGAGGGTGCTTGAGGATAATGTGAGGCCATCTGTCAGAAAGTTGAAGCTCAACCGAAGGTGGACCTTGCAATATGACAATGACCCTAAACACACCAATAAATCCACCAAGGAATTGCTGAAAAGAAAGAAATGGAGGGTTCTGGAATGGCCAAGTCAAAGCCCGGATCTAAATCCCATCGAGATGTTGTGGAGGGATTTGAAACGAGCTGTGCATGCAAGAATCCCCTCAAACATCGCACAGCTGAAATAATTCTGCATGGAGGAGTGGGCAAAAATTTCTCCCAGTCGATGTCAGAGACTGGTAGACAGTTATAAGAAACGCCGACTTGAGGTTGTTTCTGCCAAAGGGGGCAATACCACCGATTAGAGCCAAGGGTGCACTTACTTTTTCCACATGCGAAATTTGCATTTATGTTTATTTAAATTATACAATGGACTACAAAATGTAAATGTTTCATGATATTGGTTATATAATTATATCACCTTTATCTGTCAATATTGTTGAAATGAAGATCAAATAGCTGTATGTTGAAATATGTTGAAAAAGTCAAAACTTTACATGGGGTGTACTTACTTTTTCACGTGACTGTATGCATGCCCACACCCCATATGGACATCATTAAGTGGGGGAATTAACCCATCCAATGTCGAAATATCGATATGATGTCACTGGCTTTGCTAAATCGCTTGTGATTCACTTGAAAATTGCGGAAGAGGAAAGTCTACCACAGTGGAACGTCCAGCATTTAGTCAGGCAGGAGTACACACGCAATGACATTGCACAACACTGTGGACCCGGTGACCTTGAAAACAGAGGCACAAACTCTCACTGCAGGATCACAGCTCAGGGTTCAGGAATCCTTCTTTCGGAGCATCTACTCACCACAGACTCCATTTCTGCCACCACAACAGCCCTGCAACATTCCACCAGCACCAGCTGTCCATACTCTCAGATTCTGGTAGCTCTCCACCTGCACCTCAACCAACCTTGTACTTTGCAAGCATCCTCACTCACTGCCTCTCACCTGCTTGGATCTACACTCCGGTGTATCAATGATGGAGGAGAAATTTTTGAGGCCAGATTCCTATTTCACATATCATACCACTATAAGGTGCCTTTAATTAACTGATGGCTGAAGAGTTTGTTTCTTCAGCTCCCTTTAGGCACCCAGAAGTCTAATTTTAAAACCTTGATTCACAACTACCATAATAACATCCAAGATGCCTCTCTTCAGTGTAGTGACCAAATTCCATTTTTGAGGGGTTAAAAAGACTTTGACCCCTTCTGAATGCAAACATGTTATATTGTCGCAAGGTAGACAAATGTACAAGAGATCACCTTAAAAAGAGCAGAGAAAGTCAACTACCTTGTAAGTAAAACTTGTAAATTAAAACTCGTCATATAAAACATACTCAATATAAGACTTGCCAAACAGCCAGAAGACATCTATCTATAATTCCAGTAATCTCTGTATGTGTGTTTGTTTGTTTGTTTGTTTGTCTGTGACCGCTGTTTCTCGACAACCACGGGTCCGATATACTTTAAACTTGCCAGGTATATTGCTGGGGACCCGAGGATGTGCCTTTTCAAGGTTTCATATTAATCGGACAATTACTTACCGAGCTATGTCCAAAAAACGATTCAACCAATCAGAGAGCAGCGAGCTATCGCGTGTGCCGAACGTGGCGAACACACTCTGCCTCGGACGGCACATTTGAGAGCATATTCATTTATTTCACGTTGGCAAACTATGTTGCCGCTATGTTGGCGTTAAACTATGTTTTAAAACTAATTAAAACCATTTCATGTAAATAGAGGGGGGGGGGGGGGGGGGATTGTCACTGTACTCGCAAGCCGTTCGCCGTTCGCTTTGGCGTTGCGAATGGCCCAAAACATTTCATGAACCAAACCATTTCATGTAAAGCGTTCGCCGTTCGCTTTGGCGTTGCGAATGAACCAAAACATTTCATGTAAATAGAGGGGGGGGATATAATTTTAGATATATATATAGTACGGGCATGCCCTAGTATTGTCAATAACAATTAGGAATGAAATAGGCATGACTGAAACCAACCAACTTTTCCTAAATGCAAAATATTCTCAACAGTATAGATTATTAAAAGGAATATGTTGTGTATTTCTAGACCAAAACTGAAGCCAGTTACTATATTTCATCCAACGTGACTCCACGTAGCATGAATGTCTCTTGTGTGCCGAGAGCCAGACCTGAATGTCTGGCGTCACCTTCTCATTGCTGTAGAGTAATTAAAGAGGGCAGGTATGCTGTCATCCCTGTCTGGGAAGCCT
Source organism: Myxine glutinosa (assembly GCF_964187855.1). Classification (NCBI taxonomy): domain Eukaryota; kingdom Metazoa; phylum Chordata; class Myxini; order Myxiniformes; family Myxinidae; genus Myxine; species Myxine glutinosa. The sequence continues at coordinate 98,890,991 of NC_136270.1, forward strand.
GGAGTCTGGATGCACCTGTCATATCGTTACCTTTCCTTGCGTGTCTTTGATTACTTGAACTGAAGCAGTTCAGAAACGATCACATGTATTTGCATATTGGATATTTAACTGGAAGATGTCTCAGGTTTCAGAGGTATGATTATGCGTGTCATTCATTACAGCTAAAGAATGTTTAACAGACGTTCTACTTTCTTTGCCAATGAAAGCTGGAGAAATATGCGCAACATGAACGATCCTAAATAAGAAGGAAAGAATAATCTGCATAGGTATACTTAAAAGCACAATTATAAACTAATTCAAACTGCAACTGGAAAAACACTCCTATGCAGAATAAAGACAGGTTTTTGATTACATTTGTGACATTGAAACATATTTTAAAGGGAAAACAAATTCATATCAAAAAGTTGAGCCAAATACAAACCCAAAGGTGTATTGTATTTATCCTATTAACTTGAAAATTAAACAGCAATTCTATCGGTGCATCACTGAATTGGGAAAGCAACTATTTTTGAGGTCAAAGGTCAACTCAAGGTCAAACTTTTACAATAACCAATTTTAAACTGAAAAAAATCATCAAGTTTCATGCTATTAATCTGAGGATTAGTGCAGCACTAAATTGGGAAAGCAACTATTTCTGAGGTCAAAATGTCAAAGGTCAACTCAAGGTCAAACTTTTAATGTCATCAGTGTTCATCTGAGAAATCATCAAGCTTCATCCTATTAACCTGAAGATTAAAGAAAATCGCATAGTGCAGCACTGAATTGGAAAAGCAACTATTTTTGAGGTCAAAGGTCAACTCAAGGACAAACTTCTAATAGCATCAATTTTTATCTGGAAAAAAAAAATCAATTTCAATCCGATTTGATTCAAGCTTCGATTACAGTTGTCAATTTTAATCTTAACTAGGGCATGCCCGTACTATATCTATATCTAAAATTATATCCCCCCCCCTCTATTTACATGAAATGGTTTGGTCCAAAGCGAACGGCTTGCGAGTGGTGACAATCCCCCCCCTCTATTTACATGCAATGGTTTGGTCCAAAGCGAACGGCTTCCGGAGTTTGGTAAAGAAATCGCCATCGCGTGCACAAACGCGCAGGAAAGCGAATGAATCGCAAATTCGTTTTTATTAGTTGTAAAACATAGTTTAACGCCAACATAGTTTGCAAACGTGAAATAAATGAATACGCTCTCAAATGTGCCATCCGAGGCAGAGTGTGCCCGCCACGTTCGGCACACGCGATCGTTCGCTGCTCTCTGATTGGTTGAATCGTTTTTTGGACATAGCTCGGTAAGTAATTGTCCGATTAATATGAAACCTTGAAAAGGCACATCCTCGGGTCCCCAGCAATATACCTGGCAAGTTAAAAGTATATCGGACCCGTGGTTGTCGAGAAACAGCGGTCACAGACAAACGTACAGACAGACAGACAGAGATTACTGGAATTATAGATAGATGAAATGGACAATTTGATGTATGGCAACTTTTTTGATTTTGCAAGTGTCGTGCTCTGCATGATGTCTTTCCTGTTATATTGATCACTCTACATCATTAATCCGACCATATGGAGGGGTGATTGGTCCGGAGGGAGATTTGTCCGGTGGGCTGGTTCCTAGTCAGTGGCATTGCCCTGGTAACATTGAGGCGGACCTGAGGTAACTTCTAGGCAGTGCCCCTGTAACATTGAGATGAACCTGAGATGACTCCTAGGCAGTGTCCCAGTAACATTGAGGCGAACCTGAGATGACTCCTAGGCAGTGCCCTGGTAACATTGAGACGAACCTGAGATGACTCCTAGGCAGTGTCCCAGTAAAATTGAGGCGAACCTGAGGTGAATCCTAGGCAGTGCCCCGGTAACATTGAGGCGAACCTGAGGTGACTCCTAGGCAATGCCCCAGTAACATTGACGCAAACCTGAGATGACTCCGAGGCAGTGCCCCAATAACATTGACGCAAACCTGAGGTGCCTAGGCAGTGCCCCAGTAACATTGAGGCGAACCTGAGATGACTCCTAGGCAGTGTCCCAGTAACATTGAGGCGAACCTGAGATGACTCCTAGGCAGTGCCCCGGTAACGTTGAGGCGAACCTGAGATGACTCCTAGGCAGTGCCCCGGCGAACCTGAGATGACTCCTCGGCAGTGCCCCAGTAACATTGAGGCGACCCTGAGACGACACTTAGGAAATGCCCCGGTAACATTGATGTGAACCTGAGATGACTCCTACGCAGTGCCCCAGTAACATTGAGGCGACCCTGAGACGACACTTAGGAAATGCCCCGGTAACATTGATGTGAACCTGAGATGACTCCTGGGCAGTGCCCCGGCGAACCTGAGATGACTCCTAGGCAGTGTCCCAGTAACATTGAGGCAAACCTGAGATGACTCCAAGGCAGTGACCAGTAACATTGAGGTGAACCTGAGATGACTCCTAGAGAGTGCCCTGGTAACATTGAGGCAAACCTGAAATGACTCCTAGTCAGTTCCCCGTAACATTGAGGCGACCCTGAGATGACACTTAGGAAATGCCCCGGTAACATTGAGGTGAACCTGAGATGACTCCTCGGCAGTGCCCCAGTAACATTGAGGTGAACCTGAAATGACTCCTAGAGAGTGCCCCGGAAAACCTGAGATGACTCCTAGTCAGTTCCCCGTAACATTGAGGCGACCCTGAGATGACACTTAGGAAATGCCCCGGTAACATTGAGGTGAACCTGAGATGACTCCTAGGCAGTGCCCCAGTAACATTTGAGGTGAACCTGAAATGACTCCTAGAGAGTGCCCCGGCGAACCTGAGATGACTCCTAGGCAGTGTCCCAGTAACATTGAGGCAAACCTGAGATGACTCCAAGGCAGTGACCAGTAACATTGAGGTGAACCTGAGATTACCCCGATGCAGTGCCCCAGTAACATTGAGGCGAACCTGAGAAGACTCTTATGTAGTGCCCCGGTAACATTGAGGTGAATTGCCCTTGGTTCTTGAGGGTGATTTGCTCCACGGTGTGTCGGCACAAAGTGAAACGAATGAACAATTCCGAAGCAAATGTAACTTAAAAGTGATTTTTCCCACATCATTTGATGCAGGCAGCCACACTTTAGGATTTAAGGTAAAGTGGATTTGACCAACATTTTTCATTCGTTTCCCTTTAATATTACTTTGAATCTGGCATTGTGTGTGTGGAAGGAACAAAGGTCCTTTTATCAGTGTTGTTAAATACAGAAGTGTTGCTACTACACATCATAGTAGTGAAACTCACGGATTGTGTATGGTTCACTGGTCTTGGATCAGTCTTGGACAAAATGGGATAACTGGTGTGCGAAATAACCAAACTATTTGGAGTCCTGCTGACCTGCTGCTCTTAACAAGACCATTTCATAATCTGAAGAGCAAAATGATATTAATTAAATATATCAATACCATAGTGTCCCAGAAACTTAAACTCATCTGTTTGGAATATCACAAAATGTTTATTGAGTATTCTATTCCTGTTGGGTTCGTATCAACTGTTCAGCTGGTATTGATAATTATTCATGTTAAGCTCATATTGATTAATTATTCATGTTGAGCTCATATTGATTATTCATTTCAAGCTCGTATTGAGAATTCATGTGAAGCTCATATTGAATATTCATGTTAAGCTCATATTAATTATTCATGTCAAGCTCGTATTGATTATTCATGTCAAGCTCGTATTGATTATTTATTCATGTCAAGCTTGTATTGATTATTCATTTCAAGCTCGTATTGATTATTCATGTCAAGCTCGTATTGATTATTCATGTTAAGCTCATATTGATTATTCATGTCAAGCTCGTATTGATTATTCATTTCAAGCTCGTATTGATTAATTCATGTCAAGCACGTATTGATTATTCATTTCAAGCTCGTATTGATTATTCATGTCAAGCGCGTATTGATTATTCATGTTAAGCTCATCTTGATTATTTGTGTTAGGCTCGTATTGATTATTAATGTTAAGCTCATATTGGTTATTCATATTAAGCTCAAATTGATTATTCTTGTTAAACTCATCTTGATTATTCATGTTCAACTCGTATTGATTATTCTTGTTAAACTCATATTGAGTACGCGTGTTGAACTCATTGTGATTATTCATGTTAAGCTCGTGTTGATTATATTCATCTTGAGCTTGTATTGAGCATTCATGTTGAGCTCGTATTGATTATTCGTGTTTTGCTTGCATTGATTATATATTCATGTTAAGCTCGTATTGATTATTCTTGTTAAGCTCGTATTGATTATTCTTGTTAAGCTCGTATTGATTATTCTTGTTAAGCTCGTAGTGATTATTCTTGTTAAGCTCATATTGAGTATTCGTGTTAAGCTCGTATTGAGTCTTCCTGTTAAGCGCATATTGATTATTCATGTTAAGCTCATATTGATTATTAATGTTAAGCTCATATTGATGATTCGCGTTAAGCTCATCTTGATTATTTGTGTTAGGCTCATATTGATTATTATTAATGTTAAGCTCATATTGATGATTCGTGTTAAGCTCATCTTGATTATTTGTGTTGGGCTCATATTGATTATTAATGTTAAGCTCATATTGATTATTCGTGTTAAGCTCGCATTGATTATAATCAATACAAGCTTAACACGAATACTCAATACAAGCTTAACGCGAATACTTAATACGAGCTTAACATTAATACTCAATATGAGCTCAACATGAATAATCAATACGAGCTTAACATGAATAATAAATACGAGCTGAACACAAATAATCAATATGAGCCGAACATGAATAATCAATGCAACCTTAACACGAATAATCAATATGAGCTTAACATTAATAAATCAATATGAGCCTAACACAAATAATCAAGATGAGCTTAACATGAATAATCAATATGAGCTTAACATGAATAAATCAATATAAGCTTAACATTAATATATAATCAATATGAGCTTAACATGAATATTATTCATGTTAAGCTTTTATTGAGTATTCATGTAAAGCTCGAATTGATTATTCTTGTTAAGCTCGTATTGATTTTCTCATGTTGAGCTCGTATTGATTATTCTTGTTAAGCTCATATTGAGTATTTGTGTTAAGCTCGTATTGAGTCTTCCTGTTAAGCTCATATTGATTTATTCATGTTAAGCTCGTATTGATCATTCACGTTAAGCTCATATTGATTATTTATGACAAGCTCATATTGAATATTCATGTTAAGCTCATATTGAATATTCATGTTAAGCTCATATTAATTATTCATGTCAAGCTCGTATTGATTATTCATGTCAAGCTCGTATTGATTATTCATGTCAAGCTTGTATTGATTATTCATGTCAAGCTCATATTGATTATTCATGTCAAGCTCGTATTGATTATTCATGTCAAGCTTGTATTGATTATTCATGTTAAGCTCATATTGATTATTCATGTCAAGCTCGTATTGATTATTCATTTCAAGCTCGTATTGATTATTCATGTCAAGCGCGTATTGATTATTCATGTTAAGATCATCTTGATTATTTGTGTTATGCTCGTATTGATTATTAATGTTAAGCTCATATTGGTTATTCATATTAAGCTCAAATTGATTATTCTTGTTAAACTCATCTTGATTATTCATGTTCAACTCGTATTGATTATTCTTGTTAAACTCATATTGAGTACGCGTGTTGAACTCATAGTGATTATTCATGTTAAGCTCGTGTTGATTATATTCATCTTGATCTTGTATTGAGCATTCATGTTGAGCTCGTATTGATTATTCCTGTTTTGCTTGCATTGATTATATATTCATGTTAAGCTCGTATTGATTATTCTTGTTAAGCTCGTATTGATTATTCTTGTTAAGCTCGTATTGATTATTCTTGTTAAGCTCGTAGTGATTATTCTTGTTAAGCTCATATTGAGTATTCGTGTTAAGCTCGTATTGAGTCTTCCTGTTAAGCGCATATTGATTATTCATGTTAAGCTCATATTGATTATTAATGTTAAGCTCATATTGATGATTCGCGTTAAGCTCATCTTGATTATTTGTGTTAGGCTCATATTGATTATTATTAATGTTAAGCTCATATTGATGATTCGTGTTAAGCTCATCTTGATTATTTGTGTTGGGCTCATATTGATTATTAATGTTAAGCTCATATTGATTATTCGTGTTAAGCTCGCATTGATTATAATCAATACAAGCTTAACACGAATACTCAATACAAGCTTAACGCGAATACTTAATACGAGCTTAACATTAATACTCAATATGAGCTCAACATGAATAATCAATACGAGCTTAACATGAATAATAAATACGAGCTGAACACAAATAATCAATATGAGCCGAACATGAATAATCAATGCGACCTTAACACGAATAATCAATATGAGCTTAACATTAATAAATCAATATGAGCCTAACACAAATAATCAAGATGAGCTTAACATGAATAATCAATATGAGCTTAACATGAATAATCAATATAAGCTTAACATTAATAATCAATACGAGCTCAACTCGAATAATCAAAACGAGCTTAACAAGAATAATCAATTCGAGCTTGACATGAATACTCAATAAAAGCTTAACATGAATAATATTCATGTTAAGCTCATATTGATTATTTGTGTTCAGCTCGTATTTATTATTCTTGTTAAGCTCGTATTGATTTTCTCATGTTGAGCTCGTATTGATTATTCTTGTTAAGCTCATATTGAGTATTCGTGTTAAGCTCGTATTGAGTCTTCCTGTTAAGCTCATATTGATTTATTCATGTTAAGCTCGTATTGATCATTCACGTTAAGCTCATATTGATAATTATTTATGACAAGCTCATATTGAATATTCATGTTAAGCTCATATTGATTATTCATGTCAAGCTCGTATTGAGCATTCATGTTAAGCTCGTGTTGATTTATTCATGTTAAGGTCTTATTGAACATTCGTGTTAACCTCATGTTGAGTATTCGTGTTAAGCTCGTATTGATTATTCATGTTGAGCTCTTATTGTGTATTAATGTTTAGCTCGTATTGAGTATTCTTGTTAAGCTCGTGTTGATTATTCATGTTAAGCTCATATATGATTATTCATGTTCAGCTCATATTGATTATTTGTGTTAAGCTCGTATTGATTATTCATGTTAAGCTCGCTTTGATTATTCATGTTGAGCTCATATTGATTGTTAGTGTTCAGCTTATATTGATTTTTCATGTCAAGCTCATCTTGATTATGCATGTTTGGCTCATATTGATTATTAATGTTAAGCTCTTATTGACTATTCGTCCTGAGCTCATATTGATTAATTAATGTAACCTCGTCTTGAGTATTCATGTTAAGCTCGTATTGATTAATTCATGGTAAGCTCATATTGATTATTCGTGTGAAGCTCGTATTGATTATTCATGTTAAGCTCCTATTGATTATTCATGTTAAGCTCATATTGATTATTCATGTTAAGCTCGTCTTGATTATTCAGGTTGAGCTCATATTGATTGTTAGTGTTCAGCTTATATTGATTTTTCATGTCAAGCTCATCTTTGAGCTCGTATTGATTATTTGTTTGTAGCTCGTATTGAGCATTGTTTTGAGCTCGTATTGAGTATTGTTTTGAGTTCGTATTGAGCATTGTTTTTAGTTCGTATTGAGCATTGTTTTGAGCTCGTATTGAGTATTGTTTTTGACCTCATATTGAATATTGTTTTGAGCTTATATTGAGTATTGTTTTCAGCTCGTATTGAGTATTGTTTTTGAGCTCATATTGATTATTGTTTTGAGCTCATATTGAATATTGTTTTGAGCTCCTATTGAGTATTGTTTTCAGCTCGTATTGAGTATTGTTTGAGTTCGTATTGAGCATTGTTTTTAGTTCGTATTGAGCATTGTTTTGAGCTCGTATTGAGTATTGTTTTTGACCTCATATTGAATATTGTTTTGAGCTTATATTGAGTATTGTTTTCAGCTCGTATTGAGTATTGTTTTTGAGCTCATATTGAGTATTGTTTTGAGCTCATATTGAATATTGTTTTGAGCTCCTATTGAGTATTGTTTTCAGCTCGTATTGAGCATTGTTTTGAGCTCGTATTGAGTATTGTTTTGAGCTTGAATTGAGTATTGTTTTGAGCTCGTATTGATTATGTGTTTTGAGTTCGTATTGAGCATTGTTTTGAGTTTGTGTTGAACATTGCTTTGAGCTTGTATTGAGCATTGTTTTGAGCTCGTATTGAGTGTTGTTTTGAGCTCATATTGAGCATTGTTTAGAGCTCGTATTGAGTATTGTTTTGAGCTCGTATTGAGTATTGTTTTGAGCTCGTATTGAGAATTGCTTTGAGCTTGGATTGAGTATTGTTTTTGACCTCATATTGAATATTGTTTTGAGCTTATATTGAGAATTGTTTTCAGCTCGTATTGAGTATTGTTTTTGAGCTCATATTGGGTATTGTTTTGAGCTCATATTGAATATTGTTTTGAGCTCCTATTGAGTATTGTTTTCAGCTCGTATTGAGTATTGTTTGAGCTCGTATTGAGTATTGTTTTCAGCTTGTATTGAGTATTGTTTTGAGCATGTAGTGATTATTTGTTTTGAGCTCCTATTTAATATTTGTGCTGAGCTCGTATTGATTATTTGTAGCTATTGAGCTCATATTGAATATTTGTGTTCATCTCGTATTGAATGTTTGTGTTCAGCTGGTATTCAATATTTGTGTTAGGCTCGGATTGAGTATTCCCGCTGTCACTTGACAAATAATTTCAAGAATTTGACGAAGCACCTTTTTTCTCTACTTTTTGAAATAACGATTTTAACATTTTCTTTCTCCAAACAATATAAATTTCATCCCTAAAATAAAAGCATTACCAATCTACTGTTACATGTTTCTGCTACCTGTCAAGTCAAGAGCTTTTGCATGCATCTTGCGTTCCTATCAACATTGTTTTGTGACGCAGAGGCAATTGCATATCATTGGGTGATTGATTTCGGAACCATTACATACTCAACAAGAAAGAGCAATCAGAGATTCAAGACCCTCGCCAGGATGTGTTTGTGTGGTATATTTTGTGTGGTGTTTATTAGTTACTGTGTTTGTGTGATTTATTGACGACGTATATATTTTTTCAATCCAATATGTCTGCCAAACTATGTGACTGATGATGTCATGCGTTAAATTCTCCCATACAATTTTTGTGTAGATCACGCTTCAGAAATTTCAAACTGATCAGATGAAGCATTCTACTTGGCTAATTATGACGTCTTAATGAAGGCATAGATGACATCATCATCATAAATATGTGTTGTGCCCCATGCGTGGTTCTTGACAATGAGCCATGTTTCAATTTTTCTCCATGGAATGGTTTCGGAGATATAGAGATGCAAAGATTTTCGGTTTTCCCAAGATTGCGCCCATACCACATAACCTATGATGTCCTAATTATCATTACCAAATTCATTCATTAAGAAATTTTGACCAAATTCATTCTGCTGCTTTTAACAAATTCTACCATTTGTTGGAGTTTCGTTAAGATCAGTTTAAAATTGTGACCTGTAGGCGATTGACATACAAACAGACAAACAAACAGGCAGCCAGAATAATGCACAAGACCAACCAATATACTTGAAAAATCTTCGATTTTCACAAGTAATAAACGGACGTAAATGCAATACCCTCTCCTCTGGTGAGGTCAAAAGATTATTTATCTCATGAAAAAGACGTTATTATGTGATGCTATCTATATACATGTGACACATTCTAAAATGAACGTTTCACCATGGTTTAACAATACGTACTATGTAATGGGTTTCCATTGTGATGTAAACCTGAGTGTGATGCTCTGCAGGGTTTTTCCTGGATTTTATTGGGGTTTCCTTGAGGCTGCGGGGTTTTCTTCGCTGTGTGGAAATCTGGAGTTGTATGCGTGAGCAAAGAGGTCTTGGCCTTACTTTGGATTGTGTTTATAATTAGTGTTAATTAGGTTAATATTCACTACCAGTCTTACTTATTTTTTCTTTTGATGCTAAATCCTGAAAAATACATGATCATTCCATTTGCACTTAATTCAGGTTAGTTATTCAAAATTGATCTCAAGCACCTTGTTTTGAGCTGAAAACATCTTTTTGCATAAATAAATAAAAAAAACCAAAAAACCTTCTTTTTTTTTTCTTTTTCTTTTTACAAAAACAATCACAAGGAAATGACTGATATTCCAACGTTGCTGGAGAATATCATCGCCTTGCATGGGGTCGGTGGTGGTGGGGGGCTTTGACATGCTTGATATAAAAGACGCGTTTGCTCGACACTGCGCTTGTGTAAAGTTTGGAGTGGTCTTTGTTTCTTTAAACCATCTGTAAAAACACGGCCTTTGGTTTTTTATTGCAGAGGAAGAATCTGGAGCTCTGAGAAAGTGAGCATGTGTCGGTGACGTGCGGCGGAAGAAGAAACGGGAGACGTTAACCCAAGGGGTATTTAAAAAGTATCGTTTGGATCGTCCAGGCACACTCTACAGGGTTGTGCTCTATAAATGCGTATCTCATGGGAGCTTAGTGGAAATCTCATTACACTTGCATTGTCCATTACATGTATTCCACCATATGAACATTGCATAACATAATGCTTCACTCCTATATGATAGTTTTTAATTTATAAAGTTTACATTGGGTCTTTATCCACAAGCCTTCCACCCATAAGATTGTTCTTACAAATAATTTGAAGTTATAAATGTACTTTACATTGTCTGTTTTCACATAACAGCACATTTTTGTCATTGAAATTAAGGAAAAAAAACCAAAAAACAACGACGGTTTTTTCCTGAGCGAAAATGTTTAAATGGTTTTCAATCTCTCCCATTTTTTCAAAGTCAGAAAGTTTCCAGATATTTACAGTACTTTGGCAAGGAAAACCAACCTCAAAGAGATCTGGACATTATCACAAAATATTGTTGGAACTAACAGTGTTAGTTCCAGGGGTAAGGTTACAGGGGTAAGGTTTTTGATGTCACTTTCTGCTAATCTTATTTTAACTCGTCTGTTAACAGTATAAATATGCTTGCATCTCTATCAGGTTGTATGTTGGACTGGAATATCACAACTACCAACTCCCGCATCAAAATCTCTAAACAGATTTACAAAAAGAAACGGTGACTATTGCTTGATAACATCTTCAGGAATCCTTTTCTTTGTTGTTTTTTTGCAATGTTTGTTTGTTGTCCTTTTAAACGCCATTGAATGAGTTGTCCTTTTAAATGACTCAATTAATTTGCATTTTCTTGTATTATTGAGGGTAGTCAATCCCATTATTGTTACATGGTAGATATTCCCCCACAAAATGTTCCCTCTGGGAAACCTACCATGTAGTACTGTAGTAGCCTCTATATTGGACATTTTCCCATGGAGAAACTACAATATGGTAAAACTTCCCCCTCTCCCGATCCCGGAAATACCGTAGATGTTTGAGTATCGTGTATTGATGCTTGACGTAGTATGCTTTAGATTTGAGATCAAAAGATGAATATGAGGCAAGAGTTACAAAAGTTCAGCTTTTATTTCTTGGTATTTATATGGATACATGTTTTACCATTGTAGAACAATAACACTTTTTATGTTCAGTCCCCCCATTTTAGGTAAACATAAGTATTGGGATAGATTACCTGTAAAGTAAATTAAAGTACTATAATAGTTAGTATTTGGTTTCATACCCTTGCATGCAATATCTGCATTGAGCATGTGACCCAGTGATGTCACCAAACTCTTGGTATCTTCGTTTGAGACGCCTTGCCAAGTATTTACTGCAGCCATTTTCAGTTGTTTGTTTGGGGGTTTCTGACTTTAGTCTCCTCTTCAGCAAATGAAATGTATGCTCCATTGGATTTAAATCAGGAGATTGACTTGGCCAGTCTAACACCTTCCACTGTTTGCCCCTGATAAACTTCTTGGTTGCATTGGCATTGGCAGTTTTGGGTCATTGTCTTGCTGAATGGTAAAGTGCCGCCCAATGAGTTTGGAGGCATTTTATTGTACATAGACAGCCAAAATGTTTCTGTAAACTTCCAAATTCATTCTGCTGCTGCCATCATTAGTTACATCATCAATAAAGATGAGTGACACCATTCCAGAGGCAGACATGCAAACCCAAGCCATGATACTACCTCCGCCATGCTTCGCAGATGAGGTAGTATGCTTTGGATCATATACAGTTCCTTTCTTTCTCCACACTCTCACCTTTCCATCGCTTTGGTAAAGGTTTATCTTGGTCTCACCTGTCCATAAAACGTTGTTCCAGAAATCACTGGCTCACCTTTATACTTCTAGGCAAATTCTACTCTGACCTTTCTCATTTTGGTTCTGATGAGAGGTTTGCATCTTGTGGTGTAGCCTCTGTAATTCGACTGTCAAAGTCTTCTACGAATGGTAGATTGCGATACTTTCACCCCTGTACTCTGGAGATTGTTGGTGATGTCACTGCCAGTTGTTTTAGGTTTTTTCTTCACAATTTTGATGATTTTTCTGTCATTAACTGCAGTTGTTTCAATTGGCCAACCTGGCCATTGTCTATTGCTAAGTGAATGAGTGGTTTCTTTCTTTTTCAAGATATTCCAAATTGTTGTATTTGCTATGCCCAATTTTTGTGCTATGGTTCTAATTGAATTATTCTGTTTTTTCAGCTTCCAAATTGAATGCTTTTCTTTCATAGACAGTTCTCAGGTCTTCATATTGGTTTATGCCTTCTGACTCCGAAGTCAGATTCCCAAGGCAAAAGCAAAGGCTAAAACCAAGACTAGACATTCACAACTATTTTATGTGTGAACAATCAATGCAATAAGAAATGCCTGAGCATAAAGAAACACCTGTCAGTCATTTGTTCCAATACTTATGCCCTCCCTAAAATGTGGGACTGAACATAAAACGTGCTATTGTTCTACAATGGTAAAACATATGAACCATACCTATAAATACCAAGAAATAAAAGCTGACCTTCTGTACTCATGCCTCATATTCATCTTTTGGTCTCAAATCCGAATTTATTGAGTACTAGCCGAAAGCACCCGGCGTTGCCCGGGTTCTTTTTGAATGAATTTACTACTGTAATTCAGCTTTTACTCGCAGCCGTAGAAGATTGACTACTATAATTCAGCTCAGCTTTTAATTGCGAAATGGGCCCAGCCCGGCCGAAGTGGCCTTGACTGGCCTCGCCATCTAGCCTATAACCTTCCCTGGGCCCGTCCCGACATTTTTTGTTTCAGATAGGAGGTTTCCTCCTATCTTTCACCGTTCAGAAGATTAGCGCATGCAGACAAACAAACAAACAAACAAAAACTTTCTTTTATATATATATATATATAGATAGATATAGCAATAATAACTAATTTGACTTTGCTGTTCCAATACTTATGGAGGAAATTGTATATGTACACACTGTTACAGTTTGTGACCTTTTTCTTCTTCCTTCCCCCACACCCCCCTGTGAGTTAGACCAAGTGGTTTGGTCCATGTGTATAAAGCCTATGATTGGCTGTGGGGTGGGGAAGTGGCCAGGAAGGTGATTCAGAGGAATGAGTGGCCATTTTGGAGGAGGGCATATGGCAAAGTGCTTTTTCGGGGGTTTTAGAGTGTCCAGCTGCAATCTCTCCACCTGAAGGGTGACGTTGATCGAACTCTAGCTGCCCACCACTGGGGCCTGCCTTGGGGCCGACTCGTGGACTTGCCCTGGAGCCTACTCGTGGACTTGCCTGCTCCTACCCTCTCGTGCTGGGCCTGCCTTGGGGCCTACTGTTGGGCCTGCCTTGGGGCCTACTCGTGGACTTGCCTACTCCTACCCTCTCGTGCTGGGCCTGCCTTGGGGCCTACTGTTGGGCCTGGCCTGGGACCTACTGTTGGGCCTGCATTGGACCGGCCTACTCTTGAACCGGCCTGCCCTGGAGCCTACTGTTGGGCCTGCCTTGGGGCCTACTCATGGACTTGCCTACTACTACCCTCTCGTGCTGGGCCTGCCTTGGGGCCTACTGTTGGGCCTGGCCTGGGACCTACTGTTGGGCCTGCATTGGACCGGCCTACTCTTGGACCGGCCTACTCTTGAACCGGCCTACTCATGGACCGGCCTACTCATGGACCGGCCTACTCTTGCACCGGCCTACTCTTGGACCATCCTACTCTTGGACCAGCCTACTCTTGGACCAGCCTACTCTTGGACCTGCCTACTCTTGGACTGGCCTACTTGGGTTTTTCCCTCTTTTCTCCCTTCTTGGTTTTATGTGTAGGAAGAGATTTTCGTGTGATAATCCATAAATAAAGACAGTGTGATTGAAGGCTTGGCTTGGTGTGCTTCAGGCCATAACAACACAAACACACACACACACACACACTCACACTCGGATGCTTCAACTTTTACCAATACATGCAAAAATGTAATTTATCTTATGGCCCAGAAACTAAACAAACAATATATTTATAACAGCGTCAAAGCTCCCTTTGAGCTCCCCACCTCTACCTGTCCTTCCAATCAGTGTTCAGAAGAACCTAATCTCGATACACAGTACATTAACTGGTAGCGATCCGCCGGGAGGGGGATTGTGTAAAGTTCCCCAAGTCTTTTGTTGTGCAGAGGCACAACCCTTTCTCTCAGGTACTTTTCTGAGAATCTTTCAGAAGATTGGTGAGGCATTCCAAGGAGCAATCCCTATCACGGACACATAGTACATTTTATTTTGTCCCAATCTCGTCAGCTTCCTGGAGTTTCTGCACATGGACTGAGCATTTTGGGGCGGAAAACATCATTTCAAACGTGCCATATTGGTGGACTTATTGATTCCTCAATACTATTGTTATTACATAAACAGTTCTTCAATGTCACCTTTTTGGGTGTGTTAACCATCTTACGTTTTGTACAGCAATACTCGTTGTTTTGATGTTTTTAAAACAGTGGTTACAATGTCTGCTCTGCGTCTGGGAGGTTAGTAGACTCCTGGAGCGTAGCCTATGGATCCACCTACATTTTCAAGAATAAATTATTATTTACCTGTTTCATGTGTCCATTTGTGTATGTTTGTGGAATCACAAGAGCTCTGAGAATGTTTTTCAAAACAATGCTCCATTTTTATCTGAACATTTTATTCACCAAGCTTACATCATCAGTGTCGTATCCAAAAGATCACTAGAGCTATAAATATATACGTTATGACATCAATAAGGGAGATGTCAATTGAGTCAATGTCTAAATATTTGACATTTCTTCCATGTGCTGAACAAAGCATTTTGGGAGTTATTCAACGTGGAGTTAAGCGTTTGGGGGTTTGGTTGTGGAAGTAGACCAAACCTCCTGGGATTTAGCAATTGAGTTATACAGGAAAATTCGTCGGATACAAGGAAAACGGAGTAGGGAAATAGCTATGTGGCCTTAACCTCCTGTGTCATATTTCAATCATATCCAGTAAATTACCTTCAAACCTATCCAAAGTAGCTGTGTCAAACCACACAGCCAGATTCTGAATTTCTGTCAAAAGCCTCTGGGAAGATCTGAGCAGGAAATGAATTCAAAGGAAAAAAGAGTGAAGTGGGTGGGGGTATTGGGGGTGGGGGTATTGGGAGTGGGGCAAGCATATTACTCATCCTGCCACAATTATAATATATATATATATATATGTACACACACACACACACACACATATATATATATCTACACACATATGTATATAACGTCTGTAACATTGATTGGTTCAAGCTGAATACAAGTGAGGATTTCACATGCCATCGTTCATTCAAACTCAGAGCAATGAAGATGTAACAAATCAGTATATTTGTTAAAGTCGGTGATAAAAGTGCAGTGTGTCCTGAAGTTTTAACCTATTACACTAGGATTGATTTATGAGAGTCACTCAATAAGTCAGCAGTCAATTCCTTGTTTAGGACTGTTGTCAGAGACTTAAGGAGCATAACAGACTCTACCTAGTGATTATTGCCAGTCACTGACTTAATTTTATCAGGCTAAGTACTTACTAATTGCCACTCTTTAACACCGACTTTAACACCTTTGCCATTGCCTAGGGAACACCAACAGCTCTATAGTGCGAGCTTTCATTGACAGTACCGCAGCTGGGTTTAATTCCAAGCTTGGTGGTTTTGGTGTCCTGACTCAGATATAAACTGTCATCCTGGTGCTTCCCTTGCCACAATTATAATAGTGTGTGATGCAGGACGAAGCATCAATGTGTGCGTCGTCCGTCTGATGGAAGTTTAGCTGAAGGAACTGTCTACCTGCATTGGTCGTTAGTCAATATCAACAATGCCAGGGTGTCTTCCACAAAGAGTAGGTGAGTTATTTGCGGCATCATGAACAAATTACAAATTCCTGCCCTGAATGCTGGGAAGGCAATTGTAAAAACTACCAGCATAACCCTTGCCAACAGACTGCTACATTAGCACCAATGCTCGGCTATGAGTACGGTACATTGAGGATGTACCATACTCTAATACTGTGCAAAACTAGAGAGTTCATAGAACACGTTACCCCTTAAGTCTTGAGAAAAAAAGGACACGGAAATCTGTCTCTTCATCTCTTGCTTTGCATTTGCGAGCACCATGTATATTAGCTTTATTCGTGAACTGTGAATAACAGGCACGATGCCAATCATAGGAAGGCGATGGGTCAAATCTGCCCTCAGAACATGCAGAGAAATTCGAGACGGCGTAAAGATTTGCCCAAGCACTGATAAACTGAAGGTTTGTGGAAATGCAAACAAGGACATTTGCATTCTACAGTGTTCAAGTATATCATTCAATTGAAATAAAATAAAAGTTTTAAAGGCTGCAAACAAACAAACAATCAAATGTTTTTTTGAAGTTTACTGCCGTTGATGCATCGTCTAATTTACACCACTTTATTTAACAAGTTAAATTAATAATTTGTGCCTGTTGTTTGTGTTCTTTATGAATTCCATAAAAAACAGTAAGTTTACTGTTTGGAATGATTTTTCAATTTTGTTTGATTGCCAGACAAGCAGACAGACTGAAGCAATTGTTTTACCGCATGAGTGCGCATGCGTGCTCAGGACGAGACTCCGTACAATTTGCTAAAATCAGAGTCAAAGTACTGCTAAACTACAGGTTCATGTTCCGATTAATGTTCGATTAGTGTTTTAGTGTTCAAAATATAAAATTATATTCAAATTAATTTGTTCCTCGATCATCAACTGACGTCTGTCAAACAGAGTGAACCAATTACTTAACACTGCTTTACACTACACGTGGAAGTAATGATTTTTAATTAATGATTTAAGTAATGATTTTAATTAACGATTTTTATTATTATTTTATATTTAATAATTATTTTAATTTTTAATAAATAATTTCAATTATTTTTAATAATTGAATAATTAAGTAATTATTTAATTTAATTTTTTTTATAAATAAAATTACACATGTCAGAGATCAGCATAGATGAGCAACACTTCTAAATGGCATATGTAAAGTAAAAATGTATCAGAGTAATGTTGCACACAACAAGAAGTAAACGGATCAAGTCTACACACATCTCATGGACCATTCATGGCACCAAAACAAAGTTTCTTTATTTGTCAAGTAACAGATATGATGACACCCAGCCATCACAGCATGTCCTCATGTTCCCTGCCCCTCACCATCCTTTGACATTTTCCTTTTAAAACACCTTGTAATTCACTGGAAAACAAATGCAATCCTTCATATATATATATATATATATATATATATATATATATATATATATATATATATATATATATATATATATATATATATATACAGTCACATGAAAAAGTAGGTACACTCCATGTAAAGTTTTGACTTTTTCAACATATTTCAACATACAGCTATTTGATCTTCATTTCAACAATATTGATAGATAAAGGTGATATTAAAGCGCGGCGTTACGCGCGCTGCTTGTGAGCAAGGAGGAAGTGGACAAGCGGTAACATATAAACGTCTTTATTGTAAGACTACTCTGTAACGCTGAAATGCTCCGGGCTGGTCGCCCGGTGTATATCATGAGGCCACGCCTACCCCTCGGGCGTGGCCACCGCCCACTTGGTGCGTGGAATGATGTCACCACGCCAGTGGGCTTTTGTGTCCGCCACACGCACCCCCCCAGAATTCCCGCGCACCTGGAGGGCCAGTTTGCGGGGCAGACGAATGACCCGGCCGAAGCGCCCCCTGGCGATCGGCGGCGTCCGGGGTGCAGGGATGCCAGGTGGGATGCCCCTGGCTGCCCCTGGGATGGGTGCAGGACCGGGGGGCGGCGTGGCGGTGGGGCTGGGCGGTGCCGGGGGTCCGCCCGCAGGA
The DNA here is from genome assembly GCF_964187855.1 of Myxine glutinosa. Taxonomy (NCBI): domain Eukaryota; kingdom Metazoa; phylum Chordata; class Myxini; order Myxiniformes; family Myxinidae; genus Myxine; species Myxine glutinosa. Next base: position 98,909,262 of record NC_136270.1, read on the forward strand.
GGGTGGCCCCGACGTGGGGGTCGGGCCACTGGCGGTGGATGGTCCACATCGAGGTGGGCCGGCTTGAGGCGGTCTACCGAAACGCGGTCAGGAGTACCGCCGATGTCCAGGGTGAAGTGCTTCGCCCCGGTCTCCAGCACGCGGAAAGGCCCGTTGTACGGGGGCCGCAGTGGTGTCCGATGGGCATCGTGGCGGACGAAGACGTACTCCGCCGTGCGAAGCTCCGGGGCGACGTGCGTCGGTGGGTGCCCGTGGCATGCCGTTGGCACCGGGGCGAACCTCTGGGCGGTCTCTTGCAGAGCGGAGCGCTGCTGTGCCGCGGACCATGGTGCTGTGGAGTCGGGGAAGAACTCGCCCGGCACCCGCAGCGGTTGCCCGAAGACCAACTCCGCCGCGGATGCGCGCAGGTCCTCCTTGGGCGCCGTCCGGAGGCCCAGCAGGACCCAGGGGAGCCTGTCGACCCAGCCGCCGTCGCGGAGGGTGGCCCGGAGCGCGGCCTTCAATGAGCGGTGAAATCGCTCACACAGGCCGTTAGCCTGGGGGTGGTAGGCCGTGGTTCGGTGCAGCCGGACCCCGAGCCCCTGCGCAACCGCCCCCCAGAGCTCCGAGGTGAACTGGGGGCCGCGGTCGGATGAGATGTCTGAGGGGGCGCCGAACCGGGCAACCCAGGTGGCGATGAAAGCCTGCGCGACATCGGCCGCCATTGTCGATGCCAAGGGCACGGCCTCCGGCCACCGGGTGGTGCGGTCCACCATGGTGAGGACGTAGGTGAAACCCCGCGAGGGGGGCAGAGGTCCCACCAGGTCCACGTGGACGTGGTCAAACCGGCGTTCCGGCACCGTGAACGGGGCCAACGGGGCCTGGGTGTGCCGGTGCACCTTGGCGCGCTGGCACGCGAGGCACGTCCTGGCCCAGCCGCGGACGGCCTTCCGGAGGCCATGCCAGACGAACTTGTCGGCGATCAGCCTTTGGGAGGCCCTCGCGCCCGGGTGGGACAGGCCGTGGATGGCGTCAAACACCTGGCGCTGCCAGCCCGCGGGCACGATGGGGCGAGGACGCCCGAGGGAGACGTCGCACAAGAGGGCCACGCCCGCGCCGTCGAACGGCACCTCGGTGACGCGGAGGCCCGTGACGGCGGTCCGCAAGGCCTGGACGTCGGGGTCAGCGGCCTGGTCCGCTGCCATCCGGGCATAGTCGATGCCGAGGTGGACTGCGTGGGCGACGGCCCGGGAAAGGCAATCCGCCACCGGGTTGTCCTTCCCCGCGACGTGCTGGATGTCCGTCGTGTACTCGGACACGGCCGAGAGGTGACGCTGCTGCCGGGCCGACCACGGCTCGGTGACCTTGCCCATCGCGAAGATCAGCGGCTTGTGGTCGACGAAGGCAGTGAACGCCCGGCCCTCGAGCAGATGGCGGAAGTGCCTGACCGCCAAGTGAAGTCCGAGCAACTCGCGGTCGAAGGTACTGTAACGGCGTTCGGGCGGGCGAAGCTGCCGGCTAAAGAACGCCAGCGGTTGCCAAGCTCCACGCACCCATTGCTCGTGCACCGCGCCCACCGCGTAGTCCGAGGCATCGGTGGTGAGGGCGATCGGTGCATCGGGCGCCGGGTGCGCGAGCATGGTGGCGTTAGCCAAGGCGAGCTTCGCGCCCGTGAACGCCGTGTCCATCTGCTCGGTCCAGGTAACGTTGCCTTTGCCCGGCTTACCTCGGAGAGCTTCGTGCAGGGGGCGCAGGAGCTGGGCGATACGGGGCAGGAACCGATGGTAAAAGTTCACCATGCCCAGGAACTCCTGCAGCCCTCTGATCATGCGGGGGCGCGGAAACCCCTTCACCGCCTCCACCTTGGCCGGCAGGGGGACGGCTCCGTGCCTGGTGACACGGTGCCCCAGAAAATCGATTGTGGCGGCGCCGAACCGGCACTTTGCGGGGTTCACAATCAGGCCATGCTGGCCCAGGCGTTCGAAGAGCGTGCGTAGGTGGCGTAAGTGCTCTTCGCGGGACGCACTGGCGACGAGGATGTCGTCCAGGTAGACGTAGACAAAATCCAAGTCGCGCAGGACGCTGTCCATCAGTCGCTGGAATGCCTGAGCCGCATTCTTCAGACCGAAGGGCATGCGCAGGAACTCGAAGAGTCCGAATGGCGTGATGACCGCCGTCTTCGGGACGTCCTCCGGCCTGACGGGGACCTGATGGTAGCCGCGTATGAGGTCCACCTTCGAGAAGAAGGACCTGCCCGCCAAACGGGCGGAAAAGTCCTGAATGTGGGGGACGGGGTAGCGGTCGGGAGTCGTGGCGTCATTGAGACGGCGATAGTCCCCGCACGGTCGCCATCCCCCGCCGGGCTTCGGCACGATGTGCAGCGGCGACACCCAAGCGCTCTCTGAGCGCCGAACGATGCCGAGTCGCTCCAGGGTAGCGAACGCCGCTTTTGCCACCGCCAGCTTCGTCGGCTCGAGGCGGCGTGCCCGGGCGTAGACCGGTGGCCCGACGGTGGGGATGTGGTGGGCCACCCCGTGCTTGACAGCCCCCGCCGAGAAGGTGGGCCGCGTGAGGGCCGGGAAGCCGGCGAGGAGGCGGGTGAATGCGTCCGCTGCCGGAAGCGTACAGACCAACGTGGCCGGAACCGAATCGTTCGGCAAGCCGCTTGGCAAGCCGCTCGTTGAGCTGGGCAACGCACAAGCGAGCGAGCTGAACGTCTCGGCCTGGACAAGCCGTCTGCGCTTGACGTCGACCAGGAGCCCATTAGCGCACAGGAAGTCCGCGCCAAGCAGTGCCATGGGCACGTCGGCGGTGACGAACGTCCATCGGAAAACCTGCCCTCCAAACCGCAGAGAGAGGCAGCGTTTTCCGTACGTACGGATGGGCGTCCCGTTCGCGGCAAGCAGCGCAGGGCCCCCACCCGCGGCGTGCTTGTCTGACGTGCCGGCGGGAATGGCACTCACCTGCGCTCCCGTGTCGCACAGGTAACGGTGCCCGGAGAAGGTGTCCGTTATGAACAGCAGGCTGCTCGAACGGCCGGCGCTCATCGCCACTATTGAGCGCGGGCCCGGGCGTTTCCCGACCCGTTGAAGGAGCACGGCGGATGACACCGCCGAGCTTCGTGGCCGAACTTGGCGTGGAACCAGCACCAGGTGGTGGAGCTGGAGGAGCGCGGCTGGCTCCGCCCGGCCGGTGGAGTTGGCGGGTTTCCCCGCGGTGGCGGTTTTCGCCGCGGCGGTGGGCGGGGCGTGGCGGCGTTCACGAGGTGCGTATCAGCATGCTGCTGAACATCAGCGCGCTGCTGAACATCAGCACACTGTAGAAGCTGATGCTGTGGAACATGCTGCTGAACATCAGCGTCGAGGGCCGTGACGGCCACGCCGACGCTCGCCCGCGTGTCCGAAGCGGCGAAGTACCTGTCCGCCTTGGCGGCCAATGCTCGGGGTTCCGTTAGCTCGGTCCCGGCCAACGCGAGGCGAACCTGCGCTGGAAGTTGGCGCCGGAAAAGCGCCCGGAATAGCGAACCGGGGGCTTCGTCGCCCAACAGTGACAGCATATGGTCCATTCGGACCGACGGGCGCGTCTCACCGAGCTCGGGGAGATCCAGGAGGCGATCGGCCCGTGCGTCGTCCGTGAGGCCGAACGTGGCTAGGAGTAGCCGCTTGAGTGCCTCGTACTTGTGGCCGTCCGGTGGGTGGCGAAGGACGGACACAACTCGAGCGGCCGTGCCGGGCCCGAGGGAGGCGACGACATGGCAGTAGCGCAGGTCGTCGTTGGTGAGGCGCCGAAGCTGAAATTGGGCTTCGGCTTGAACGAACCAGACTTTGGCCTGGGCCTCCCAAAATTCGGGAAGTTTAATCGCCATTGCCTTGTCGTTGGCCATTGCAATGGCGTCGTGTTCGGAAGGATCGCTACGGCAGATCCAACGTCGAGGGTCACCAGTAAAGCGCGGCGTTACGCGCGCTGCTTGTGAGCAAGGAGGAAGCGGACAAGCGGTAACATATAAACGTCTTTATTGTAAGACTACTCTGTAACACTGAAATGCTCCGGGCTGGTCGCCCGGTGTATATCATGAGGCCACGCCTACCCCTCGGGCGTGGCCACCGCCCACTTGGTGCGTGGAATGATGTCACCACGCCAGTGGGCTTTTGTGTCCGCCACAATATAATATAACAAATAACATGAAACATTTATATTTTGTAGTCCATTGTATAATTTAAATAAACAGAAATGCAAATTTCGCATGTGGAAAAAGTAAGTACACCCCAAAATTTATCACTACTTCAAATACCTAAAATTAGAATCAGGTGCACCAGCTCAGGTGCAAATGATAAGAACATCGTTAGAGAGGATCTTGGAGGAACCTGTCTTATTTAAACCTCAGACATTTAGTTTGGTTTGCTCTTTGTTGTTGAAGTGTGCAGCGTCACCATGCCTCGATCAAAAGAGCTCTCTGAGGCCTTCAGAAAGAAGGTTATAGATGCCTACGAGTCTGGGAAGGGATTTGATGAAGATCTCCAAACAATTTGAAATCAATCATTCGACTGTCTGGAAGATCATCTACAAGTGGAGAAGACTCCAAACAACTGCTAACTTGTTCAGGCCAGGCCGCCCCAGCAAGTTCAGCCCGAGAGCAGACCACAAGATGCTGAAAGAAGTCTCTAAGAACCCCAGAATGTCATCACAGGACCTCCAGGTAGCTCTTGCCACCGTTGATGTCAAAGTGCACGGGTCTACCATTAGAAAGAGGCTGCACAAATTTGATCTACATGGGAGGTGTGCCTTTGCTGTCCAGAAAGAACATCAGGGCAAGACTAAAGTTTGCCAATGAACACCAAGGCAAAGACCAGCACTTCTGGAACAATGTGCTCTGGACAGATGAGTCAAAGGTAGAGCTATTTGGCCACAGTACCAGAAGACATGTTTGGCGAAAACCAAAGACAGCATTTGACCACAAGAACCTGATACCAACTGTAAAGCATGGTGGTGGAAATATTATGGTTTGGGGCAGCTTTGCTGCATCAGGGCCTGGGCAGCTCACCATCATAGAATCCACTATGAATTCTTCATTGTACCAGAGGGTGCTTGAGGATAATGTGAGGCCATCTGTCGGAAAGTTGAAGCTCAACCGAAGTTGGACCTTGCAACATGACAATGACCCTAAACATACCAGCAAATCCACAAAGGAATGGCTGAAAAGAAAGAAATGGAGGGTTCTGGAATGGCCAAGTCAAAGCCCGGATCTAAATCCCATCGAGATGTTGTGGGGGGATTTGAAACGAGCTGTGCATGCAAGAAACCCCTCAAACATCGCACAGCTGAAAGAATTCTGCATGGAGGAGTGGGCAAAAATTTCTCCCAGTCGATGTCAGAAACTGTTAGACAGTTATAAGAAACGCCTACTTAAGGTTGTTTCTGCCAAAGGGGGAAATACCACCTATGAGAGCCAAGGGTGTACTTACTTTTTCCACATGCGAAATTTGCATTTATGTTTATTTAAATTATACAATGGACTACAAAATGTAAATGTTTCATGCTACTGTATTTGTTATATTATATCACCTTTATCTATCAATATTGTTGAAATGAAGATCAAATAGCTGTATGTTGAAATATGTTGAAAAAGTCAAAACTTTACATGGGGTGTACTTACTTTTTCACGTGACTGTATAATATATATATATGTATAATATATATATATGTATAATATATATATATGTATAATATATATATGTATAATATATATATGTATAATATATATATGTATAATATATATATATGTATAATATATATATATATATACATATATATATATATACATGTATAATATATATGTATAATATATATATATGTATAATATATATATATATGTATAATATATATATATATGTATAATATATATATATGTATAATATATATATATATGTATAATATATATATATGTATAATATATATATATGTATAATATATATATATGTATAATATATATATATGTATAATATATATATATGTATAATATATATATATGTATAATATATATATATGTATAATATATATATATGTATAATATATATATATATGTATAATATATATATATATATGTATAATATATATATATATATGTATAATATATATATATATATATGTATAATATATATATATATATATGTATAATATATATATATATATATGTATAATATATATATATGTATAATATATATATATATGTATAATATATATATATATATATATGTATAATATATATATATGTATAATATATATATATATATATGTATATTATATATATATGTATAATATATATATATATATGTATATATATATACATACATAATATAATCTTTCTTTAAATATAATCTACTATATAAGAGAGCCGTTGGTCTGTCTGTGTGTCTGTATGTCTGTTGGTGTCGCCATTTTTCTCAGGGATGGCTGAACGGATCTTCGTCAAACTTTCAGAGGTTCAACAGTGAGTGCCTGGGGGTGTTGTAGGAAAAAAAACAAAAGAAACTGCTGAAATAAAAAAAGTACTTTTTTTGGATTTAAAAAAAAAGTGCTCGATAGTGCCTACGCCTTTTTAAAATTAATGACAGTTATATACAAGTACACATTCGCATAAATAAATAAAAAACATGCACCAGACATTTGAAAACAAATAAATCAAACAATTCCGGAAGTGTACGAAGTTGGCAGAAGGGCTTCTTCTTCTTCCTGATCGGCATCACACAACTCAGAAACGTGATGAAGAGCGCATTCACCAGAATATATTTAACGAAAAGGTGATGAACCCCCTTTCACTCCGCCCCACTCCCTCCCTCTCCTTGACCCCCCCTTAAATGATCCCCGACCCCATTCTTTAGTGGGTGTAGGGAAGTGTTTTAGGCCCCGTAAATAGACCAGGCAATGCCCAGTAAATAAAATATGAAATAAAATAGTTTGTGCTCTTAAATGCCAATGAAGATCTACTTGAGACGGTGGTTTAGACTCATCGCATCGAACATGATTTTGAGACTCAAACCTGAAGACTCAAGTCTTTAAATGTGACTCTATTGAGTCATTTATTAGTTGCTAGAAACATCAAAAAAGGGATTAAAGTTTGCAGATAAAGGGTTAAATACGAATAAAGTAAGGTTTAAAAACTCATTACCATACAAATCCTACAAAAGAGTAGCATATTGATATAACTGAGATGGGTTCAGTAAGTTGGTCATTTTGTTGAACAATATAGAGAGGGGGAGCGATTTTGATTTATTCATTCATTCCATGTGTTTAGCATATGGCTGCTGGTTGGCATCGTTTCTGGGGGTGCGGCAATGCCGCTGATGCAGTTCCCCCTGCAGGTTCAAACAGGAATTTGGACAGCACGTCGAGTAATACTTTTGTACTTTGTTTAATTGCCTAGAAATACGACAACTTCCTTATTCTTCATCGACTTAAGATGACCCCATTGGATGTAACATCCACCAGCTCAAGCTATCAGACAGGGCACCCAGCTTCACGTTCATCCGAGGGATGTCACGCACATTGATGTTCCTCGTGCCTGTTTGTGACCCTGTCTGTGAAGGACCAATCAGACAGTTTATATAATTGTGTATGTCATCGTACTCATGCTAGGCATCTCAAAGTCAAGTTTAATAGTGACAGTACCGCAGCTGGGATAACATTGCGCTACCTATGCAAAGTTTGCGCTACCTATGCAAAGGGATAACATTATGACATATTAGTTTAAATATCAAATGCATTTTTAGTACATGCTTTAATAACTAAATAAGAATGACCGCACGATGATAACAACCTGTGCCAAAATCTGATAACGGGCCAATTGAGAGACGGGCATTTAAAGCACCTTTAAAAGATGAACAGCCTGGTTGGGAAACACACAATTAATGTGCTGTTAAAAGATTATCTAGACACCTCTCATCCATGACAGCCTCCACCACGGTTATTAGTAAGGGAAACATATGAAAATCTGTTAACTAAATTGTTACCAAAAAGTTTCTTCACCAATATGTTTGTAAAGGTGTGTAATAACATGTGTTAAAATGTTGAAGGTCAACTCCCATGGGAAACCCAGAAAAAAAGCTGTTGAATTCGGGTACCGAAAAATTATTTTCGAGAATTTTTATTTTTTTAAATCGGCCCTTAAGTAACTTATGAGGGGTCAAATAAGGGTTTTTCATGATTCTGAGTCGATTGTTAACATTTATATTTCACCACAGACACTCCTTTGTGGAAAAATAATTTCTAAATATATCTCTTTCTACTTTGCAGGACATGGAGTCTAGCAATATGGATGAAGACGTTACTCCACCTGTGCTCAATTGCTTCATCTGTGCACGCTCGGATACACCAGCTGAAAGGCTCATACAGGCAACTCCAAAGGGATACTCAACTTTATTGAAACAAGCAGAAACTGTCGAAAATGTTACTGTTGTGGAACGTATGAAGGAGGCTCAAAAGGAAGGAAAACTGAGGTACCACCAGAAGTGTAAAAATGATCTGTTCAACAACTTTGTTGCAACCACCAAGAAGTCAGCTCAAGCATCAAAGGCAGAGAAAGAGTCATCAAAGGTGAAGAGAAGACGCACTACTTGTGAGTTCAGTTCATCAACTGGCTGCAGTTCTAGAAGATCACAGTCAGTTGACCTCCTGTATAAGGATGTATGCATTCTTTGCAACCAACCAGCCCAGCTCTACAAAAATAATCCAGCACAAGCTTGAAAGAAATACAGAGTGCCAGATAATTTGACTGCAGATACACTGAAGGCAAGCTTGCTGAAGACAGCACGGAGTCGCGGGGATGACTGGGGCACTGAAGTCACTGGACGCCTGGAAGGGATCAACGACTTGGTAGCAGAAGAAACACTGTACCATTTGCGATGCAAACTTATGTTTGCGAGAGGTGACAGTTTGTCCAAGACTGATGAGGAAGGAAAAAGGAAGAGAGGACAGAGGAGTATTGATGAGGAGCGAGAGGCAGTTTTTATTGAATTCTGCGAATGGTTAGACTCAGAATTAGAGCATGGGGTAATGAACATGGACCAAGTCCATGAAAAGCTGCAGGAGTTTGATCAGTCACCAGAGAAGAGCCTTTCTTATTCAAAGCATTGGCTAAAGATAAAACTTCTAGAGAAATACAAAGACACCTTGTATTTCACAACACAGGAAAGAAGGGCAGATGTACTCTGTCTCAAAGATGGCACCGACAATATTCTGCGAGCGCATCATGCTCATCTTGACCATGGAGATGAGAAGACTCAGATCATAAAGACGGCACTCAAGTTCATATCCAATGATATTGCCTTGATTGATTTAGGTCCAAAGTCATACCCCACCACACACAGTATGACTGACATCGATAGTCAGCTGACACTTGTTCCTGCAAGCCTTCAGATGTTCTTGAGACCGATTGTCAAGACAGACGAAAGAGTTGCCGTTTGGGGGCAGAATTTTATTAAGGCCTGTCGACCTCGGTCTGGAGTATTGCCACACCAAATGGGGCTTGCCATACAACTTGATCATAGATTTGGGTCAAAATGGATGCTCAACAAGTTCCACCGGCTGGGATACACCGAGTCTTACACGGAGACACAAAACTACAAATACTGCTTCCTTAATAGTAGGAGTGGAGATGATGTTCCAGATACTTCTGGCACTCTTGACACCATTGTGGAGGAAACCGATGAACAGATCAATGATGAGGTTGCGGTTGATGCTGCGCTTGAGGATCAATCAGTGATGACAGCCAAAGTGCCAGCCAGTGAAAGTGAATTGTCAAGTAATGATCAGGTGGTCTTTATGGAGGTTGGGGAAACAAACAATGCAGTCACTCAGTTTGTTGGAGACAATATAGATTTAAACATTGTCTCTATTCACGGAAACACTCCCTTTCACTCAATGGGTTGGATCGAAGTCACCTCTCCGGCACCACCTTTGCCAGATCCACAGACAACAGCAGCTTTCCCCCGGGTGAAGTTGAAGGCACTCGACAAAGCTAAGATCCTGAGAGGAACTGAAGTAAAGATTATTCCATTTACGAACAGGAAACAGATAGGAACGAACGCGATCATGTTTCTCCCCCTCGCTGAGCTTTCCTCCTCCCTGGCTCATGATCAGCCACTCCTCACTCCAGGTGACACACTCTGGGCAGCGGGGTGGGTGATCAAAGCCAACGATCCTGAGTTCCCACACTCCAACTGGAATGGCTGGATGAAGAGAATCCATGCTAATGATGCAAAGCAGAGCACACAGATCGAGTTCCTCCCAGTTATTGAAGGAGACCCTAATGACCTCAACACCATCTTCACCACTCTGAAAGAAAAGAGTGCTGGGGTCGCTATAGTGACCTTTGATCTTCCGATTTGGCTGAAGGCTGTGAATATAATAAAGCAGGCAAATCTACCCGTCATTCCAAGGTTGGGGTCACGTGCATCTCGGCCTGTGGAGTCTGTAATGGCATTACATGCAGAAACTGCAGCCATGATGTTGTTGAGTCTGAAGAAGACATAGACAATGACTGTTGAAACTTCTGACATTGTGAATGAGAAATAACTCTTGAGTATTATATATGTATGTGAAATAAAAGCTACTTTGTGTGTAAATGTAAAAGTGAAAATATAAATGTTAACAATCAACTCAGAATCATGAAAAACCCTTATTTGACCCCTCATGAGTTACTTAAGGGCAGATTTAAAAAAATAAAAATTCTCGAAAATAATTTTTCGGTACCCGAATTCAACAGCTTTTTTTCTGGGTTTCCCACGGGAGTTGACCTTCAACATTTTAACACATGTTATTACACACCTTTACAAACATATTGGTGAAGAAATTTTTTGGTAACAATTTAGTTAACAGATTTGTGAAATATCTCATAAAATGCCCTTACTATATATCAGAATGAGCTGATTCATCACACAGTTACCGATTGTTTAACCCCAATATTCGGCGGTTGTTCAAAAATCAAAAATGACGTAACGATTTTTTTTTTTTAGGGAGACACATACCATGCGTGCTGACAGGCTTTATTAAACCACACTAATAATTTTTAGTTGACACATGATTAGATTTTTCGGGCTCCCTCATCGTGAAACCAAGCCAATGGAAATCTCATGCAACAAACCCGAGCGGTGTATAATCAGCAGAGGGCTGCAGGCCTGATGTCTTAGGCCCACCGGAAAACCAAGATGGCGGCCATATTATTTTGCCTGAGTGACGTGACCGTGGTGGGTGGAGTCAAGCGACAAATGTGGGTGGGGTCCGACAGCTGTCTGACCAATGGGGGCACATTTCAAAAATCGACCTCAACAAGGACAACAACAACCATGTTGCAGGTTAAAATGTCAGAGACACATTTAGGAGAACAGCAATACCAGGCAAAGTAATGCGAATAGGTTAGGTTGGATTTGGGGAGGGAAGGAGGAGTGCACAGATTGGATAACTGGTATAGCGTTAGAGATGGACAGAGAGCCAGAACATGTACTAATATCGGATCAAGTAAATAAAGACACGAGGATCGACTTGAGCCAAATCTCGGAACTCAAAAATTCCAAGTCTGTTAATTACTTAGAAATGTATATATAAATGGACATAAATGTGCGAAGATATATCCTTCGTGATGAACTCGATACTGAGCTAGCAAAACAATTGCTCAATATAATATGCCATCCATATTCATCTTGATTTTTTTATCCCTCGTTTATGACGACAAGAGAATCGCTTGCATCATTTTAAGTGGAATTAATTGGTGCATTTGCATCTCTTGCTAAACGTGCATCTCATTGCTTGCTTTGCATGGAGTAGGGGAGGCCGGGGGGGAAATACATTAACAGAATGTTGGTGTTTCATATGCAGCCTGTGGCTGCTGGTTGCATCATTTCTTGCCGACCTCGGAAGGATGACAGACTCAGTCAACCCACCTAGTGTTATTTAACGGCTGACAGGAGCTCAAATTCAAGACCCTAAGATCTCAAGCCAACCACCTTAACCGTGAAGCCAACACCTTGTTAACAGAGCGACCCCATCTTACTATAATTCACCAAATGTCTGTCTGTTTGTTCCCAGATACCGCAAAAACGGCTGAACTGATTGCAACGAAAGTTTGGGTGGGTAATCCTGGGACCCCCTGGAGTAAATTAGGCTATTGTGGCGGGCACAAGGGGTAATAATTCCGCGCACCAGTGGGTGGCACGAGCGCCCAGGCGCGGACCGATGGCACATGCCCCGCCCTTCGACCGATCGGCCACGCCCGGGGACTAGGCGTGGCCTCGACACATATATATGCGGGCTCTAAGCTCGAGCCCGCCCAGTGCTGCAGTTCAAGCTTTCGAAATAAAGACTCTTTTGTTTTAACAAACGCGTTGTGGCCTACCTCTTTGGCAAGCAAGTTGTGTGTGCGCAGCACCACACTTCACTGGTGACCCCGATTGGTTCAGCCGTTGCTGACCACCGAATGCGCCATGGCCACCAACGCCGTCGCAGTAAAACTCCCAGAGTTTTGGGAAGCACAGGCCGACGTGTGGTTCGTGCAGGCCGAAGCGCAATTTCAGCTTCGAGGCATAACGGCAGACGAGACCCGTTACTACCACGTGGTCGCCGCCCTCGGCCCGGCACTGCCGCCCGAGTCGTGTCCATCCTGCAGCACCCGCCAGTCGACCACAAGTACAAGGTGCTCAAACGTCTCCTCATCGCCACGTTCGGCCTCACGGAGATCGAATGGGCCGACCGCCTCCTGGACCTTCCCGAACTCGGCGACACACGACCATCCGTGCGGATGGATTTTATGCTGTCGCTGCTGGGTGACCAAGCCCCGGATTTCTTATTCCGGGCGCTTTTCCTACGCCAGCTACCTCTACAGGTACACCTCGCGCTGGCCGGTTCCAACATAAGGGAACCCCGCGCCCTGGCCGTAGAGGCCGACAAGTTTTTCGCGGCTTGCGACACGCGGTCGAGTTACGGTGCTGCCGTCGTGGATTCCGGGGCAGAGGCTACAGCGTCCCTCGTGGCCGCTGCCGCGCCCTGCCCACCACCACCGCCGCCGAGAATACCGCGGTCGCCGCCGCCCCCGCCGCCGCAAGCCTGGTGCTATTTCCACGCCAGGTTCAGCCACAAGGCTAGGACGTGTCGCCCGCCATGCTCGTTTAACAAGTCGGGAAACGACCGGGCCGGCGCTCATTAGCGGCCCTGAGCGTCGGCCATTCCGGCAGCCTCCTGTTCATTATGGACACCTTGTCCGGGCGCCGTTTCCTCTGCGATACAGGAGCGTGGGTAAGCGTCATCCCCACTTCCACGTCCGACAAGCGAACCCCGGGCCGGGGCCCCGCTTTGCTTGCCGCCAACGGTACACCCATCCGCACATTCGGGAAGTGCTGCCTCTCCCTGCGGTTCGGAGGGCAGCGCTTTCAATGGTCGTTCGTGACCGCCAGCATGCCAATGGCATTGCTTGGTGCGGACTTCCTATGTGTGAATGGGTTGTTGGTCGACGTGAAGCGCAGACGGCTCATCCAGGCCGAAACCTTTAGCTCGCTCACTTGTTCGCTGAGCGGCTCACTGAGCGGCTCACCGAGCGGCTTGCCAAGCGGCTTGCAGGAAGGTTCTGTCCCGGCGAGTTTAGTTTGCACGCTTCCGGCAGCGGACGACTTTACCCGCCTCCTCGCCAGTTTCCCGGCCCTCACGCGGCCGACCTTCTCAGCGGTGGCCGTTAAACACGGGGTGGAGCACCACATCCCCACGGTCGGGCCGCCGGTCGATGCCCGGGCACGCCGACTCGAGCCCATGACGAAGCTCACCGTGGCAAAAGCGGGGTTCACCACGCTGGAGCGGCTGGGGATCGTACGGCGCTCCAAAAGCGCTTGGGCCTCTCCGCTGCACATTGTGCCGAAGCCCGACGGGGGATGGCGGCCGTGCGGGGACTACCGCCGGCTCAATGATGCCACCACCCCCGACCGCTACCCGGTCCCACACATTCAGGACTTTTCCGCCCGGTTGGCCAACACGACCGTGTTTTCTAAGGTGGACCTCATCCGGGGCTACCATCAGGTCCCCGTCCAACCGGACGACGTCCCGAAGACGGCCGTCATCACCCCTTTTGGCCTCTTCGAATTCCTAAGGATGCCCTTCGGGTTGAAGAATGCGGCCCAGGCGTTCCAGCGGCTTATGGATAGCGTCTTGCGTGACTTACCTTTCCTGTTTGTCTACCTGGACGACATCCTCGTCACGAGCGCGTCCCGGGAGGAGCACCTACTCCACCTCCGCACGCTTTTCGAACGCCTGGGCCAGCATGGCCGAATCATCAACCCCGCCAAGTGCCGTTTCGGTGTCGCCACCATCGACTTCTTGGGGCACCGCATCACCGAGCACGGGGCCGTCCCTTTACCGGCCAAGGTGGAGGCGGTCAGGGATTTCCCGTGGCCCCGCACGATCCAGGGGCTCCAGGAGTTCCTGGGCATGGTAAACTTTTACCACCGCTTCGTGCCCCACGTCGCACGGCTCCTCCGCCCCTTGCACGAGGCCCTTCGGGGCAAGCCGGGCAAAGGTGACATCGCATGGTCAGACCCGATGGCCGCGGCGTTCGCGAGCGCAAAGCTGGCTCTGGCCGACGCCACCATGCTGGTGCACCCGGCGACTGATGCACCGATCGCCCTCACCACCGACGCGTCGGACTACGCGGTGGGCGCGGTGCACGAGCAATGGGTGCGTGGTGCTTGGCAACCGGTGGCGTTTTTTTGCCGGCAGCTTCGCCCGCACGAACGCCGGTACAGCACCTTCGACCGCGAGTTGCTCAGGCTCCATCTGGCGGTCCGACACTTCCGCCACCTGCTGGAGGGCCTCCCGTTCACGGCCTTTGTTGACCACAAGCCCCTTGTGTTTGCGATGGCTAAGTTCGCCGAGCCATGGTCGGCACGGCAGCAGCGCCACCTCTCTGCCATGTCCGAGTACACGACGGACATCCGTCACGTGGCGGGTAAGGACAACCCGGTGGCGGATTGCCTTTCCCGGTCCGTCGTGCACGCGGTCCACCTCGGGGTCGACTATGCCCGGATGGCGGAGGCCCAGACCGCCGACCCCGGCATCCAGGCCTTGCGGACCGCCGTCACGGGCCTCCGCATCACCGAGGTGCCATTCGACGCCGCGGGCACGGCCCTCCTATGCGACGACTCCCTCGGCCGGCCTCGCCCCATCGTGCCCGCTGCCTGGCGGCGCCCAGTGTTCGACGCCATCCACGGCCTGTCCCACCCTGGCACGAAGGCATCCCAGAAACTCGTCGGGGCGAAGTTCGTCTGGCATGGCCTCAGGAAGGACGTCCGTGACTGGGCCAGGATGTGCCTCGCGTGCCGGCACGCAAAGGTCCACCGCCACACCCAGGCACCGTTGGCCCCGTTTACGGTGCCCGAGCGGCGGTTCGACCACGTGCACATCGACTTGGTGGGACCTCTTCCCCCCCTCGCGAGGGTTCACCCACCTCCTCACCATGGTCGACCGCACCACACGGTGGCTGGAGGCCGTCCCATTGGCGGCGACTCTGCGGCTGAGGTGGCGCAAGCCTTTATCGCCACTTGGGTTGCCCGGTTCGGTGCCCCCTCGGACATGTCGTCCGACCGCGGCCCCCAGTTCACCTCGGAGCTCTGGGCCGCGGTGGCGCAAGGGCTCGGGGTGAAACTACACCGCACCATGGCCTACCACCCCCTGGCCAATGGCCTGTGTGAGCGTTTTCATTGCTCCATGAAGGCCGCGCTCCGGGCCAGCCTCTGCGACGGCGGCTGGGTCGACAGACTCCCCTGGGTCCTGCTGGGCCTCAGGACGGCACCCAAGGATGACCTGCGCGCGTCCCCGGCGGAGCTGGTCTTCGGGCAACTACTGCGGGTACCGGGTGAATTTATCCCCGACTCCACGGCTCCTTTGTCCGCGGCGCAACAGCGCTCCGCCCTTCAGGCGACCGCCTGGAGGTTCGCCCCGGTGCCAACTGCACACCACAGTTGCCCGCCTTCCCACGTCGCCCCGGAGCTTCGCACGGCAAAGTACGTGTTCATCCGGCACGATGCCCACCGGGCACCGCTACGGCCCCCGTATGACGGGCCCTTCCGCGTGCTGGAGACCAGGACAAATTTTTCACGGTCGACATCGGCGGTGCCCCGGATCGCATTTCCGTGGACCACCTCAAGCCGGCCCACCTCGATCCGGACCACCCCCCGCCAGCAGCTCTGCCTCCGTGTCGAGGTCGCCCCCGGCGGTCGGACTCCCGGCACCCCCGCCAGCAGCTCTGCCTCCGCGTCGAGGCCGCCCCCTGGCGGTCGGACCCCCGGCACCCCCCAGCCCCGCCGGCCCGCTACCCCCCAGCCCTGCACCCATCGCCCGGGGGCGTTTCGGCCGGGTCATCCGGCTTCCCCGCAAACTCACCCTTCAGGTGTGCAGGAATTCTGGGGGTGCGCATGTGGCGGGCACAAGGGGTAATAATTCCGCGCACCAGTGGGTGGCGCGAGCGCCCAGGCGGGGACCGATGGCACATGTCCCGCCCTTCGACCGATCGGCCACGCCCGGGGACTAGGCGTGGCCTCGGCACATATATGCGGGCTCTAAGCTCGAGCCCGCCCAGTGCTGCAGTTCGAGCTTTCGAAATAAAGACTCTTTTGTTTTAACAAACGCGTTGTGGCCTACCTCTTTGGCAAGCAAGTTGTGTGTGCGCAGCACCACACTTCACTATATTGTTTTTTCCAATTTTTCCAATTTGTACAATTTTCCAGTTTTTCCAAACACGATGGAATAATATTTACCAATATGAACAGTGATGTGGCTTTTATTGAAATTCTACAAATACTGTTTAGATTTTGATGATTTGCGTGTGATATGGTTAAACGGATGTTTATATAAATCGTTTAAAATAAAAAAAAGCCTTCAATTTCTGATATTTTGCCTTTTCATTTGGGCCTCCCAATTGAAGCCACGCCCCGAGGGTGGGTACCGTTGCTAGTATCATTAATTTAATAAACTAAACCATCCCAAATTTCAGGTTTTTAAAGAATATCATTTGAAATAATATCCATCTTATGTTTGTCCGTCCACCTTATCAGTTTTTGATTGTCAATTTATGATAGAGGAACAGCTTACTTAAATGGAAGGTTATATTTTTAGCACGAATCAGAACATGAATAGGAGAAGAGTGCACAGAGAAGAGTGTGATAATATTTTTAGTCTGTCTGCCTGCATGGCAGTCAAATAAAATTGAAAATAATTCCAAACAGGAAACTTGCTGTTTTTAGGGATGTTATAGAAGACGCAAGCAACAGGCACGAATATCTAATGTAACATGTTAGACAGGGTGGTGTAACAGCCGCTGGATAAAACAGCGGTATAAATCCGGAATTAATTTATTTATGCGCTTTTAATCCACTTCAAATTGAATTTTATACTTGAACACTGTAGAACACCAATCGGCTTCATAATACTTCCAAGAACCATGCTGTACTGCGTATCGATATATAGCATGAGAGTGCGTAGCCTGTGAGACTTGAGAGGGACGGTATAGCGGTGAAGAAGATTGTGCCAATATGGCTACGTAAGTACGAGGCCGAAGGCCGATTGATGCTGCATTCTATGGTGATCAATAAAGCCTCCATCTGTTCTAAACTGCAGTCGATAATGCCATAAAGGTGATGTGCATAAGGCCATATTTACACCAGTATAAGGCCATTATTAGTGTGTAAGGACATAAGGGCGATGATCGTAAGGCCATATGTACACCAGCATAAGGCCATTATTAGTGTGTAAGGCCATAAGGGTGATGTGCATAAGGCCATATGTACACCAGTATAAGGCCATTATTAGTGTGTAAGGACATAAGGGCGATGATCGTAAGGCCATATTTACACCAGTATAAGGCCATTATTAGTGTGTAAGGCCATAAGGGTGATGTGCATGAGGCCACATTTACACCAGCATAAGGCCATTATTAGTGTGTAAGGACATAAGGGCGATGATCGTAAGGCCATATTTACACCAGTATAAGGCCATTATTAGTGTGCAAGGACATAAGGGCGATGATCGTAAGGCCATATTTACACCAGTATAAGGCCATTATTAGTGTGTAAGGCCATAAGGGTGATGTGCATAAGGCCATATTTACACCAGTATAAGGCCATTATTAGTGTGTAAGGCCATTAGGGTGATGATCGTAAGGCCATATGTACACCAGTATAAGGCCATTATTAGTGTGTAAGGCCATAAGGGTGATGTGCATAAGGCCATATTTACAGCAGTATAAGGCCATTATTAGTGTGTAAGGCCATAAGGGTGATGTGCATAAGGCCATATTTACACCAGTATAAGGCCATTATTAGTGTGTAAGGCCATAAGGGTGATGATCATAAGGCCATATGTACACCAGTATAAGGCCATTATTAGTGTGTAAGGCCATAAGGGTGATGTGCATAAGGCCATATTTACAGCAGTATAAGGCCATTATTAGTGTGTAAGGCCATAAGGGTGATGTGCATAAGGCCATATTTACACCAGTATAAGGCCATTATTAGTGTGTAAGGCCATAAGGGTGATGTGTGAGACTGCTTCAGTAGCACGAAACTTCTGGATTTTTTTGAACGATCTTTAATATCATCATTTATTAAAATTGAAGTGCTGTACATACTTGAACACTTAGTGAGGTTCCCCCATTTATAATACTAGGGCGTGCCCGTACGTGGGTGCAAAAAAACATGCGTGCAAACAACAACAACAAAAAAAAACTTTGAAACCACGTGGCAGAAACGACCACAGAACCCCCCCCCTCTATTTACATGAAATGGTTTGGTCCATTCGCAAAGCCAAAGCGAACGGCTTGCGAGTACGGTAGAACCCCCCACCCCCTCTATTTACATGAAATGGTTTGGTCCATTCGCAAAACCAAAGCGAACGGCTTGCGAGTACGGTGACCATACCTTGGGAACCACTTGTCCGATTAATTTCAAACCTTGAAAAGGCACATCCTCGGGTCCCCAGCAATATACCTGGCAAGTTTCAAGTATATCGGACCCGTGGTTGTCGAGAAACAGCGGTCACAGACAAACACACACACACACACACACACACACACACACAGACACACACACATACACACAGAGATTACTGGAATTATAGATAGATTGTGTGCAGTTTTGGTCACCACGAGTCAGGAAGGACATAGTTGCTGTACATGATGAGTCATAAGTCCCAGGACACGGTTTTATTTGCTTATACAAGATTTGTTTATACCATGTATTTATACTATTGTTGTTTTCAGATAATACAAATAATACATTCAACCAGGATGGCAGACACCAGTCCATTTACAGTGGAAGAGAGGCTGGTAACAGCAGCGTGGTACCACGAGAGGAGAAACACAAACAGGACGATGAAACTGGTGCAAGAAGACTTTGAGGAGAGTTTTGGAAATCCAGCACCGTCAAAATCAAATCTTCATCTTTAGGGAAAAAAAGGAATTTCAGACTGGAAGTGTACTCGACAGCAAGGGCAGCAGACGACCAAAAATTCGTGATTTGGGAATTCAAAACATTGAAACATCCGTTCTCAGATCTCCGTAAAAATCATGACGGAAACGTTCTGCAGAGTTGGGTGTTTCGTATTCATCGTTATGCCTAGGTCACACATAGGCGGATATTTTGGCGACTACTGGCGACTGCCGGCGATCAAGATTTTTCGGCGACCACTGGCGATTTCGGGCGGTCAAATATGGTCAGGCGGCAGTATGGCGACTGCAGGCGGCCACATTGCGACTGCATTGCGACGACGCCCCGAGTGGGATGGCGACTGTTGAAGATCGACGACGACTGCATTGCGGATGCACGGCGGCAGCGTGGCGACAGTCTGGCGGCTAGATTACGACCGATGGCGGATCGCGGCGACTGCATTGGGGCCGGGTGGCGGTTTACTCCGACGTCCGCAAGACTGCAATAAGACCGCCGGCGATTGGAGACGATTCACACAACTTTTTTAATCTTTATTTCTCTATTTTACATTTCACTTTATTCATTTCAATGATGTATGACATGAAGCATAAAGATGTTTGATGTACAATAAGAAAGTTAATAAAGATGTATCATTGTAATGTAATAATCAAACTTTTCTGCAGGGAGAGAGAATGGAAATAAAGTCCAACAAATTATTTCCACTGGTCCCAAGTCCCATAAATAAAGTTTCCAAAGGACCAAAGTCCCAAAAATAAAGTTCCCAAAAGTCCCAAGTCCAAACAATAAAGCCATATCCTTGCCGGCACCACAGGACCTCACTCCACGGAGACCCTCACACCATCCTGTCTTGCCATGGAATCATGGTATGTCGTAATGCAGTCGCCAGGCAGTCGTATCTCTGTCGCCAATGGCCGTAACTCGGCCGCCACTAGTCCTACTGCTGTCGTCGTCAGTCTCCCATAGCCGCAGGGGAGACGTGACAGTTCTTCTGTAGTCGATATGCAGCCGCAACAGTGTCGGCCCGTAGTCGGGAAGATGCCGCAGAAAGGCCGTATGGCATTCGCATCTCTGCCGTGCTAGCTGGTGGGGCGATTGCGGAAGACTATGAGCGACTGGGTTGCGGCCGCTTTACGCTCTTATTACGGATACCGACAACAGCATGGCGGTTCCATCGCGACAGCATGGCGGATTTTTTTCGATTGCGACTGAGCACGCCGTTTTTAAACATTTTAAAAATTATTTTGCCCCTTTGCGGCTCTTGCCGACTGCAGCCGACCTGGGGAGGATAACCACGACTACAGAAGACCGTCCATTACGGTTTCATTACGATTGTCGGCGGGTGGTGGCGATTTTTTCAGTCGCCAGTAGTCGCCGACAAATCCGCCTATGTGTGACCTAGGCTTTACGTCGCACAATGGAAGAAGACCTTCACATGAAACTATATAAACCAAGTGTCATTTGTGAATTGTCATGAAAACAGGTTGACAGCTTGTGACAGACTACTGCAGCACTTCAATACAATTCCTAAAATATCAAAGGTTATGTTTAGTGATGAGTGTGCTGTTTACCTCAGTTCATTTCCACGCAATGTTAACTTTGGAGTGATGCTAATCCACATTATGTTGAAGAAGTGCAAGACCATCCGACCACATGTTATGGTTCCGGCGGCGTTATCTGTCCACCACCTTATTAGTCCCCTACCGGTGTACACCGGAGGGGACGAAAGGTTTGCACGCCGTCCCTCCGTCCGTTAGTCCGTCACGCAAAGAACAGTTTTCCGGACTTTTTTTCTAAACCCTCAATGCTAATGATTTCAAACTTGGCACATGGTTTCCTC
Organism: Myxine glutinosa; assembly: GCF_964187855.1. Classification (NCBI taxonomy): domain Eukaryota; kingdom Metazoa; phylum Chordata; class Myxini; order Myxiniformes; family Myxinidae; genus Myxine; species Myxine glutinosa. Next base: position 98,930,547 of record NC_136270.1, read on the forward strand.
ATGATAAGTTACAGGTCAACTTCGAAATTCACGACGTTTCGATCATTTTTGACAAAGTTATGGCACTTTGAACTTTGGGATCTGATAATTATCAGATCAGAATCTGATAATTCAGGATAATATCAGAATCTGATAATTCTGATGATCCTTAACTCAGTGCCATTTTAAGTTTTAATTTCCTTTCAAAACCAATTTCTCTGCAATAATTGGACCGATTGAGATCAAATTTACACCGTAGGAGGGACTCGGTCTGCAGAATATTTTAATAGTAATTATGACGTCACAGGTCACGTGGTTCGGCCGCCATATTGTTTTTCGTGAAAACACGAAAACCCCTTTTTCTCTGCAACGGCTGAACAGATCGAGGCCCAACTTTGCAGGCAGAATCGCATACCCATGACGAACAAAAAAGTCAGCGAGCATGACGTCATGCATCACATGGTTTCAGAGTTATGACGTTTTTAAGCATGAACCTTTAAAACCGAGCTCCTCCCTCATTTTTGATCCAATCGAGGGGAAACTTCACAGATCTGTTGAGCATGTCAGTCTACTAAAATGTCTTTTGTGGAATTTGCGATAGGGCACGTGGTTTGGCAGATATCGCTAATTAAACGAAAATATTTTAAAAAATGGATATCTCTTGAATCGCCAGTACCTCAGACCGTGAGTTGATAATAATTTATATAATTCACACAGTGTAAGCCGCTCCACGGAGCGACCTTGGGGGCTTATCAACGAGGCGAGGCGTGACACACGTGTCTCAGCATACCTCAGATCAAGTTTGAAAACCAGCATCAACCGTGCATAAATTTGCATATTCGATCATTTTTGTCCCCCGTCGCACAGCGTAGCGAAAGGGGGACTATGGCTTTCCCCTCCGTCCGTGCGTGCGTGTGTGCGTGCGGGCGTGTGTGTTTGCGTGCGGGTGTACGTGCGTGCATGCATAAGCGAAGGACCGCATTCAAATTTGGTGTGCGGGTGCAACCCACGTCAATATCCAAGATGGCCGCCGCCATGTATGTCTGATGCCATGTATGTCTGAAACTTGTGAGATGAATATCTTGAAAAATAAGCGAAGTACCAACTTCTAATCTGGTGTGTGGGTGTATCTAGGCATAAGGAAGAACGCTATTGAAAATTGGGTCGCCACGTCAAAATCCAAGATGGCCGCCGTCATGTATGTCTGAACCTTGTGAGATGAATATCTTGAAAAATAAGTGAAGTACCAACGTCTAATTTGGTGTGTGGGTGTATCTCGGCATAAGGAAGAACGCTATTGAAAATTGGGTCGCCACGTCAAAATACAAGATGGCCGCCACCATATATATGTCTGAACCTTGTGAGCGAAATATCATATCATAGCATGTTTTCTGCGTCTTCCACTTTGTCAACTCACATCACTTCACCGATGGGGGACCTAGGCGTAACGCTTGTTGTTCTCTCTCTTTGCTCCTCGACTTCTGTTCTGGGTTCTTGACATATGGACGAGTCTTGACTTGCTCTTGTAAGGTCAGGTCAACCAGCCATTTTCATTTTGAGTTATAACTTTTTACCCCGCAGACGCAAAGCGAAAAGTGGGATTAAGCAATAGGTTTTTTTTGTCTGTCTGTCCGTCCATATACTGTACAAACGTCGGTTTATGATTGAGGAACAATTTGATTTCAATTGCATGTTATATTTTCAACACAAATCAGAGCATTCATTCTCTGAATTTGTCCCGATCGCGCATGCACAGAGAGGAGTGAGTTACTTTTTTGTCTCTCTGTCTCGCAATCAAACAATATTGAAAATCACATCAAACATGAAACTTACTGTTTATAAGGACGTCATACAGAACACAAGCAACAGGCACAAATAACTAATGTGACATATTAAATAAGGTGGTGTAAAAGACGTTGCATCAACAGCAGTAAACTTCAGGAAATAATTATTTTAGATTACCTTTAAAATCTTTATTTTATTTCAAGTAAATTATATATTTAAACACTATAAAACACAAATTGCGTTCTTGTTGCTTCCAAAAATCTCCATTTTTGCAGTACTTGGACATGTTAAATAAATGTACAAGACACTGATGGTAAACTTCTGATTTTTTAAAAATAAAACGTTAAAGATCACTTTTATTCCAATTGAATTATATACTTTAACACTGTGCGAGGTAAGGTGTTCTATGAAATCTCTAATTTTTACATGTTTTAAAAAAAGTTTAAAAAAAAATAACATATGCTTCTTTATAAGGAACTTAAATGCAAGAGGAGGCCAATTTTGGCCCTTCAAACATGTGCAAGTATTGCTAACTTATGGTTGTATGTCCATAATCTATCCCATTAAATGCTGAGCATCAAACCAGGAAGTAGCATGTACCTATTCAAAGTCTTTGGTATGTCCCAACTCTCAACTAGATGTTATTCATAGAATACTTACCCCGTGCAGTCAACTTGGTGCGAGCCAGCTCTTGTTTTTGAACGTTTTTTTTTCTTTGATCCAATATGGCTGCCAGACCACGTGACTGATGACATTATAAATGTACATTCTCCAATATAATTGTTGTGCAGATCACACTCAATAAATTTCAAACTGATCGGACTATGCGTTGAACTTATCGACTTATGACGTCATAATTAAGGCACCAATGATGTTATTCTTAACAACACTTATTCCCCATATGGACTTCTTTACAATGAGCCATGTTTCATTATTTTTCATATAGCAGTTTCAGAGATATAGAGGTGCAACGTTTTTCGGTTTTTCCAATATGGTGCTTTACCATGTGACGTGACCATATGGTAAAAAATTCGTGTCAATCGGACCAACGGTTGCCGAGAAAATTTATTTTAAAAATGCAGACACGCAACACATACCCACATATACACCCGAATGCCTAGCCCTGCTTTTCGCTTCGAGAGCGCAGGGTAACAAATATGAGAGTGTACGCAAAAGGCGTGTTCTTTGCTTCATGGTCAGAGCCCTTTCGAAAAGAGAAGCCCATTTGGCAAATGTCTTCCATGATATATTCGGCCACCGTATCAGCAGTATACCCATCCCTCAGTAAAAATGTGACGAGCAGAGCAAATTCATAATCGAATCTTTGTGGAATATTGATTCGATAGGATATTAATAGGAAAGAAGCGAAGTCATCTCCATTGACGGCTGATTTGAGGAGCCGAATCAGCATGGAGGCTGTTTTAACATCCATTGCACACGAGCAACTCACTTTTCCATACCTTGAGTGTGCACAAGTGGCAAACTGACTTTGCAGAATCCCTGATGTCCCACGCAGACCTCCATGAAGATGGCAATGGAATCCGTTTCACAATTACCAAATGCAATGCTCTCATAACCTTGGAGTCTGGCACCAATGCCACAGGTAAAGCAGATAGCAGTTGCTAATGGGATCTGGCAGTGAGGCAATGCATGCAGATGTTCACTAAGATGCTAAAAAGGTTGCCCTGAAATCACTGCAAGGTAAGACAAGATTTTCCACAAAAATGACAAAACAACTACCCACGCTCTTCTTCACTGCTGTGGATAGAATTAGGGCATACAGGTGTCATGAAATCATGAAAGTCATAAATTGTTCAATTAAAATGACAAACATTGAAGACTTTACATACAGTATTGCATAGGCAGGAATGGAAGAATTCTGACCCTTTTATTCGAAAGCGAGTACAAGTGATATAACTCGTGTATGTAATGCCGTTTTGGAAAACATTGTTCCATGCAAGGGAGAAGGTGATGGTGGGGAAGAGGAGAGGTGGTGTATAAGTATTATGGAAAACCGCTGAGTTTGTGCCAGTCGGCTTTCCCTTGCAATGTGGGGTCGAGCTTAATTGTAACAAAACTTGTGAGGTCACATGTCAATCAATTATACTTAGTGGTGCAAGGTTTGTGCAAGTGTATTTAACAACACTAGCAACGGTACCCGCCCTACGGGCGGGGCTTCAATTGTGAGGCTCAAATGAAAAGGCAAAATATCAGAAATTGAAGGCTTGTTTTATTTTAAACGATTTATATAAACATCCGTTAAATCATATCACACGCAAATCATCAAAATCTAAACAGTATTTGTAGAATTTCAACAAAAACCACATCACTGTTCATATCTGTAAATATTATTCCATCGTGTTGGGAAAAACTGGAAAATTGGAAAAAATTGGAAAACAATATAGCCTATTTCACTCCAGGAGGTCCAAAGATTACCCACCCAAAATTTTGTTTCGATCGGTTCAGCCGTTTTTGCGGTACCTGGGAACGGACGGACGGACGGACAGACAGACAGACATTTGGTGAATTATAGTAAGATGAGCATGTGTTTTGTATTCCTCTTTTTCAGGGTTTTGTTCATGCTCTCATCGTCAAATATAGATGCTGTTTTTATCATTGTTTTATACGTCAGTTATGTGGCCGAGAAATCAAAATATGGCATACCTGACCTGACAATATCGAGGTATTTGCATGAGTATGTAATGTGACGCAAGGTCATCATAGTAAATATTGGATAAAATCTTGCCAGTCTTGCTAAAACCATGTAAGGAATGGCACACACATTAACCAATCTCCCTACCTGTGAACCGCCAGGTGACAGTTTGTAGCTGGGCCGAGATTCGTTAATTCATCAAAAGTTAAGACTGTCCGTCCTGCCAGTCTTAACTTTTGTTCACTTTATGCTTATTCTATTTCAATCAAGGTATTTCCTTGGTTCAGCTTCAGTCATTAAAATTTGTGAAAAAATAGCAATTCCAAAAATAAAATAAATAAATATAGATGTAATTCTTTACAATCACTAACCGATTCTGATATAAACAAAGCCATCAATTTAAGCCTAACTACTTTCTTTAAACAAAACAATTTGAATGTTTTGGATCATAAATGGATGGTCGAAACTCCCAAGGCAATAATAATCTTGTTCGTGACAACTTGAGATGGAGGCTCTGTCTCTTTTTGCTTTATTCATGCATGGTGGCTTCTTCAAAGGCGTCTGAAATGATGACAGATCTTGCAACCGCATCTCTTTCATTGGCACTTGGCTGTGTGGAAGTCCAGGCCAGCTTTGTACCCCTGGGGGCAAGAGGGACCCTTGAGAGTGCATCTGTGTAAATAGGGCAGCAGCCGAAGCCGAATGGGACCTTTCAAGTACTCTTTGAGGGTGCAGCCCCCTCCATGCTGTATCCACAAGCACAATATTTGTCATTTCTCTAGAATGCTCGTGGACAAGCCGGTGTTTTCTCGACAGCAAGCGGCACTCGGGGTAAAAGTTCGAAATATTGCGCTCCTCGCACAGCTCTGGCTTGTTGGAGGGATTTTTGATCAATGTACAAGAATGCTCTCCATGATTTTTCCATTTTCTGGAGTGGGGTTGGGAGTCATCACCTTCAGGTATGATTGGAAGTGATTTTCAAAAATGTATCCATGACTGTAGTAAAACTTGAGATTTTTATTTTATTTTATTTTATTGTTTACAAGATCGAGGCTCATGTAAGAGCTAACATCAATGACAAAAAAAAACAAACGGACACATACAGTCACGTGAAAAAGTAAGTACACCCCATGTAAAGTTTTGACTTTTTCAACATATTTCAACATACAGCTATTTGATCTTCATTTCAACAATATTGAAAGATAAAGGTGATATAATATAACAAATAACATGAAACATTTACATTTTGTCGTCCATTGTATAATTTAAATAAACATAAATGCAAATTTCGCATGTGGAAAAAGTAAGTACACCCTTGGCTCTAATAGGTGGTATTGCCCCCTTTGGCAGAAACAACCTCAAGTAGGTTTCTTATAACTGTCTACCAGTCTCTGACATCGACTGGGAGAAATTTTTTCCCACTCCTCCATGCAGAATTCTTTCAGGTGTGCGATGTTTGAGGGGTTTCTTGCATGCACAGCTCGTTTCAAATCCCCCCACAACATCTCGATGGGATTTAGATCCGGGCTTTGACTTGGCCATTCCAGAACTCTCCATTTCTTTCTTTTCAGCCATTCCTTGGTGGATTTACTGGTATGTTTAGGGTCATTGTCAAGTTGCAAGGTCCACCTTCGGTTGAGCTTTAACTCTCCGACAGATGGCCTCACATTATCCTCAAGCACCCTCTGGTACAATGAAGAATTCATAGTGGATTATATGATGGTGAGCTTCCCAGGCCCTGATGCAGCAAAGCTGCCCCAAACCACAATATTTCCACCACCATGCTTTGCAGTTGGTATCAGGTTCTTGTGGTCAAATGCTGTCTTTGGTTTTCGCAAAACATGTCTTCTGGTACTGTGGCCAAATAGCTCTACGTTTGACTCATCTGTCCAGAGCACATTGTTCCAGAAATGCTGGTCTTTGCCTCGGTGTTCATTGGCAAACTTTAGTCTTGCCCTGATGTTCTTTATGGACAGCAAAGGTTTCCTCCTGGCACAATTCCCATGGAGATCAAATTTGTGCAGCCTCTTTCTATTGGTAGACTCGTGCACTTTGACATAAACAGTGGCAAGAGCTACCTGTAGGTCCCGTGATGACATTCTGGGGTCCTTAGAGACTTCTTTCAACATCTTGCGGTCTGCTCTCCGGCTGAACTTGCTGGGGCGGCCTGGCCTGAACAAGTTGGCAGTTGTTTGGAATCTTCTCCACTTGTAGATGATCTTCCAGACAGTCGAATGATTGATTTCAAATTGTTTGGAGATATTTTTAAATCCCTTCCCAGACTCGTAGGCATCCATAACCTTCTTTCTGAAGGCCTCAGAGTGCTCTTTTGATCTAGGCATGGTGATGCCGCACACTTCAACAAAGAGCAAACCAAACTAAATGCCTGAGGTTTAAATATGACAGGTTCCCCCAAGATCCTCTCTAACGATGTTCTAATCATTTGCACCTGAGCTGGTGCACCTGATTCTAATTTTAGGTATTTGAAGTAGTGATAAATGTAGGGGTGTACTTACTTTTTCCACATGCGAAATTTGCATTTATGTTTATTTAAATTATACAATGGACTACAAAATGTAAATGTTTCATGATATTTGTTATATTATATCACCTTTATCTCTCAATATTGTTGAAATGAAGATCAAATAGCTGTATGTTGAAATATGTTGAAAAAGTCAAAACTTTACATGGGCTGTACTTACTTTTTCACGTGACTGTAAGACAAAATAAAGGGAGCAGGAGACCAGAGAGGAAGCACACAAGAGGATGGGGAGCAAGAGGATGGGGAGAAGGGAAAGCACACAAGTACAACATTTGAGAGCCGGGAGATCGGTGGGAGGGAGAGGGCTTGGGGGGAGGAGGCGTGGGAAGGGGCGTGGGGGTGGGAGAGGTAAAAAAACACATGGAGTAAAAAAAAAAAAAAAAAAACATGGACACAGCTAGGACTTCCAGGAAAGTAGTCGGTATTTCAGAAAAGTAGATCTGAGGTGAATTAGTGGAGGTAGAAAAGATCAAGGTTTTGGATGGGGAAGATAAGAGATGGTGGTGGACAGCTGTTTTAAAGACCTGGAGGGAGGAGTGGGATTGAAGAGAGTGAGGGAGTTTGTTCCAGAGGCGGGAGAAAAGAGGAATGAAGGAGTGAATGTGAGCAGAGAGTCTTGATTTTGGCAGTTTCACCAGAAGAGGGTTGCTGGCAGATCTTGTGAGACCTGTAGGAATATTTGGGGGACAGAGCACAGACAGGCTGGGAGGGGGGGGGGGGGGGGGGAGGCCAGAGAGGAGTCGGTAGGTTAACTGGTGCAATGCACAGCTTACAATAGAGTGTTTCTGTAAATGTGTAACACAAAAGTATTGCCTGGAAGCCTTGGTCTTTGTGAACGAATTACCTTGAGATATCTACATTTCATAACAGCGCATGTACAAGGAACAGCCGGTTGAACATCCTCTCTGATGGATGGTGAGCACAAAAATGGAGATCCATGCTGGATTCTTTAGGTCAGATTCTGTTTGGAATTGAGACGAGGCAATTGCGACAGTTTTATAATATTACACAGCGGTGTTATACAACTGTATTGTAGGAGAACTGTATCTGGCAGTTAAGTGTGCACCTGAATTTGGGACCTTTCAAGAGCTTGGGTTGAGTAAAGACTCCGAAACTTTAGTCTCGTCATTTATGACTTTTGGGGTTTGTAATTCGCCAATCCCCTCCGTCCCTACGCAGCACAAGCCGGGGTTTTGCAATCACCTCTGTGTGTCCGTCTGCCTGTGTGTCTGTCCATGCCGTACCCTTTTACCATTTGAGTTTTGTCATCAAATTTTCAACAAAGCTTTATTATGAGAATATGGAGAAAACAAATTAATAAGTTTGTCAAAAGGTCAAACAAAGGTCAGCATCACATAAAATCATCGATTTTCATCCAATTGACCTGAAATTTCAATTTACCATTTGAGTTTTGTCATCAAATTTTCAACAAAGCTTTATTATGAGAATATTGAGAATATTGGAGAATATTGGAGCTAACTCCAAGGGCCTTTCACTCACTCACCGCAGGCAGGTTGGTGGTCTTTCCGTCTTCTACCGACTCCTCCCTGGCCTTGCCCCCCCAGCTCTCTCTGGGCTCTGTCCCCCAAATATTCCTACAGGGCGCACAAGATCTTCCTGCACCCTCTTATGGTTAAACTGCCAAAATCAAGACTTTCTGCTCACCTTCACTCCTTCATTCCTCTTTTCTCCTGCCTCTGGAACAAACTCCCTCACTCTCTTCAATCCCACTCCACCCTCCAGGTCTTTAAAACAGCTGTTCACCACCATCTCTTATCTTCCCCCATCCAAAACCTTGATCTTTTCTACCCCCGCTAATTTCACCCAAAATCCTACACTTTTTTTTTTTTTGAAATACCAACTTCTGTCCTGGAAGTCCTTGGTCCCCTTGTGTTTTATACCTCTCCCCCCCCCCCCCCCACCCACCCACCTTCCCCCGCCTCCTCCTCCCCAAGCCCTCTCCCTCCCACACTTCTCCCATGTTGTGTCTGTGTGCTTCCCTTTCTCTCCCCATCTTGTCTTCCGCTCCCTCTTTTTATATATTTTGTTTGTCTGGTTGATTTGTTTGTGAAATAAATGTTAGCTCTTTCACGAGCCTCGATTCAGTATACAAAAAAAATAAAAAATAAAAAATGGAGAAAACAAATTAATAACTTTGTCAAAAGGTCAAACAAAGGTCAGCATCACATAAAATCATCGATTTTCATCCAATTGACCTGAAATTTGAGTTTTGTCATCAAATTTTCAACAAAGCTTTATTATGAGAATATGAGGAAAACAACTTAATTATTTTGTCAAAAGGTCAAAGGTCAGCATCACATTAAATCATTGATTTTCATCCAATTGATCTGAAATTTAAATTTACCATTTGAGTTTTGTCATCAAATTTTCAACAAAGCTTTATTATGATAATATGGAGAAGGCAAATTAATAATTTGTTCAAAAGGTCAAAGGTCAGCATCACATAAAATCTCCACTTTCCATCCAATTGACTTGAAATTTTAAGAATTTGCATATTGAGTCACTGAATTAGTTCACCAATCAAAAGCTACAAGTCAATTTTTTTTTTAGATCAAAAGGTCAAAGGTCATGGTTGCGTAAAATCACCAATTTTCACTCGATTGACCTGAAATTTCAGGAATTTGCATATCGGGTTACTGAAATGGTTCACTAATCAAAAGCTAGGAGTTGATTGCTGTTTTTTAGATCAAAAGGTCAAAGGTCATGGTTGGGTAAAATCACCAATTTTCACTCGATTGACCTGAAATTTCAAGAATTTGCATATCGGGTTACTGAAATGGTTCACTAATCAAAAGCTAGGAGTTTATTGCTGTTTTTTTTCGATCAAAAGGTCAAAGGTCAAGGTTGCATAAAATTGTCAATTTTTGTCCAATTGACCTGAAATTTTAAGAAATTGCTTATTGAGTCACATAATTGGTTCACAAATAAAAAGCTATAAGCCAATTATATTTTTAGATTTAAAGCTCAAAGGTCAAGGCTGCATAAAATCATCAATTTTCATTTTGTATTTGTTATCGTTATTTTGAGCATACGGAAGAAGACGTCTGAAAGCAAACGGACATGGACGGGCTTTGCATTTTCAGTTGCTTTCTAGTTTTTGTTGTGATGAGGGGATTAAATACAGCAATGCTTGTGATTAATCTCGTCCTCCTCCTGCTATATATTAACACAATTTTTCCCATCATCTTCTGGGGTCAGCTGAGGAACGCTTCTTTTTTTGGCCAAAATCTTTCACGACCAGGCTGGCCATGCAGGCCCAAAGTTTGGTAATGTTGGTTAAAAAAAAACTTTCAATATTGTAGAAAGAACTGATATTGTTCAAATAAGTTATGCCAATACTTGTGAGGAACTTTTTTAAATTTAAGACCTGCTCATCATGTATTGAACATCTGCACAGTTTTTGTGAAACTCATCACTGGTACACATCTGCCTTGTTTTCATTGTGGGAGGTCAGACAGGAATCTGAGGTTCACGGTGAGATGTTCTGCTACTGTACCATTCCCAAGATCATGAGAGAATGTAAACTTTCGCACACTTTCCAGCTGCGATTTCACTCATCCGAGCTTCCTTCCACCAAAGTGTGCATTTTCCATCTCATTTTAATTGCACGTTAAACCACATATAACATCTTCCACTTTAAACACAGAGCACTTCCTTCACCTATGGCATGCCCAAGAATTCTCCTGCATGGTAAAATCTGGCCAATCAATGGGGGTTTCACTGATGCACACTGCACATGATCAGAGGAGCATAGCGAAGCTGATTATAAAGGGAAGATCATTAGTCGGCCTGTCTTTCGATGCATATGGGGGAGCACATTCCCATTCATATCTGTAATGAAGGTTGGATGCTGGAAAAATCACAAATTCTGCTCTGAGGCGAAAGAGTAAAGTTGACTTAACTCGTTGGATAATAATTATACTCACCTTTGAGTTGTTGAGTCAGGGTTTGATTCCTGACCTGACGATAAACCTTGCGTTTGAATTTCAGGCAGGTTGTTGCTTCATTTTTCACATCATCTGGGGACACTTCTGCTGGTATTGGTTGCGCGTGGACATTCAATATATAATGGTGTCTTTCTCATGGAGGAGGCCGTTGTGTGCAGGAATGCTGGCCGCATTCCATATTCCTGCACTAACCAGATACAGTGGTTTTGCAAAGGCCAACTTTAATATGTTACATTAGTAATTCGTGCCTGTTGTTTGTGTCCTTTATAACGTCCTTAAAAACAGCAAGTTTCCTGTTCGGAATTATGTTCAATTTTGGTTGACTGCAACACAGGCAAACTAATAAAATCAACTCACTCCTCTCCACGCATGTGCGATCGGGATGAATTCAGAACAAAGTACTGCTAAACTACAGGTTTGTTTTCTGATTCATGTTCTGATTCGTGTTGAAAACATAACATTCAATTGAAATCAAGTAGTTCCTCTATCATAAACTTTGTCGGCAGACAGATAGATAGAAGTGAACCAATTACTTAACCCCGCCTATTGCTTTGTGTGTGCAGGACAATAACTCTGGAGAAGTGCAGCATCCTGGATGACGACACCTAAATAGAATTAAAGGGAGACGTAAAAAGCAATTATTTACACCCTCATGTGTTTCTCCACTGTAAAACAATGACAAACTCATGTATATATATTTATATATATATGTATGTATATACACATATATATATTTACAGTCATGGCCAAAAATATTGGCACCCTTGCAATTTTTTCAAATATCTCACAATTTTCTCTAAAAATAAGTTGAAATTGACAGAAGTATTTGGTCTCCACAATTCTTTATTTCACTGTTAATATTACTGAACCTTTGTTTTTTATTCAGAACTTAATATATGCTTTTAAATCAGGAAATAAAAACAAATCGCATTGACAAAATGATTGACACCCTAGACTTAATATTTGGTAGCACAGCATTTGGACAAAATAACTGCAGTCAATCACTTCCTATATCCATGGATGAGCTTCCTACATCTCTCTAGTGGCAGTTTGGCCCTTTCTTCTTGTGCAAACTGCTCCAGTTCTCCCAGATTTGAAGGGTGCCTTCTCCCAACTTCTGTTTTCAGATCTCCCCACAGGTGCTCAATGGGATTTAGATCTGGACTCATTGCTGGCCACTTCAGAACAGTCCAGCGTTTTGTCTTGAACCATTCCTGGGTGTTTTTTTGAAGTGTGTTTGGGGTCATTGTCCTGCTGCAAGACCCATGACCTTCGACGGAGACCCAGCTTTCTGACACTGAGTTGAACATTGCGCTCCAAAATGCCTTGGTGATCTCCTGATTTCATGATGCCATGCACACATTCAAGGCACCCAGTGCCAGAGGCAGCACAGCAACTCCAAAACATCACTGAATGTGTGCATTCATGTTTTGACTTCATGTTTGACTGTAGGGAAGGTGTTATTTTCTTTGAATGCTTCATTTTGTTTTCTGTAAACATAGAGATGATGTGCTTCACCAAAAAGCTCTAATTTGGTCTCATCTGTCCACAGCACATTCTCCCAGAAGGATTTTGACTTGTTCAGTTATGTTTTGGAAAACTCCAGTTGGGCTTTCTTATGTCTCTCTCTCAGCAGTGGGGTCCTCCTGGGTCTCCTACTATAGCTCATTTATTGAGTGGGCGACGGATGGTGCGAGTTGAAACTGTCGCACCTTGTGTCTGAACTGAAACCCCTAACTTGACTAGGAAGCAAGGCACAGATCGTCTCACCCCAGCAATTGCTGCACAACCTGTTAGAAAAAAGTGTTGCCTGCCACGCTGACACATTGTCTCTGCGCTGCTCATCAACAGCTAGGAGTTTTGCAGTCAGTAATATTATATTTAACCAAAGAAGCACACTAACCCTATGACATGACGCTGACGTCTTGTGCATAAATTATACCAACACATCTTCCTCGTCAAGTTAGGGGGTTCAATCTGTGTTTATTAGCAGCTTAGGTTGGCTACAAATATACAATTTGCAGTATGTTGATCCTGATGAGGGAAAAAAATAATCCCTCGTCGGGACGGCATGGTGTTGAAGTCGTGGGGACTCACTCCTATGGAGGTGTGGTCCAATAATTGTATGACCATGCATTCTGGCCCTTCGGGGTCAGGATGCATGTGTTTTGATTGACCATGTGCTTCAGCCTTTGGGTTGAGGTGCATGTGTATGCCAATGGGACAGTCTTGATAGATGGTGTGCCTTCGCCGTGGGGTCAATGTGCACGTCCAAGGCTGTTTAAATGTTTGATTTTTTACCTTTTTTTATAATAAAAAAGGCAGGCCTCATAAGGCCATAATGAGGGCGAAAACTAGATCGACATCTTGTCCTTTGTCTATTTGTGACCATAGACCTTTAATCTCAGTCTGCAAAGACTTGAGTACCACACGGATGCCTCCTAGATTGGAGGTGATGTGTTGGTATAATTTATGTATACACAAAGAATTAAGTTAAGCACCCCCCCCGTTTTTTTACAACCTCGCACATTACAAGTTTGTTGTCGTCAAAACAGTGTAATATACCCATGATATTGCTATATTTTCTGGAGAAGTGATATTATGGTCACATAAAAACATAACAATCATGCCGTTTTCAATATTTTATTCTGAATAATTTAAGGTGAAATTTTTTGGGAATTTTAGGCATATTTTCACCTCAATTTAAGTATGGAGCTATAGGTCCATCACGGACAGTGTGGATGACGTTTATGTTTTCTAACGTACAGTCATTGTTCTGAGAAGACCTCTAGCGATCTTTGCGTCAATAACGTGTGTAGGACCCACGTGATCGGATCACTGACTCAACCCTACGTCTCATAGACCCTGTAAGCCGTCGTATGCGTTGCTGTGGCAGGTTGAACCCCCTCGAGCACGTTTGGGACATGTTGGGACGACAAATTGCGAAGATGGTCCCTCCAATAGCCAATCTGGATGAATTGGAACGTGCATTACATCGGGAATGGAACAACCTGCCACAGCAACGCATACGACGGCTTACAGGGTCTATGAGACGTAGGGTTGAGTCAGTGATCCGATCACGTGGGTCCTACACACGTTATTGACGCAAAGATCGCTAGAGGTCTTCTCAGAACAATGACTGTACGTTAGAAAACATAAACGTCATCCACACTGTCCGTGATGGACCTATAGCTCCATACTTAAATTGAGGTGAAAATATGCCTAAAATTCCCAAAAAATTTCACCTTAAATTATTCAGAATAAAATATTGAAAACGGCATGATTGTTATGTTTTTATGTGACCATAATATCACTTCTCCAGAAAATATAGCAATATCATGGGTATATTACACTGTTTTGACGACAACAAACTTGTAATGTGCGAGGTTGTAAAAAAACGGGGGGGGGTGCTTAACTTAATTCTTTGTGTATACATGATGTTAACGTCATGTCATTGGGTTAGTGTGCTTCTTGAGTTAAATACATATATATATTAAAAAAAAAAAAAAAAAAAAAAAAAAATATATATATATATATAGACACACACCGACCCTGGAATCCATATGTTATGCAACAAACGACGAGAAGATGTGCTTATGTAAGAGTGAAGGAGATAGCCAAATCACCACATGGCCTTTGAGCCTTTTTGTTTCATTGAGATAAAGAGGAAGTTTAAGGTTGGTAGGGGAGGCATGTCTGCGAAAACGGAGTGATAAGCGGATGGGGTGGAGGAGAATATTGCAAAGGGAAAAAGCAAAACATGTGGAAGGACAAACACAACCAAAGCCAATGCAAAACAAACACAAAACATGCATGTGCACAATCCTTACCCGACGACTCGCTCCAGTTACCTTTACCTATATATTTTCATTAACTTTGTTTATTCTTTAAAATAATTTAGAATGGATCATCGATTCCTCAGAGAAATTGGTATATTTTATAGATGTTGTCTCTAAAATGTGGTCGATTATAGATGTTGCCTCAGTTGACGACATATTGGAGTGATTTGTGATGGACCATCAACCCTGCATGTGAAACACCAAGTAGACAGTTTATATCTAGAACCACACTCAGTAGAGAGCATACCTCCACCTGGTTGGCCATATTCTCCATGGTGAAGAATCACTTTAAAAAAAAAAATTCTCATATCCGAATCCATATCCAGATTTTCGCCAAAATCGAATCGATTCTTCCTTGTCACACACACAACCTGTCCACCAAGTGTCGTCCAAATCAGTCCATAACTTGAGATATCCTGCTATGTATCGTTTTTGGCGCCATCTCCCAATGGTGAAAAATCACTTTAAAAAATTAAATAATTATCATATCCGAAGCCATATTCAGATCTTCACCAAAATCGAATCGATTCTTCCTTGTCACACACACAACCTGTCAACCAAGTGTCGTCCAAATCAGTCCATAACTTGAGATATCCTGCTATGTATCGTTTTTGGCGCCATCTCCCAATGGTGAAAAATCACTTTAAAAATTAAATAATTCTCATATCCGAAGCCATATTCAGATCTTCACCAAAATCGAATCGAATCGTCCTTGTCAGACACCCAACCTGTCCACCAGGTTTCGACCAAATCCGTCCATAACTTTTTGAGATATCCTGCTACGTATAGTTTTTGGCCCTATCTCCCAATGGTGAAGAATCACTTTTAAAATTCTAGTAACCGGATCCAAATCTTCACCAAAACCTAATCATTTCGTCCTTGTCACACACGCTACATCTCTGACAAATTTAGGCCGAATCCGTCCACTTCTTTTTGAGATATTTTGTTCACAAACAAAGAGACAGACAAACAGACAGGGGTGAAAACATAACCTCCATCCACCTTTGGTGGCGGAGGTAATTATGTCAAGATTTGAACCAAAGTTAGATGTCTCAAAAGCAAGTGCACGTAATTGTAGCCCTGGCAGCCCACTTCGTTAAACTGAGCCTTAAATTAACGGAATGTTTGGAAATATTATTTTACAGTCTGAGTTTGATTCCCAAAGAAATACGATCCAACTGCAAGTGGTGTGCAAGTTGGTCTCATGGTGTACAGGGTGGCCTGAAAGTCGCTTTACTCCTCAATACAGCATTTGTTTATAAAACATTTTAATATACAGGTTTTATTGTGCCGTTCTTGCAATAACGAATCAATTATTGTATCTGTGTGCGCTCCATACTTCTCCTTGCACCACTGAATTAATCGTTGAGTCCTCGTCGACATCTTGTGGAGCATCTGTGGAGTCACCCTTCGTGAAAGAGGGCACGACTGCAGCACGCAATTCTTAAATCGTTCTATACCGGTTTGTCGACACCTTTTCCTTGATGAAGCCTCACAAAGAGTTGTCTGGAGTCGTTAAATCTGGACTATGAGGTGGCCATGGTGGAGAAGCTTCGGTGGAGAAGTGAGGGTGGAAGGGAAGGGAAGGGAGGGAAGGAGGCGCGAAACATTTATCAGGATTAAAGTGTCTTTGAGGCCAACATGTATACAGTATGTCGCATGTCGGTCTCTCATGAATACCTTCATTTAATCCGTTAACCTTAAGATGTTCCACCCAACCCGTGATCAGTGCTCGGTGCAACATGCTCTACCCATCACGAACATACGCGACTTTTGAAATGACGTATTTTCCGCCCCAGGTTGCTCGACGCGCATGTGCAAAACCCCCCGGGAAATGAAGTAAATTGGGATGGCCTGGACATATTGCATGCCACCCAGATAAGGATTGTAGAGTGAATCGGCTAAAAAAACTTTACAAAAAGCCGAAAGTACTTGTGGGGTCGTGTGCCTCTGTACAATGAAACAGTTGGAGAACTTCCTGATTAACTCGTCCAAAAAGTCGATACGTTCCACTTCGCTTTGCAAAAACTCCCGATGATTAATGGGTCAATGAATGGCCGAAGGTTTGAAAATGTTTGTGTTCTAACTAAACGTTCATGCTTCTTAACACTGATGGCAAGGTCATATCTGGGGGTTTGGCGATGCACAGAGTAAATTTAACATGATGATGTTTACTAACAAAATTTGGGAGGAGGAGGGGGAAGTGGGAGGATGGAGTAGGGGGTGCATTCTGTTATGTAGGTGCATAAAATCAATAACATGCATAATATCTTTGTTGATCTTCTCATGTTTTCTGCTATTTTAGGTTATTTTGTTGGTAGAATTTGTTATATATTTTTTTCTTGTTGTTTGATCATGTATGTTTGTTCATTCCTTTTACTTATTTTGATATTTTGATTAATGTAATTTTATATGATGATGATGATTATTTTATATACATTTGTAAGTTTTATGAAATACTTTTATAATTGTAAACTTGACAAATTTCAGTCTTCAAACTGCCTTGTCCAGTGTTTAATTATTTCAATAAAACGAAATGAATGAATGCATGGGCTGTGTGAGCTGCGAGTGTTATTGCAAGTACAGTCACGTGAAAAAGTAAGTACACCCCATGTAAAGTTTTGACATTTTCAACATATTTCAACATATTTCAACATAAAGCTATTTGATCTTCATTTCAACAATATTGATAGATAAAGGCGATATAATATAACAAATATCATGAAATATTTACATTTTGTAGTCCATTGTATAATTTAAATAAACATAAATGCAAATTTCACATGTGGAAAAAGTAAGTACACCCCTACATTTATCACTACTTCAAATACCTAAAATTAGAATCAGGTGCACCAGCTCAGGTGCAAATGATTAGAACATCGTTAGAGAGGATCTTGGAGGAACCTGTCTTATTTAAACCTCAGACATTTAGTTTGGTTTGCTCTTTGTTGTTGAAGTGTGTGGCGTCACCATCCCTAGATCAAAAGAGCTCTCTGAGACCTTCAGAAAGAAGGTTATAGATCCCTACGAGTCTGGGAAGGGATTTAAAAAGATCTCCAAACAATTTGAAATCAATCATTCGACTGTCTGGAAGATCATCTACAAGTGGAGAAGATTCCAAACAACTGCCAACTTGTTCAGGCCAGGCCGCCCCAGCAAGTTCAGCCTGAGAGCAGATCGCAAGATGCTGAAAGAAGTCTCTAAGAACCCCAGAATGTCATCACGGGACCTATAGGTAGCTCTTGCCACTGTTGATGTCAAAGTGCACGAGTCTACCATTAGAAAGAGGCTGCACAAATTTGATCTACATGGGAGGTGTGCCAGGAGGAAACGTTTGCTGTCCAGAAAGAACATCAGGGCAAGACTAAAGTTTGCCAAAGAACACCTAGGCAAATACCAGCACTTCTGGAACAATGTGCTCTGGACAGATGAGTCAGAGGTAGAGCTATTTGGCCACTATCAGAAGACATGTTTGGCGAAAACCAAAGACAGCATTTGACCACAATAACCTGATACCAACTGTAAAGCATGGTGGTGGAAATACTATGGTTTGGGGCAGCTTTGCTGCATCAGGGCCTGGGCAGCTGACCATCATAGAATCCACAATGAATCCTTCATTGTACCAGAGGGTGCTTGAGGATAATGTGAGGCCATCTGTAGGAAAGTTGAAGCTCAACCAAAAGTGGACCTTGCAACATGACAATGACCCTAAACATACCAGTAAATCCACCAAGGAATGGCTGAAAAGAAAGAAATGGAGGGTTCTGGAATGGCCAAGTCAAAGCCCGGATCTAAATCCCATCGAGATGTTGTGGGGGGATTTGAAACGAGCTGTGCATGCAAGAAACCCCTCAAACATCGCACAGCTGAAATAATTCTGCATGGAGGAGTGGGCAAAAATTTCTCCCAGTCGATGTCAGAGACTGGTAGACAGTTATAAGAAACGCCTACTTGAGGTTGTTTCTGCCAAAGGGGGCAATACCACCTATTAGAGCCAAGGGTGTACTTACTTTTTCCACATGCGAAATTTGCATTTATGTTTATTAAAATTATAAAGTGGACTACAAAATGTAAATGTTTCATGATATTTGTTAAATTATATCACCTTTATCTTATCACCAATTATATCATCAACAATATCAATATTGTTGAAATGAAGATTAAATAGCTGTATGTTGAAATATGTTGAAAAAGTCAAAACTTTACATGGGGTGTACTTACTTTTTCACGTGACTGTATATATATATTGTTACGGTACGCGGTTAAGGATGTTATATTTGCCGAGCGGAGGCTCCGCGACCGAACAGTTGTTCCCAGACTCACCCGATTCACCCAGACGTTGGCCGTATCGCGCCACCGCTATTCAATATGGAAAAGACTAAGACGACGAATGCAAAGAGGAAGAAGAAGAAGAAGACGTACAGAAGAGTAACGGGGTTTATTATTATTTACACACACATAAGCAAAAAGAGCAGTCACGGGTATTTACAGCGGACATGAAAAAGCAGGTAACACAGTGCAAATTACTAGCTTATACTGACTTAATTACCTACCCAGGACAGAACAAACAAAACAAACTCACGTACGCAAATGGATGGAAGGGTAGGAATCGTTTGGAGGGATGAGCAGGTGGGATCACAGGGCACAGCTAGCAGGTCCACTCCGGGCGGGAAGCGAGGAGCCGGCAGCTCCTTGTATTCGGCTTTACAGCGCACGCCGGCAGCTCCTTGTATTCGGCTTTACAGCGCACGTCGGCAGGGTCACTCGGCGGGTTGAAACGGGGCTGGTTGAAGCGGCTCTTTGTCAAAGGCTTTTCGTATCTCTCACGCAACTCCGGTGCAACTCTGAACTCTCTCCCGGTGGACTGCCAACCCTCCTACGCACTTGGACTCATCTGCCGTATCCCTCGTGTAGCTTGTCTCAGCGATCGTCGCACCCTTCGGTCCAAACCTTCAGCGCGGGTCTGACACGCCCTCCTCGGTTTCGGTTTATTTACAAATCAAGTTTATTTACAACACATAAGACGCAGGTGACACAGTGCAAATACTAGCTTATACAGACTTAATTAACCCAGGGACAGAACAAACAAAACAAACTCACGTACACAAGAAGGGTGGAAAGGCAGGAGGTGGATGGCTGGAGGGAGAGGAAGGTCCAAGGGGGTCCTGCAGCACGATCGGCGTGTTTAGCAGCCGCCGTTCCTTTGCGGCCCTGCTCAAAACCCCCGTTCAGGCCCCAAGCTGCTGTTGTGGCTGCTGTGGATGTCGCGTGCTTTGCCAGGACTCGTCTGGTCCGTCTGGTCCAACCCTCAACTCTTTCTTGGTCCACTCACTCTTTACCACCGACTCCTCACCACAACCAACGCAACCACTGACCACCACCACCGACTCCTCACCGCAACCAACACAACCAACTGACCACCGACTCCACTGACTGACTCTGACTCTCTCACGCCACTTGCGCGCGCGCCTTTATAGCGCCTCTAGCGATCAAGCCGCCGGCCTTCAGGACACGCCCATCGGTGTGCTCACCTCGGCCCTGGTTGGTCATGCGACCCTCTGGCTCCGCCCTTGATGACGACGGGCGGGCACTTGTTCAATGGTGGTTTTGGAGGGGAGGTAATTGGCAATCGAGGCTCGGCAATGCCGAAAGGGGATGTGAAAGGAAAGGAGATTTTGGGGATGGGAATGAAAGGGGATCTATTCTCTTTCACTGGTGCAATGGAGTACTTCAATTAATGGGAGACACAGCCTTACCCTAAAACACAGAATAAGAGATAACTATCAAACAGGGGTATTCTATTATTTGGCTGACATGTATGCTTGTGGACTAATTATGGGATGCCCTTTCACCTTTACACAGCTCTGGAGGCAGGGGGCGCAGAATAACCAATAATAATAATTTACACAATCAAAAAAATATACAGTCCTCATATCCGCAACACTGCACCCTCCTCCTCTTAGGCACGTCCCGGGCCTACAACTTTTATTTAGTGTGACACGTAGGTGTAGTTCCCTCTACTTTTAACCTGACCCTGAGTGCGACAGTTTTAAAACATAAATAAATGTGTCCCGCTGCTCCATTGCACCCTGCCTAACAGACTTACGCCCACAGTTAACCGAATTGCGGAATGGTCTTCAAACTATACACTGACGGTGGGGAGCATTATTTACAATGACGCTATTTTTATTTACAAGACTAACCCAGGACCTGTGATTGTTCTTTCTGGGGGGGAGACAGTCTGCTCTGCATCGACGCACCATTAAAGCACCCAAAAACGCACCAATCCAAGCACCCTCAAGCACCAATCGGTGCAGTCACCATAGTTCATCAGTGTTCAATGCATGTTCAATAAAAATAAAATCAACAACCCCTAACCCTGCAGGTGATCTCTTGCTCTTCGGCTCCCTCTGCTGGTTATTATTATTTGGTCTTCCAGATGTTGTCATTCTTTCATTTTCTTACTGGCGGCCTATTTGCAATAAAGTGTGCCCAATGTGTCCTTTTTATTTTCTTTATTTATGGCCCACAGGGCCGATTACGTGTGGTTCACCTGTGGGGCATCGGTGCCCTGTGGCCAAGGTCCGCCAGCAAGATTTCGGGCCCTCATGGCCGGTTCCAGCAGAGGGGCCATGCCCCAACCCATGGGGTCCATAAGTGGTGCTCGGCCACAGACCTGTGGTCCATAATGTGGTACATCGATGCAGACAGCTGGTTCTGGGAATTTCGGGCGCACAATGGCCGACCCACGCACGCTCCCCTCGGCGCTCAATGGCGCACAGGTCATGTGGGAGACAAAAGAGACAATTGAGCGAGGGGTAAGGTCACAAGGGTACACATCAATAAGGCAATGCAAGGCGAAATGCGTACGGAGGGCGAAGTGAGAAAGCTCGTCCCTACCGTACGTCACCCCCCTGTCACCTACACTACCCTTGCCCTTACCCCATATTTACAAAATCTACCCATTTACAAATTCGTCACTACGGTCACGTCTTCCCCATATTTCCTCTATACCAAATTCGTCACCACAATCCCTCTATCCAAAATTTGCCATCACCCAATTCGTCATCAATCCTCATAAGGAGGAAGAGATGGAACATCAAGCACAATGTCACACCCACGTCATGATGCGTCTCACAATCCAAACATTTGCACAGTAAAAAAATAATCAAAACATGGCATGGTGTGGAGTTCGTGTCACCTCAGGTGAGTGGATGCAGATGGTGCGAGGAGATCCTTCATCCTAACTACTTTCTAAATGACATTAACACACTTTACACTACCCGGGGTCTTTCCCTGCCAATCCATTGGCCACTTACACTATTGGTTCTAAAAACCAAATTCCCATTGACCAAACTGTGGTGCTTCTCAATTTGGGGTCTCACTCCCCCGATTCATCTCCCGGTGCCCTCGCACAATTTCTGGGCTGTGGCGTGTAGCTCTCCCAGCAGGTCTACCCACCTGCACACCCCCACCACTGTAGTTGCCACCCGAGCTTACCTAGCTCCTCACCCTAACCTAACTAACTGGGGACAGCCCCTCCTGGCTCTGTCACCCCACTCGGTGCCCTCTGGCACTGGGCTACCCGGGTCCGTCCTCCGGATCCTCGGGCCCCATCCACAACAACTACTACCGGCTCCCAGAGCCCACCTGCGGCCTCACCTGGCCGACATCCTCACAGTGGTGGAGCGCCCAACCAACTACACACACTAACAGGCTACACGCCCAGCCATTTCCACAACACTAATGCACCCATCCAAAGACCATTCTTTCACCCGCACCACAGATGCCAATATCCAACCACAATTTACCTGTACCCTCTACCTAACACTTACACTACCCGCCCCGGGTATCCGTGATGGGGGTCCACTCTTCCCCCATTCACACCTTCGCACCATCCACTCCACTCCACAATTTCCACCATACTCACTCCACGACCATCCATCCCAATACGCCATATATCCCATACCATTTATTCCACACAACCATTCTCCATACCTGTTGTTGCACACCTGTGCACTCACACCTGGTGCCACCTGCACCCTCCTTTCTTCCTGGACCATTTGGTCATCACAATACACATCACCATCACTCACTCATACACTGCTCCACACACCTGTTCAGTTGCACACCTGTGCAATCACACCTGTTCAATCCTCAAACACACGGCATCATCTCATCTAACTACTCCCCTCTGAAACTTGCGCTTCCCAGTCGTCCCTTTAAACTATTGCGCTCCCTCGTCATTATCATCCACACTAATCTACCTGCGTCCCCACTACAGGTATCATTGTCACTGACTAATCTTAACATCACCTAATGTCATCTTCGCTAGATCCCTAACAATATAACCTAACCCACCCGGGCTAGTTTTCACTGCCATCAACCCCATAAACTATTGCGCATTTGCCCCCACGTCTGTGAGGGATGGTGGATTTGCCATCCCACCACATCGGGGAGGTCCTACTATCAATTTCGCTCGTCCAAATCCAACCAATTCAAAAATTTTCCATTTACTGCCAATTCTACCCACCATTATAAATTTCGTATCAAATCACGATCACTATCACTATCACCATCATCACAGTCCACTATATCCTAGCCTCGGTGCGTCGTGACATCATTAAAACTCGGTTCGTAAAGCCGAGC
This sequence comes from Myxine glutinosa, assembly GCF_964187855.1. Classification (NCBI taxonomy): domain Eukaryota; kingdom Metazoa; phylum Chordata; class Myxini; order Myxiniformes; family Myxinidae; genus Myxine; species Myxine glutinosa. Next base: position 98,953,962 of record NC_136270.1, read on the forward strand.
AATGAATTCGGGTGGTTTGGTCACCTGCAGGTTGAATCCGTCCGGCTTTCGGTTCAAGGGAGGTGGTTTGGTTGGGCCGAGATTCCACGCACCATCTCGGCGTGGCACCTTGCGGTCCCGGGCCCGATGGCTCAATCTCCCCCGGTCGGAACCCCGTCCCCGCGAGGGGGCACTGTTCCGCTTCCTCCCACTCGCCCTTGAACCGGACCGGTCGCCTGGCCCGACAAGGCCCGGACTCGACCGTGCGGGGCGGGGCCAAGCCCGAATCGGCAACGACGCTTCGAAGAGAAGCGACGCAGCATCGATCCGCGCCGGGCCTCGCACCCAACAAAGCACACCGCGCCCCGAGTGCTCGCATCGGTTATCCGTCGCCCTAACCGCTAACCCGGTTACCGTCGATGCTTCACTTGCATGCTCACACGCATACGCTACCCCTTTCACCCTCACAAAACCCGGCGTTCCAACGCCGTCCGTACATTCCACCAACGCTCTCCCTGTTACACACCACACCTCTCGCGCACACTCTTGCGCACACCTCTCCTCCGTAACACTCACCATGGGCGTGCACTCTGGCATCCACCCACTAACGCGCTCACACGGGCTCTCCCACACTCGCGCTACCACCAACTCAGGTGTGCTTCCTCGCACACGTTCCACCACCACCTTACTCTCCGGGTCACTCTCACCCTCGCACGTACACTCCGTACACCCCGACGTGCATTCTCGCTCGCACTCGGTTTCACTCCCACACTTTATAGCACACCCACTCGCCGACGCACACTTTTTTCTCCCACGCGTGCCATTTCCACTCACACGGGACCCTTCACCAACGCCCGGATGCTTCCTCGATCCCAAGCGCGCGACAATTCTTTTGTCGCTAAACATCCTCTTACAAAATCTCCCAGCACAATACACAACAGCACGACTCACCTGGGGGATCCTTTTCTCCACGCGAACCTGTAAACTTCCATTTGGATTAGCGAGTACATCATCATGATTTGAGCAGGGACTTTGTACATTTTCCATTTCTCCCTGCAATTCCCGGGCTACCTCCGTCATCTCTTCAATTTCAATGCCCACTTCCGCTTTTTCTTTACTCACCTCGACGACCGTTGGCTTTAATAAAACACCCTCCTCTACCTCAGCGGTCGCCGGCTTTTCCAAACCCCGGGTCGCGATTTCTACCCCCGTCATTGTACCCGTGCTTTCCTCCGCTTCGCTCAACCAGCGCTTTTCGACCCGCTTTACCTCGTCGTGCACCCGTGGGACCCTTTCGCCCAACTTGCGGTCTCTGTCCCTCTGCTCCCTTTCCTCCCTATCGGCCCTCATTCCGTTCGTCATTACTTCCATTTTTGCCATCATTTCAATCATAAAGACTCGCATGTACTCTGGCATCTCTGGCTCGGCTGCCGCGACCATGGGCGTGGCTACATTTGGTGCCGCAACAACCATGTGCGCGAGGACGCCATCTTGTGCGCCTGATACCCCCTCAACCACATTGCCAATGTTCTCCTCCTCTTTTTCATCCACATACATTTCCCCGAGGTCCTGGGTCGATTCTACCCCGTCTATCTCTCCCACCAGCATCCCGTCGCCTTGACCAGCCATGGCGCGATTTCAAAATTCGGGTTTTGTAAAACAAAAGCAATTTCGGTATTTTGTAATTTTGAGCGCGTTAAGCGCGCTTCGGGTCCAATCCCACTTCCCGACACCAATTGTTACTGTAATAACACAATTGGTGTCCAAAATTTGGGCTAAATAAATTTAGTCCCAGGTTCGAATCCCAACTCCTGACAACCAATTGTTACTGATCGCGGTTTAGATGTTATGATGGGCCGAGCGGATGGTCCAACCGCGACCGTTACAGGATCCCCGACTCACCCGATTCACCCAGAACTTTGGCCGTATCGCACCGCAGCTGCCCAATCTGGAAAACTCTAAAACGACGAAATGCAAAGAGGAAAAGGAATAAAACGAGAAGACGGACAGAAGAGTAATTGGATTTATTGTACACACACAAGCAAAAAGGAGCAATCAAGTTTATTTACAACACATAAGACGCAGGTGACACAGTGCAAATACTAGCTTATACAGACTTAATTAACCCAGGGACAGAACAAACAAAACAAACTCACGTACACAAGAAGGGTGGAAAGGCAGGAGGTGGATGGCTGGAGGGAGAGGAAGGGCCAAGGGGGTCCTGCAGCACGATCGGCGCGTTTAGCAGCCCCCGTTCCTTTGCGGCCCTGCTCAAAACCCCCGTTCAGGCCCCAAGCTGCTGTTGTGGCTGCTGTGGACGTCGCGTGCTTTGCCAGGACTCGTCTGGTCCGTCTGGTCCAACCCTCAACTCTTTCTTGGTCCACTCACTCTTTACCACCGACTCCTCACCGCAACCAACGCAACCACTGACCACCACCACCGACTCCTCACCGCAGCCAACGCAACCAACTGACCACCGACTCCACTGACTGACTCTGACTCTCTCACGCCACTTGCGCGCGCGCCTTTATAGCGCCTCTAGCGATCAAGCAGCCGGCCTTCAGGACACGCCCATCGGTGTGCTCACCTCGGCCCTGGTTGGTCATGCGACCCTCTGGCTCCGCCCTTGATGACGACGGGCGGGCACTTGTTCAATGGTGGTTTTGGAGGGGAGGTAATTGGCAATCGAGGCTCGGCAATGCCGAAAGGGGATGTGAAAGGAAAGGAGATTTTGGGGATGGGAATGAAAGGGGATCTATTCTCTTTCACTGGTGCAATGGAGTACTTCAATTAATGGGAGACACAGCCTTACCCTAAAACACAGAATAAGAGATAACTATCAAACAGGGGTATTCTATTATTTGGCTGACGTGTATGCTTGTGGACTAATTATGGGATGCCCTTTCACCTTTACACAGCTCCGGAGGCAGGGGGCGCAGAATAACCAATAATAATAATTTACACAATCAAAAAAATATACAGTCCTCATATCCGCAACAATATATATATATTTGTTTGGTTCCACGGCCACAACATAAATTATACTTAATTTTTGCATCAATTGGTGAAAGGAGAAGTGTCCATTCGTGTGTGTGTGTGTGTGTGTGTGTGTGTGTGTGTGTGTGTGTGTGTGTGTGTGTGTGTGTGTGTGTGTGTGTACAGTATTGTGTTATAATCACGGCAGCTAATTATATTATCAGGAAATGGTATGAACCCAACTCCTATATTCTGTTATGTAGGTGCATAAATGCATATCTTGATGGATATTTAACGTTTGCAGTTTTGCCACGTGTGCCCACACACAAACCCTCCTTGCTTTTTCTATCACAAACCTTCCTGTGAGTTCCCTGAATCCACCGCCATTGGTTTCATTGAAATCCGTTAATCTGCTCTCAAGTTTTATCTCGACAAATAGACAGATACAGCTCCTTTTATAATATAGTTCAAACATAATTTTTATTCTACTTACCCTTCTTTCTCTACCAACCTCAACCCATAATTTTGAAATGGTCTTATCTGTACACGAGGGGAAAACATTCCTTTTTTTCTGAATCATCACGTGATCATTTCTGAATCAATCAATCATCAATCATCACGTAAATCATCAGGTGCTTTTTTTCCCCCTTTCGATGGAGTGTTCATTTTGCGTTGTGTTCATCATCACTGACAAGTTGTGTTTTGCGCCAAAGTCAGACCCCTCCTTTCCACCACCAACACCATCCTTGGGAGTCCCGTCTCGAAAAATTGTGGACTACGATCGGTCCTGTAGGGTGCCCCTTTTACCTCGGGCCCCCATGCATTTGCATAGGTTGCATAGGTTACCTGGCCTTAACAGTGGTACTACTCGTGTGTGACCTTTAAACTTCCAGCGGGGGAGCCTATGCGATATACGGGTCAATTCGGCACAGTGACAAGCATGCATTTTCGTGGACATTTTAACGTGTCGTTCAGTAGAAAGACGAAGAAAAATAATTTGAATATTACTTTTATTACTTTTATCTGAAAATCTCACCAAACCTAAGCTCCCTGAGTTATCCAGAGCAAACAGCAAATGTTGGTCTCCAAAAACTTGGCTACTACAGACATAGAGCTGACATGATCAAAACATACAAACTCTTCCATGACCTAGAGTATACATCTCCAGAAAATTACTTCACCCTGGAAGAGACTGACAGGACAAGAGGTGACAACTTCAAACTGAAGAAATGTAGATTCAAGAAAATAATTCAGAAAACCAGTTCCTCCCAGAGGACAGTCAATGAGTGGAATTCACTAACTTCGGAAGTGGTTACATAACAGCCTATCAATGAAAGCCTTTAAGACGAGACTAAAATGTCATTGGAAACATTAAAAATATATATTCTAGACTTGTCCAGGCCTGAACTTTAACTGTCCATGCTCACTACTCAGCACATGTATCATGCAGATCTCGTACAACAGAGGATGCCGAGAGGCAAATAAACTATTATATGCTGAAAGCTCCTCTTCAAGGTATGTTCTATTGTGCTCTGTTATTACTTTGTGCTCAGCCTAAGCTTTCATAATTGCATAACAGGGATGCTTTGACATTGTGGGATTGAATGGTGGAGACAACAGTTACAATATGCACATCTCCCACGCAGTGTGTGGTGGAGTCATATACTTTCGCCATATATACGTCCGCAATAAGAAAATGGGCTCGAGATGATAATTGGATGTTCCTCGTGGTTGATGTTCTCCTGTGTTCTCATTCATTTACGTGAAATGATTCCTCTGTCAGGCTAAATCAGAGTAAGTCTTTGTTTTTTTTCGCATTCCACCCACGGCCTAGAGCCAAAGCACTTTGCCAGTCCACTCCGCACCACAAAAGCATTAATCCTATTGACGCACTTCTCTTTGGACCATTCGTATCATGTGCTCGGAGTGTCTAAGTGGAAACAGAACATATTGTCCTTCCCTCATATTGTTCATATCATCGATGCGTCAAAAATAAATTGCTTGGGACCAAACTTTTTGTCATCTATGTAATGGTGCATCAAGAGGTGTTTGGATAACTCTTTGGCCGATTTTTGTGTTTTTTTCTTTTGTGCGGCGACTCCCGAAGGCGAACGATGCTAGATGATCTTTATCCATCCTCGGGTGATGTTCAAGCATCGTTGATCAGGAGCGCTTGAGCGAGTGAAAAGCACGCAGCCAGAGAGCTGAAGAGGATACAAATTGGCGACGAGGAGTCACGGTGCGCACGCCGACTGGATCTACTTCATCTGCAGATGTTGTTAACCGGCGGCCAAAGCACGGCGAGCTCGCCGTGTTCGGGAAACAATAGCGACTTTTATATCCTCTTCCCCCTTGATGGCTTTTGTGTCTGCGGTCGAAACGCTCGAAGTGCCACGCGAGAGCGCCTTGGCAGTAGGCTCTGCCTTGTCTGGCTCTGATTTATACGGGGGCCGGGAGAGGCGGCGCAATCTTCCTTCCTGCGGCAGGAAAGCGGGGGTGAGCATTCATTACGGTGATGGATGTGCAGGTGGGAGGCTGACGGGCCAGCTTGGAGATGTTTCTGCACGAGAGGGTGCACAACGTCGAGCAGGAGCCGCTGGGGGCGCTCATAAGGCAAACCTGTATACCTTCGGTGGCTGGGCCCGGTCTCTTCGGTGCAATACGTTACCACGCTTTACCTAACCCTAACAACCCTAACCCTAACCCTAACTCCGACACCTTGTGCCGCTTGTTTCAGAAAAAAACACCATCTCTGCCTCTGCCAATTAAAATTCTGTCGTAAATACATCTCTGCCTTTGTCGTAAATAAATCTCTGCCTCTGTCGTAAATAAACAACCGCTTGCCCAAAGCGACCACGCAGGTGTTTTGGATAAACACATGGTCGATTCTAAAGGGTTTCTGCTCGGGAAAATTGTACCATAACAGATGCTTGCCAAGTCGAGAGCCTAATCCGCCTTTCTACGATATAATTTGTCCTTGAAAGTAAAATAAAATTATCCTGTAGTTCTTTGTATTTGTGACATGCAAGATGTGGTTACTCCAGATAATGCTGGTAAAAAGACCGAACGTCACAAAACTGTGGTTTTCGAGTCTGCACTTTACCTGTGGTTACGACCACAGTGTCCGGTCTTTAACAAAGCACGTGTGCAGTAGAACTCAACCTGATTACCATGATACTTCGTTGGACGAGTTGTCAAAAATTTTCTTGGAATGACATACAATATTAGTCCAATAAACGACCCCCTTTGTATTTTTTTAAACAAATGCGTAGATACTTAACAAGGAAATATTTTCCTACAATATTGGTCTACACACAAATTGGAAAGGTAAGAGGCCCTCGGAAGTTCTTTGGGCCAAGTGTTTGACGCACCAGGTGTCAGGACTGACATTAAGTTGAAGGTGGCTGAAATTTGTAATTTGGCCAGGGTCTTGCTGATCACTCGCCTACTCTTCGCTAAGGACACCATGAGACATTTGTGGCATATTCAAGGTACACCTGCAAATTCGAGCAGATGGGACACGCTTCCTAACGTAATCCGAGGGATAGCGTACCTTGTGGTGGATGTAACCCCCCACCGGCAAAGCATCGATCTTACAGTTGGTTTGTAGTCCGGTCGAGAATCAAAGTCGGACTAGACCACTCAAAGCAAAAGTGCACCACCTCGTCGGACTATGCAGACACCAATGGGGCGATTATTCGAACTTGTAGCGTGTCAAAACTAATTCTTTCCGAACATTTGAAAAAGAATCCTTGTCCAGAAAGGAAATTGCAGATGCAATTGTGAGGGACTAGCATTGTGGAATGGAGCCATGAATACAATCCTAATTTCTAACTGCGCAAAGATATTGCTGAATAGGCATTCTCAATGATCTGTATCACATTATGAAGTAGATCGGCACCTAGTAGAGAGCATACCTCCGCCTGGTTGACCATATCACTCAATGGTGAAGAATCACTTCAAAAATTAAATAACTCTCATATCCGAATCCATATTCAGATCTTCACCAAAATCGAATAGAATTATCCTTGTCAGACACCTAACCGGTCCACCAAGTTTCGACCAAATCCATCCACAACTTTTTGAGATATCCTGCTATGTATCCTTTTTGGCCCTATCTCCCAATGGTGAAGAATCACTTGAAAAATTCTACTAGCCGGATCCGAATCCGGATCTTCACCAAAATCTAATCATTTCGTCCTTGTCACATACGCTACATCTCTGACAAATTTCGTCCGAATCCGTCCACAACGTTTTGAGATATTTTGTTTACAAACAGACAAACAGACAGACAGGGGTGAAAAGATAACCTCCATCCACCTTTGGGGGCGGAGGTAACAATCACGCTAAAATAAGGTCATAGTATTCATTTAAACCGTCAGTATATTTAAAAAACGAACAATTCTCACTGATTACACAAACCAAAACACATTTGTCTCCGTATAGAACTGTCTGTGTGCTCAAGAATCCCATCTCATCTCTGCAAAGCACAAAATCATGGCAACATTTTACCCACCACTGTGCTTCCAATCACCTGCCTCCTTACTCGTACCTGTCACTATGTGGAGGGGGCGGGGGCATTGGGTGCAAACGCACCATCTCCCATTTGCCGTTGAAAATGATAATTTTCCAATCAAAATTCCTTTTTAAAATAAAAACAGATTCAACTAAAAATTGGTCTTTCTTGAAGTAGTGAACCAGAAACAAGCCCCCAAAATGTGGGAAATTAAATGTATAATTAAGCATTTCCCATGGGGGGCACATGCCCCCAGAGCCCCTTAACGTAACGCTCTTTTAGTGCGAGGGAGCTAGGGATAGTCAACACTTTTCCCTTTTCAATTCGCACCCAACCTTTGCAAATCCTGGCGATGGGTCTGTTATTCTCTTCTCCCTAAACTCTCTGAACCTCATTCCTGTCTCCTATCACCCTCCCTTACCTTAGTTGTCCTCATCTCAACTCTCTCTGTCGTAACGTACATAATAAATATATGACCCTTATTGAGGTTTTTTTTTAATACATATATTTTTAAACCACCAATCTTTATGTAAGAACTGATTGGATCGAGCTTGTGCCAAAACGCTTTTCGCAATTTATACAAAAGAGCATCATGTGGTGGTACAAAGTGTAAAGGTCGAGCGATCACTCCTCATTCGTCTGACCTTTGCACTCACTTCAAAAATACAACGAAACGTATTTTGTACTAAACTTGTGTACAGCAGTTATAACTGAATTTTATAAATAGTTATTATTACTGAGTTCAACCTTTCAATCAAACAATTATCGTTTTTCAACTTTTGGGTCACATACTTCCTGATCAACACTCAATTTCATGAGGTATTCATTTACTTTTCGACATCGTTTATGATACTTGAGGATCGTGTGTCTGTCCGCCTGTGTCTGCGTGTTTGTCTGAGCACACATTTGGATCAACTCTAATATATGTACCGCAGGGCCGGCCCGAGGATTTTGGTGGCCCTAAACAAGATTTCGTTTGTGGCCCCAAAACACTCCCAGCGCAACCACCAAATCACACACTGCTCATAAGTGAATGGACACACACACACACACACACACACACACACACACACACACACACACACACACACACACACACACACACACACACACACACACACACACACACACACACACACACACACCTCTTACTTTATTTGAAAACAATGTATATTAAAAATACATAAAAATTTGAGAAGTTAAGAAACAATTAAGTAGACAATGACAAATGAACACCAATAAAAACAAAAATATTTTGACAACTAAATAGCAATGAACAATCAATATGAGTGCAAAATATTCAAAATAAACAAGCATTCTGAGTATTGCGCTGCAATACATGTCCCCTACCAAAGTTCAAAGTGCCATAACTTTGTCAAAAATGATCGAATATGCAAATTTATGCACGGTTGATGATGGTTTTCAAACTTGAATTGAGGTATGCTGAGACACACGTGTGTCACGCCTCGCCTCGTTGATAAGCCCGCAAGGTCGCTCCGTGGAGCAGCCTGCACGTATTGCACTGTGTGAATTATATAAACTAGGGCATGCCCGTACAAAATTATATCCCCCCCCCCTCTATTTACATGAAATGGTTTGGTCCATTCGCAAAGCCAAAGCGGACGGCTTGCGAGTACGGTGACAATCCCCCCCCCTCTATTTACATGAAATGGTTTGGTCCAAAGCGAACGGCTTGCGAGTACGGTGACAATCCCCCCCCCCCCCCCCTCCCTCTATTTACATGAAATGGTTTGGTCCAAAGCGAACGGCTTGCGGAGTTTGGTAAAGAAATCGCCATAGCTCGGTAACTACTTCTCCGATTAATATGAAACCTTGAAAAGGCACATCCTCGGGTCCCCAGCAATATACCTGGCAAGTTTCAAGTATATCGGACCCGTGGTTGTCGAGAAACAGCGGTCGCATACACACACACAGACACACAGAGATTACTGGAATTATAGATAGATTATTATTACCAACTCACGGTCTGAGGTACTAGCGATTCAAGAGATATCCATTTAAAAAATATATATTTTCGTTTAATTAATGATATCTGCCAAACCACGTGCCCTATCGCAAATTCCAAAAGGACATTTTAGTAGACTGACATGCTGAACAGATTTGTGAAGTTTCCCCTCGATTGGATCAAAAATGAGGGATGGGCTCAGTTTTAAAGGTTCATGCTTAAAAACGTCATAACTCTGAAACCATGTGTAATGTATTATATTTTCCGGTTCACGATCAATGATCGATGTGTATATATATGTTGCTCGGCTTGGCTCCGCCCCTCCCGAAAGCGCGCGCTGTGTCGCGCTGTTGACGTTCGCGAGACGAGGCTGAGGGCGCGCGTTGCGGCTTGAGGAGAACTCTAGAATAAACAAGAGATATCCATTTTTAAAAATATTTTCGTTTAATTAACGATATCTGCCAAACCACGTGCCCTATCGCAAATTCCAAAAGGACATTTTAGTGCTCAACAGATCTGTGAAGTTTCCCCTCGATTGGATCAAAAATGACGGAGGAGCTCGGTTTTAAAGGTTCATGCTTTAAAACGTCATAACTCTGAAACCATGTGACGCATGATGTCATGCTCGCTGACTTTTTTGTTCGTCATGGGTATGCGATTCTGCCTGCAAAGTTTGGCCTCGATCTGTTCAGCCGTTGCAGAGAAAAAGGGGTTTTCGTGTTTTCACGAAAAACAATATGGCGACCGAACCACGTGACCTGTGACGTCATAATTACCATTAAAATATTCTACAGACCGAGTCCATCATATGGTGAAAATTTGATCTCAATCGGTCCTATTATTGAAGAAAAATTGGTTTTTAAAGGAAATTAAAACTTAAAATGGCACTGAGTTAAGGATCATCAGAATTATCAGAATTACCAAAGTTCAGATTGCCATAACTTTGTTAAAAATGATCGAAACGTCGTGAAGTTCGAACTTGACCTGTAACTTATCATGAGGAAACCATGTGCCAGGTTTGAAATCATTAGCATTAAGCGTTTAGAAAAAAAGTCCGGAAAACTGTTCTTTGCGTGATGGACTGATGGACTGACAGACTGACTGACGGACGGAGGGACGGCGTGCAAACCTCTAGTCCCCTCCGGACTAATAGGACTTAGGGGACTAATAAAGTGAACACTACAAAAGTGTTAACTATTGTACAAAACAACAGCTATAGGCGAGTGTAGAAACTATAGCTATCCATCCTTTCACCACCATCCAACATCAGTGAGAAAGTCCTCAAAATCTTTGCCTCCTTGATTTTCTTAAAGCAAAATCGTGAATGACATCATCGTAAGACACATGCCTGCCAACCTCATGGTTAATACCAATGATGGCAAGTCCAGTGAGGCGGTCTTGTGCCATAGATGATCGCAGGTATGTCTTTATCAGCTTAAGCTTTGAAAAGCTTCTTTCAGCTGATGCCACTGTCACTGGCAGGGTACAGGCAATCCACAGGGATATCCAAAGATTTGGATACAACTCTGTCAGTTCCTTCTTGTGAACAAAGTCCAGCAGTTCAAATGCAGTCATCCTGTTTGTGGGTAACTGAGGAAGGTTCCTGATTTCCATGGCCAGCTCTCTCCCATCAGTCAGCTTCCTCTCCACTCCTCAGTGTGTTCTCAAGCTCCTCACATTGTTTCTCCAGTGCTTCATCATCCAAGGTTGGGAAGTTTTGCAGTACCCCAAACTTGCTTTTAACTTGTCCAATTGTTTCAAACCAATCAAACTGGTCGTCCAAAGATGCAATGGCAGAGTCGACGACCACATTGAAAAATGTGGTCTCTAGCCTCCTCAGGGCATCACTGACTGGCTCATCTGGTGCTTCATAGGCAAAATGAGTCTTCGTGCTTCGCAGTCTCTTCTCCTTGAGTACGGTCTCCACATGCATTTCCTCACATGCATCTTTTGCAGAAGCTTGTGCAGCAGCAAAGTCATCGTTTCTGTAGCTTAACAGATGGCTCTTAGTACTCTCCAGGAGGATGACTGCCACATCCAACTGCATTGTGGAAGACTGCAGTAGCTTGCTGACTGTGTTGATCTTGGAGAGGACGTCATGCCACACAACTGTGCAAATCTGGAATCTGAATGACCCAACCTCCTCTGCCAAAGATTGGGCCTCGATTTTTGTGATGGCATTTGTTGCCTTTTCCTTGACTTCTAACAATGCATCCCTTATGCCAGATGCCTGGTAGCGCAAAGGGATGATGCTGTTGACATGGCTCTCCCACCTCGTCTCACTCCAGGACTTTACAGAAATGGTGACATGCCATTTCAAAATGGCCCATCTCTGGGGAGCAGCTGAGAATAGTGTAGATCTTGTGAACATTTCCAAAGAAACTGGTAGCATCTATAGAGTTCTTGGCAGCATCAGCCACAACGAGATTCAATGTATGAGCCCCTCAGGGGACATACAGGGCACGAGGGTTCTTCACCAAAAGCCTTGCCTGCGCTCCTTTGTTTTTGCCCTTCATGTTGCCACCATTGTCGTATGATTGCCCTCTGCAATCACTGAAGGGAATGTTCAGCTCTTCCAGGCTGCTCAAAATGAGATCAGACAACCCAAGACCTGTCGATTCGGGTGCAACCAGGAAGCCCAAAAAGTGCTCCTTGATCTCAGGTGTTTCTTCCAGATTGACTGTTCTGATCACAACAGACATTTGCTCCAGGTGGCTGAGATCTGGGGTACAATCCAAAATTATGGCATAATATTTGGACAGTTTAATTTCAGCCACCATTCTCTCCATCATTTTGTCACTGATGCAAGTATTCAGTTCATTTTGAATTGTTTTGCCTAAGTAGGTGGCATGAGAATTCATTCCACTTTCAACTTGGCTGACGTGTTGCCTCATTACTGGGTCAAACTTGGCTAAAAGTTCCACCTCTTTCAAGAATTTGCCATTATTCTGACTGTACAAAGTGTCAACAGTTCCCCTAATAGTGCGGGAGCCTAGAAACATTTGTTTCACATCTCGAGTACAAAAGGTTTGAGGCCTGGAATATATGCATCTATGATAGGAGACCCCAAAAAGGCAATTCTTAAGTTCTGCAATTCTGCACAGCAACCAGGGGGCGCCACCAAAGACCCCTAAATGTGACTCTTAATTCACAATTTGAGTACATCTTTCAAACTTGTCTTAAAATGTTCTCTATAGGAGTGGAAATCAGAATTCCCAATTCTTAAGTTTTCAATTTGTGTATTAGGTCGCTTAAGAACGACCTAATTAATGCTAATTAACGCTAATTAGCATTTTTAATTCACAATTTGAGTACATCCATGAAACATATGGCAATGTATTCCTTAGGTCATCCTAAATCAAGATCAGTCATTCTTAAGTATCCATTTCATGTATTAACCCACTTAAGAACGCAAAATGTACTCATTGACCCCGTCCCTGGCAAGGTGAGTGTTAATTCACAATTTGAGTACATCTTTCAAATTGGTCCCAAACTGTTCAGTAGATCATCGTGAATCAAGAACAGCAATTCTTATGTGTCCATTTCATGCATCAACCCACTTAAGAATGCAGTCAGTATTGTAACGGAATTTGGGTTGTCACTGGCTGCTATCCCCCCTCCACTCCCTGGCTGGCCCTCCCTTATATGCAAGGGAGGGGCTGGAGTGCTGACCTGAGGGCAGGCCCCAAGTAGACACCCACACCAGTGCTGAGCATGCACACACCTGTCTGGCTGGCCGGATCGAGGGTGTTCAGTTTTGGTTAAGGAAGGAGTTTTGGCCTCCCAGCCAATGGGGAGGCTTCTTCCCTAACTTGAGCCAATTACACCCTAAACAGGAAGTGCCTCTCTACAGAAATGACTGTCCTGCAGTGAATAACTGGGACCAATATACAACATTGTTTGGGGAATAATAACCAGTGACTTAAAGGGAAATATTAACACATTATCAATCCAGGTTTGTGACACTATCTTGAGGGACGAACTTTCTGGGACACCCTGTAGAGGGAGTTGTCGGTTTATCATAGGACCTAATCATGGGGAATCTCCTGCTCTTTCCCTCCATAGATTCTCTGAATCGGCTGCAGAATGTCTGATGTTGCCTGCAATGCCTAGATCACTGCTTAGGTAAGTCAACAAATAGGGTTAGGGTTTGGGGTTAGGTGGCAAAACCCCGGCAGAGGTTGTAGAAGGTGACGACTCCTTGGATGGACATAAATGTGGGGCATTGCTATGGTGAACATCACTGGCGGCTTTAACAGGTGGCGTTTGGGATGAGATGGCGGTAAAGTTCTTGTAACAAGAAACATGGTAACCCTAACCCTAACCCTAACCCAACCCTAACCCTAACCCTAACCCAACCCTAACCCTAACCCAACAAACAATACTATGCTGTAGGCCTAATAAGCATTCGGGGCCGATACAGAATTATGTAGCCCTAGGCCTAGGTGGCGCGCAGGAAATGTCCAGGCAGATGAGGGTATCCAAAGTTCTGTATGCATACCGATTTCAGGTTCGAACCACAGCTGAGTAGAAAATAATGACTTATTGCCTCAAAATTTGAAATAACTTCTTTTGGATTTCACTGACCAAAACTGACTGACTCGCCATGCTCACTGACCACCCGCTGTGATTTTATTTTTCAGACAATGATTTGAAACATGCAACCATGGAATCGGCCACCAATACTACGCCTACTGTCCAGCCTACTGTCCAGCCTACTGTCCAGCCTACTGTTTCATCATTGGAACGCAGATGTATTCTTCACATCCAACGCAGTGCAGACAAGAAAGCTCGTCCAGACGTTCTACCTTTCAAGGATACGCAATGGGAAGCAGTAGAAACAGCAGCAGCTAATAGACGGCAAAAGCAACATTTCCAGGACTCTGTCTATTGTGGTGTAGTTCAGAGATTGCCTACGTCTCCTGCTGAAATGGATGGTTACCATGTTTCTTGTTACAAGAACTTTACCGCCATCTCATCCCAAACGCCGCCTGTTAAAGCCGCCAGTGATGTTCACCGTAGCAATGCCCCACATTTACGTCCATCCAAGGAGTCGGCACCTTCTACATCATCTGCCGGGATTTTGCCACCTGTTTGTCTATTCTGTGAGAAAAAGATAAAACGACTCAAAGGTGGAAGCGTCGAACTGTTGGGAAGATGTGAAACCATTGAAGCCGGTGTATCGATCCAAAATGCAGCAAAGACATTAAATGACAGTAAGGTTATTCCAAAAGTAGTTGATACGGATTTAATTGCCAAGGAGGCCCACTACCATCATTCATGTAAAAGTGCGTATTTGTTGTCAGCCAATCGAGTTTCCCAAAAGGACACACGTGAAACAAAAACGCCTTCTGAGACCAGTGTGTTGGACATTTTTGCATACATTGAGCAATCTGTAATAATAGACAACAGACCTGAACTTCTTAATTCTGTATATGAACGTTATCTTGATATTTGTTCGGCATCCGCAGAAACGCCCAGGGGAAGCGCCTTCAGCCTCTCTAGGACATTGATGAGTCACTTCAAAGCGCGCATAAAGATACAGAGTTCACTTGGGAAAAGGCTTGGAAACATCTTATATAATGCAGAAACCGCAGATGATGCAATTCGTGTTGTATATGATTACACATCTACTGATGAGAGAACAATCGCCAAAGCAGCATTGCTTTTGCGCAACCAGTTGCTCAAGGTTGAAAAGGTCGACCTTCCTGAATGTCCGACATTGGAGGATTTAAGAAACGGGGACTCGTCACCCCCAAAACTTGTAGTAGATTTTTTCAATATTTTGTACGGAGGGCTAAAACCAGAGCGATATACAGAGTCAGTAAAGCGCCGCGCAAATTCGTCTAGTCAGGATGCCTTGTTCATTGTACAACGGGGTCGCGCAAAACCTGCAAAACATGTAGCTCTTGGTATGAGTGTTAAGTCGGTCACTGGCAGTAAAAAAATGGTTCAAGTCCTGAACAGGTTTGGTCACTGTTTAAGCTACAACACATTGGAAGAAGTTGAAACTGCCACAGCTGAATCCATTCAAGAACAGAAGCTTGCTTGTCCAAAAGGAACAGTCGTAGGTAAACCAGTCGGATTAGCCTTCGACAATTTCGATGAGATGACTCAAACCATGTCTGGAGCCAATTCGCTGCACGATACCATGGGTATTCTGTACCAAAATGTGCCAGCACCTGATGAAGAACGTGAAGCATCTGCTGTCATGGCAGTTTCAACCTCAACTAGTGCTCGGCAAGTAAAGACAGGCAAAAGGAAGAGAACCCTTGAGAGTACAGATACTGCACTCCAGCCATATAGGAAGATACCAAAGATGACGAAGTTCAGTTACAAAAACACTGCAGTCTACAGCCTTCCAGATGTTAGCAACAAGGCTCGCCACCTGGACCTCGTGTATCGCTTGTATCAAGAAAGCGTGTATCGCTTGTTTCAAGAATGTGGGCCAATGCTGACCAGCCAATCATCCAGCAACACCCATCAGAGGATGACGGATGGGAACTAGTGGGAGATCAATATAAACCCATCTGGTTTGAGGGAGACCAACTTCCGGAGTCGCTCGTTCCAGATGATGAAGAATTAGCTGATGCTGACGATGATGAGGTCCTAGCGCAGTCATCTTCTGATGAAGAGGACGTTGAAGGAGATGGTGATGATGGTGATGTGTAGGTTTACAATCGACCAAACCTGTTCATACGATTATATTCAGTACGGTACATATCCAAAGCATCCTGACAGGGAATTTGTAATGTTTTTGAAATTTTAAGCAAAATAATGTTAGGAATGTTGGATAAAACAACATATATACAATCATGTTGATGTTTGAGATAAATTCAATAATTTTTCGTTGATATAGTTAGTTGAGTTTTTACATACATTAAAATTTGTTTTTAGTTCAGGGTAATTAGCTTAAACATGTTAAATAGTTTATAAGCGATAGTCAGAGATAAAACAGCAATATCGCTAATAGAGTAAAAGTTAGATATTAGGTATTAATTTTTATAAAATTAACATTAAAAATTGTTTTTTGTTCCGAGATTTGAGATTTAATTGTTGATGGGCGGTAGAACCAGGACGCCAATTTACTACATGACTTACTATGATCTGATTTTGAAGCATAATTCATGCATACTAAGTACATTTTTGTGTAGTTTATAAAAAAATAAAACATTGTGTTTGTATACAATCTATGTTTCTCCTTTTTGTCAGTGTGCATTCTTAAGTGGGTTAATACATGAAATGGATACTTAAGAATGACTGATCTTGATTTAGGATGACCTAAGGAATACATTGCCATATGTTTCATGGATGTACTCAAATTGTGAATTAAAAATGCTAATTAGCGTTAATTAGCATTAATTAGGTCGTTCTTAAGCGACCTAATACACAAATTGAAAACTTAAGAATTGGGAATTCTGATTTCCACTCCTATAGAGAACATTTTAAGACAAGTTTGAAAGATGTACTCAAATTGTGAATTAAGAGTCACATTTAGGGGTCTTTGGTGGCGCCCCCTGGTTGCTGTGCAGAATTGCAGAACTTAAGAATTGCCTTTTTGGGGTCTCCTATCATAGATGCATATATTCCAGGCCTCAAACCTTTTGTACTCGAGATGTGAAACAAATGTTTCTGGGCTCCCGCACTATAAGAGCCAGGTTTCTTTCTGCTAATGACTGAATAATGGCGACCAGGCGATTGAGAACATCCCTCCAGCGTTTTTGTGATGCTTCGATAAGGGACATTTCTAACTGGTCAATTGTCTTCCCTTTCTTGAGTCGAAGCTCCAGTTCATTCCATGTGACCATATGCTTTGTGTGATCAGGGTTGTTTTCATGGGTTTTCAACAAGGCCCCAATGTTCATCCAGTCTGACAGTCCCTCTTTAACCAACTTGTATGTCTTGCTGGAGAACAGTTTGCAACAGAAGCAGTAAACTGCATTGTTTTTCCTGGAGTAGATGAGCCAGCTCCGCTTAATTGTTTCCTCATTTACCAGTGTCCTGTATGTGTAGTGGTGATGAAAACGTCTACCGTCCTGCCTTCTGGGAAAGGTGAATGCTGGGGCAACCTGAAACGGCCCTCTGCATACAATATCTGTCCTGTCTGCATCTGACAGGATAGATGGCCAGTCAAATGGATCTTGCGGTTGTGCTGCAACTGGATATTGGGAGGTGGCAGATGATGGAATATCAGTGGATGATGTAGAAGGCTGTGGTACCTCAGTTACGACCTCTGCAGCAGACGCAGTCACGTCAGAGGAGGGAGTAGATGCCCCTGAAGTCTCTGAATCTGACGATGTTCCCTCTGCAGCAGTCATGTCAGCTGACGAGGTAGATGGTCCCGACGAGGTAAATTTAGGCTGGAAGACATTACATGGGTATGTTATATGTATCTTCCAGGCCTATTTATATGTAGTCAGTTTATCCAAATAATGCCTATTTGGAACAGGCATGTTTTGAACGGGCACTGCACTAGTTATTTTAAAAGAAGACTTTAATGTTGCAAGAAAAACGACTGTCAGATTCATTCAATCAGAACAAACAAACAAACAATCACATACCTTTATCCTGTGTTATTTTTACCATCTCCAATTTTCTCTTCTTACGCCCTTGAGCGCCAGACATAAATTTTCTTTTAGGAGCCATTTGTGTACTCTGTTGGTCAAAATAAGTTGCGAATGGGAGATTGGGAGAGAGAAGGCAGGTGCTGGCGATGGCGCTGCTACATAACAACAAAACGTTGACGGCAACGTTACCCCAGCGTTACATGGCTACACATTTAGTTAGCCATGTG
>NC_136270.1:98977192-98989692 GCF_964187855.1 Myxine glutinosa
AAATCAAACGAATGGGGAACCAGATAGAGGAGGTGCAAATCGGGTTAGAAAGTAAACTGGATGCTCAGAGGGATGAATTGGGACAGATGAGGGTGGCATCTACAAAAGAGATGGAGGAGATGAAAGAGGGGATACGACGAGGTGTGGGTGAGGAGGTTTCGGGGCTACGCGAGGAGGTAAAGCGAGGTGAGAAGCGTATGGAGAAAGAGGTGAGAAATGGGGCGGCAAAGTTACAAGGGGGAATAGAAGATCTGACGGAGGAGGTGGAACAGCTGACAGAGGGACAAACGGAGTTAGTGGAGCAGGTTCAAAGGAACACTGCGGTACTAGGAGGGTTAAAAGTGACACAAAGAGACATCACGGAAGACTTAATAGCGACACAGAGGCAATGTCAGATGGTACGTGAGGGGCTGACAATGAGGTTGGACGAGGTGACAGAGGTAATGGAGACAAAGGACCGGCAGGTGAGGATGCACATAGAAACGGTTAAGGTGGCGTTAGAGGAAGAGATAGAGGGGGCACACAGGGAGATGAAGGAGGTAAAGGAAAAATTAGAGGAGGTGGAAGAGGGGGTGAGTGAAATTAAGAAGAGACGGAGGGAAACTAAGAGGGAGATAAAGGAGGAAGTCATGGAATATGTATAAGGTCTGTGTTCAAATCATGAAGAGGTGCTCACTAACCAAATAAAAAGTTTGCAGGTGGCAGAGGAGGTGCGACGACGAGGTACGGAGGTGAGTGGCAATGTATATGATGTGAGGGGAGATTCAGTCGGCTTGGGGATTGGTTTGGATCCGGGTGTTCGTGAAAGGCCGTTGGTGAAGTGTGTGACAGGTCTGGTGTGCGAAAAAAGAGGTGTGCGAGAATGTCCGACCATGGGGTGTGTGAGGAAAAAGTGCGCGCCGACCAGTGAGTGTGCTGTCGAGAGTGAGTCGGTCGTAGCGCGTGTGCGAGGGAGCACATGGAAGCGCGGTGTGGTAAGTGTTACGGAGGAAGTAACGAAAGAGTGTGCGCAAGAGGATGCGTGAGAAAGGTGTGTAACGGACAGGTGCATGGGGAAAGAGTGCGCTGTCAAGAGTGAAGGAGAATGCACGCCTGTGGTGAGTGTTACAGAGGATGTAACGGGAGAGTGTGCGCAAGAGTGTGCGCGAGAAAGGTGTGTAACCGACAGGTGCATGAGGAAAGAGTGCGCTGTCGAGAGTAAGGGTTAGTGCGCGACCGAGAGTGGAGGTGAGAGTAGTGAGAGTGACACGGAGCGTGAGTTGGTTGTGACAGGTGAGCGAGGATGTACACCTGGAATGGAAGGATGCACACCTGGAATGGTAGAGCGTGTGTGGGAATGCACACTTGAGTTGGTCGTGAGGCACGTGGTTGGGTGTGCGAGTGAAAGCACACCTGTGATTGTCACAGAGGAGGTGACCGAGGAAGGGGCGCGAAGAGGTGTGTTGGTGAGGTGTGCGAACAACGAATGTGTGCCAAAGTGTTCGGTGGTCAGGTGTGTGACCATGTCTGTGAGCGGAATGAGTGTACCGAGGTGTGTAAGCAAAGGTACGAGGAGCATGGGAACAGCTGGAGGTATGAGCAAGAAAGGGGTAGCGTATGCGTGTAAGCATGCAGGTGAGGCACCGACGGTAACCGGGTTAGCGGTTAGAGCGACTTTTAGCCGAATCAGGCCCTCGGTGCGTGCCGGGCTTCGCGTGCCGTGGGAACCAGCGGGGATCCGAGCCACGGCGGGTTCGAAAGGACCGCCGTACGCGATCCACGCTGTGCCTCGCTTGGAACGGCCGCGTCCGGGCTCCACTAGGCGGAGCGGGCAGCCCAATAGGAAGGGTCGTCATGGCGACCACTTTTTATTGAGACGTTCCGGCAGGTCGAGATCGGGCAATTGGATGGCTCCGCGCCGAGGTGGTGCGTGGGATCTCGGCCCGGGTAAGCCCCCGTCCCTGCCCCGAATGCGGGACGTATCCAGCCGCTGGCACAAAAGAACCCGCGTTCATTGCTCGGCTGTACGAAGCCGAGCTTTAGAAGGGAATTGGCGCACCGAGAGGATCTAATAAGTAGACGGGTGATGAGGATAGTGTTTTGGCCCCGAAATTAGAAAAAAGCAAAATATGATGATGGTAGTGATTGGCAGATGATTGGCAAAATTTTTGATTGGTTGAAATTTGGTGTGCCAAATTGATAGTAGGACCTCCCCGATGTGGTGGGATGGCAACTCTGTCATCCCTCACGGGGGGGGGGGGGGGGGGCAAAGGAGCACTAGTTATGGGGTTGAAGGCAGTGAAAACTAGCCCGGGTGGGTTAGGATATTGTGTGTAGGGACCTAGAAGATGACATTAGGTGACGTTAAGATTAGTTAGTGACAAGGATACCTGTAGTGGGGACGCAGGTAGATTAGTGTGGATGATAATGACGTGGTATGTGCTTAGTTTAAAGGGAAGACGGGGAGCACTAAGTTAGCAGGGCAACAGGTAGTTCAGATGATGCCGTGTGTTTGAGGATTGAACAGGTGTGATTGCACAGGTGTGCAACTGAACAGGTGTATGGAGCAGTGTTTGAGTGATGGTAATGGTGAGGTGTGTTGTGTTGACCAACTGGTCCAGGAAGGAAGGAGGGTGCAGGTGGCACCAGGTGTGAGTGCACAGGTGTGCACCAACAGGTATGGAAAACGGTTGTGTGGAATACATGGAGTGTGGAATATATGGGGTATTGGAATGGATGGTCGTGGAGTGAGTATGGTGGAAATTGTGGAGTGGAGTGGATGGTGCGAAGGTGTGAATGGGGGAAGAGTGGACCCCCATCACGAATACCCGGGGCGGGTAGTGTAAGTGTTAGGTAGAGGGTACAGGTAAATTGTGGTTGGATATTGGCATCTGTGTTGCGGGTGGAAGAATGATGATTGGATGGGTGCATTAGTGTTGTGGAAATGGCTGGGCGTGTAGCCTGTTAGTGTGTGTAGTTGGTTTGGGCACTCCACTACTGTGAGGATGTCGGCCAGGTGAGGCCGCAGGTGGGCTCTGGGAGCCGGTAGAGTTGTTGTGGGTGGGGCCTGAGGATCCGGAGGACGGACCCGGGTAGCCCAGTGCCAGAGGGCACCGAGTGGGGTGACAGAGCCAGGAGGGGGCTTCCCCAGTTAGATAGGTTAGGGTGAGGAGCAGGTAAGCTCGGGAGGCAACTGCAGTGGTGGAGGTGTGCAGGTGGGTAGACCTGCTGGGAGAGCTACACGTCACAGCCCAGAAATTGTGCAAGGGCACCGGGAGATGAATCGGGGGAGTGAGACCCCAAATTGAGAAGCACCACAGTTTGGTCAATGGGAATTGGTTTCTAGAACCCATAGTGTAAGTTGGCCAATGGATTGGCGGGGAAAGACCCCGGGTAGTGTAAAGTGTGTTAATGTCATTTAGAAAGTAGTTAGGATGAAGTCTCCTCGCACCATCTGCATCCACTCACCTGAGGTGACAGGTACTCCACACCATGCCATGTTTATTTATTTTTGATGCAAATGTTTGGAATGTGAGACGCATCATGACGTGGGTGTGACATTGTGCTTGATGTTCCATCTCCTCCTCCTTATGAGGATTGATGATGAATTGGGTGATGGCAAATTTTGGCTACAGGGATTGTGGTGACGAATTTGGTATAGAGGAAATATGGGGAGACGTGACAGTAGCGACGGATTGGTAATGTGTAGATTTTGTACATATGGGGTAAGGGCAAGGGTAGTGTAGGTGACAGGGGGGGGGGGGGGGTGACGTACGGTAGGGATGAGCTTTCTCACTTCGCCCTCCCTACGCATTTCTCCTTGCATTGCCTTGTTTGATGTGTACCCTTGTGGCCTTACCCCTTGCTCATTTCTCTTGTCCCCCTTTTGTCTCCCACATGACCTGTGCGCTATGGGGCGCCGAGGGGAGCGTGCGTGAGTCGGCCATTGTGCGCCCGGAACTCTCAGAACCAGCTGTCTGCATCGATGCACCACATTATGGACCACATGTCTGTGGCCGAGCACCACTTATGGACCCCATGGGTTGGGGCATGGCCCCTCTGCTGGAACCGGCCATGAGGGCCCGAAATCTTGCTGGCGGACCTTGGCTACAGGGCACTGATGCCCCACAGGTGAACCACACGTAGTCGGCCCTGTGGGCCATAAATAAAATAAATAAAATGGACACGTTGGGCACACTTTATTGCAAATAGGCCGCCAGTAAGAAAATGAGAGAGGATGACAACAACTGGAAGAGCAAATAATAATAACCAGCAGAGGGAGCCGAAGAGCAAGAGATCACCTGCAGGGTTAGGGGTTGTTGATTTATTTTTTTATTGTTGAACATTCTTGAACAATGGTGACTGCACCGATTGGTGCTTGGGTGTGTATTGGTGCGTTTTTGGGTGCTTTCATGGTGCATTGATGCAGAGCAGACTGTCTCCCCCCCAGAAAGAACAATCACAGGTCCTGGGTTAGTCTTGTAAATAAAAGCAGAGTCATTGTAAATAATGCTCCCCACCGTCAGTGTATAGTTTGAAGACAATTCCGCAATTCGGTTAACTGTGGGCGTAAGTCTGTTAGGCAGGGTGCAATGGAGCAGCGGGACACATTTATTTATGTTTTAAAACTGTCGCACTCAGGGTCAGGTTAAAAGTAGAGGGAACTACACCTACGTGTCACACTAAATAAAAGTTGTAGGCCCGGGCCGTGCCTAAGAGGAGGAGGGTGCAGTGTTGCGGATATGAGGACTGTATATTTTTTTGATTGTGTGCTTTATTATTATTATTATTGTTTATTCTGCGCCTCCTGCCTCCGGAGCTGTGTAAAGGTCAAAGGGCATCCCATAATTAGTCCATAAAGCATCCACACCACAGCCAATCATAGAATACCCCTGTTCAATAGTTATATCTTATTCTGTGTTTTAGGGTAAGGCTGTGTCTCCCATTAATAGAAGTACTCCATTGCACCAAGTGAAAGAGATAGATTCCCTTCATTCCCATTCCCAAAACCTCCATTCCCCCCCTTTTCGTCAATTGCAATTCGCATTGCCAACTGCATGTTGGGCGGTTTTCCCTTCATCCGCCATTGACCACGAGGCAGGGTTGGGGAAGAAAGGCGTGTCTCCACCTCGTCATAGAGGGGAGGAGTGAGCCAGCCCCGAACAACCAACCGAGCACGAGGGGTTTGGTCTGAGAGGGTGGAGGAAGAGCGATCGGGGAGGTTCGCAAAGGTTCAAGGGTGGGGCTATATATATATAACCCATGAGAGACGCCCCCGACGAGAGATGAGCTTTTACAGAGGAGAGACGAGTACAGGGAAAGGAGCTGGGTCGTCAGAGCAAGAGCGCGTGGAGAGGTCCATGACAAGAGCTGAGTTGGTCGTCAGGGGTGGTCAGTGGTTGCGTTGAGTCGTTGCGTTGGAGAAAGAGGGGTTGGACAAACAAAAGAGAGAGGAGAGAACCCGTCACGCGAGAGAACCCGTCACGTTAGGCCCCCCACCAGCAGCGTTGGCTTGGCTCCACCAAGCAGCTCCGACCCGCTACCCCGCGCACACGACAGGATCGGTGGCATCGGCGGCCGTCGAGGTCCAGCCCGACGTCCCGTGCGGGATCAAACTCCAGCCAGCTCCGGGCCTTCCTCCAGCCACCCACCTCCTGTCATTCCTGCCTGCAATTTCCATCCATTTGCGTACGTGAGTTTGTTTTGTTCGTGCTGTCCTGGGTAGTAACAATAAGTCTGTATAAGCTAAAGATTGCACTGTGTCACCTGCGTCTCATGTCCCTGTAAATAAACGTGAGTGCTTGCTTCCTACTTATATGTATAAATAATAAATCCAATTACTCTTCTGTCCATCTTCTCGTCTTATTCCTTTTCCTCTTTGCATTCGGTCGTTTTAGAGTTTTCCAGATTGGGCAGCTGCGGTGCGATACGGCCAAAGTTTGGGGTGAATCGTGTGAGTTGGGGAAGAATCGGGGGAACTGTTAGGTCGCGGTAATACACCACCGCTCGGTCAATATAACATCTTGTCCGCGACCCGTAACAATACATATATTGTAACGGTTTTGAGAAGTGGGTAACGAATTTGAGAAGTGTAACGGTTTTTGAGGAGTGTAACAATTTTGGAGGAAGTGTAACGAATGTAAAAAGTATGGTTTTGGTATGTGTAACACCCTCGTAATGTAAATAATGGTCGCAGCCGTCCTCCTAGTTAATTCCACGAAACTTACACGTAGGCCATGATATATCTTTTTAAATAGTGTATTTCCTTATTCTATGTAGGCTAAATATGTGTTTCCCACTAGATTGACTTTGCATTGTATCAAACAAAATAAGCGTAGGCCCTTGCAATTTCCCCAAACATCTCCGCTCTCCAAAGTTCCTTTCAAAAGGGGGGGCGAGTGGTGTTCAATCCCGCAAGCCGCCATTGCCCATGTGCTAACCTCGGAGAAGAAAGGCGTGTCTCCACCTCGTCATAGAGGGGAGGAGTGAGCCAGCCCTAACAGCCAATCAGCACCGCGGTGAGCGACCCGGTAGGCGTGCCCTCGGAGCCGGCGGCTTGATTCCGCCCCGAGTGATAAAAGCGACTGTAAGGGACTGCTTCACCAGATGACCTGGGAGATGAGCGAAGAGGCGACACCAAGAGGAGCGGTGAGATGCGAAACGCTCCAAGCCAAAGAGGAGAGGTACTCGGAAAGGAAACCAGCTTTGGAGAGACGCGCTGAAAGGAGGGAGACGGCTCCACCAGAAGAAGAGGAGCAGGTGTGCCGAGCCAGCGCGTGACGTCTACAGCAGCGGATACGCGACGGAGGGTTTTCCTGCCAAAAACCGCGAGGAATTGAGAGCTGCTGCCTCCGACCCTCCTCCCTCTCCAGCAATCCACCTCAAGCCCTACCTGCCTGCAATATCCCCCGTGTAAGTGTGAACGTCGTCTGTCCTACTCGTTGTCTTGGGGTTAAGTAAAACGAATAGTGTAAGTTAACGATTCGCTGTGTGACTGCTTCTTCCATCCATTGCTTGTGTGTGTATAATAAATCTGTTCTTCCTCCGTACTCTGTCTTCTTCTCTTTTCATTCTCTTTCGGTCGCTTTAGAGGTTTCCCGATTGAATATCTGCGGTGCGATCTGGTCAACGTCGGGTGGAATCGGGTTCTAATCGGGGAGTAACTGTTCGGACGCGGTAATA
Organism: Myxine glutinosa; assembly: GCF_964187855.1. NCBI lineage: Eukaryota > Metazoa > Chordata > Myxini > Myxiniformes > Myxinidae > Myxine > Myxine glutinosa. The sequence goes on from NC_136270.1 coordinate 98,984,354, forward strand.
CCAACCGCTCGGTAAAATAACATCTTTAACCGCGTCTGTAACAATTGGTTGTCAGGAGTTGGATTCGGACCTGGGACTAAATTTGTTAGGCCCAAATTTTGGAACACCAATTGTGTTAGTACTGTAACAATTGGTGTCTGGGAGTGAGATTCGAGGCCCGAACCAAACTTTTAAAACATGTAGAAAAAATTTTTGGTCAAAATTACGAGCTGACGAAATTTGTTTTGTTTTAAAGCAAAACCCGAATTTTGAGATCGCGCCATGGACAATCAAGGCGATCGGATGTCGGTGGGAGAGATAGACAGGGTGGAATCGACCCAGGACCTCGGGGAAATGTATGTGGAGGAAAGGGAGGAGGAGAAAAATAGCAATGTGGTTGCGGGGGTATCAGACGCACAAAATGGCGTCCTCGCGCACAGGGTTACGGGCGCGCAAAATTGCGCCTCGCACATGGCGACCGCGCCCGCGACCGTAGCAGCGCCGCTGGTGGATTCGAACCTTTTTATGTTGCAAATGGGGGCCCTTATGGAGAGGCTAGAAGCAAAAATGGGGGTAATGGGAAACCAAATGGGGGTAATGAGGGACGAAGCGAGGGGTACCGGTGAGAAGTTAGACAATAATTTTGAGGGGTTAGACAACGGGATAAAAGAAGTAAAGAATGGGTTAACGGGGGTGGAAAATAGAATGGCTGCCCAGGAGAATCAGTTAGAGGGGGTGAAAAATGGGTTAATGGGGTTAGAAAATAGGATGGAGGACAAATTGCGGGAGATAGGGGAGCAATCCGCCCGAGGAATTAAACAAATGGGAGAGCAGATAGAGGAGGTAAAAATCGGGGTAGAAACCAAATTGGATGCTCAGAGGGATGAATTGGGACAGATGAGGGTGGCATCTACAAAAGAGATGGAGGAGATACGACGAGGGGTAAGTGAGGAGGTTTCGGGGCTACGCGAGGAGGTAAAGCGAGGTGAGAAGCGTATGGAGAAAGAGGTGAGAAATAATACGGCTAGGTTACAGGGGGGAATAGAAGATCTGACGAAGGAGGTGGAACAGCTGACAGAGGGACAAACGGAGTTAGTGGAGCAGGTTCAAAGGAACACTGCGGTACTAGGAGGGTTAAAGGCGACACAAAAAGAAATTAAAAACGAATTAATAGAGGCAATGTCAGATGGTACGTGAGGAACTGACAATGAGGGTGGACGAGGTGACAGAGATAATGGAGACGAAGGACCGAGAGGTGAGGATGCACATAGAGACGGTCACGGTAGCCTTAGAGGACGAACTTGAGGAGACGCACCGAGAAATAAAAGAGGTTAAACAAAAATTAGAGGAAGTGGAAGAAGAGGTGAGTGAAATTAAGAAGAGACGGACAGAAACTAAGAAAGAAATCCAGGAGGAGGTAATGGAATTGGTACAAGGTCGGTGCTCAACTCATGATGTGATGCTCACTAACCGAATAAAGAGTTTGCAGGTGGCAAAGGAGGTGCGACGACGAGGTACGGAGGTGAGTGGCAATGTATATGATGTGAGGAAAGCTTCAGTCGGCTTGGGGATTGGTTTGGATCCGGGTGTTCGTGAAAGGCCGTTGGTGAAGTGTGCGACAGGTCTGGTGTGCGAAAAAAGAGGTGTGCGAGAATGTCCGACCATGGGGTGTGTGAGGAAAAAGTGCACGCCGAGGAGTGAGTGTGCCGTCAAGAGTGAGTTGGTCGAAGCGCGTGTGCGAGGGGTACATGGAAGCGCGGTGTGGTAAGTGTTACGGAGGAAGTAACGAAAGAGTGTGCGCAAAAGGATGCGCGAGAAAGGTGTGTAACGGACGGGTGCATGAGGAAAGAGTGTGCTGTCGAGAGTAAGGGTGAGTGCGCGACCGAGAGTGGAGGTGAGAGTAGTGAGAGTGACACGGAGCGTGAGTTGGTTGTGACAGGTGAGCGAGGATGTACACCTGGAATGGAAGGATGCACACCTGGAATGGTAGAGCGTGAGTGGGAATGCACGCTGGAATTGGTAGTGAGGCACGTGGTTGGGTGTGCGGGTGAGAGCACACCTGTGATTGTCACAAAGGAGGTGACCGAGAAAGGGGCGCGAAGAGGTGTGTTGGTGAGGTGTGCGAGCGACGAATGTGTGCCAAGGTGTTCGGTGGTCAGGTGTGTGACCAAGTCGGTGAGCGGAATGAGTGTACCGAGGTGTGTAAGGAAAGGTACGAGGAGCATGGGAACAGCTGGAGGTATGAGCAAGGAAGGGGTAGCGTATGCGCGTAAGCATCCAGGTGAGGCATCGACGGTAACCAGGTTAGAGGTTAGAACGACTTATAGCCGAATCGGGCCCTTGGTGCGCGTCGGGCAGCTTCGCGTGCCGCGAGGACCAGCGGGGATCCGAACTACGGCGGTTTCGAAAGAACCGCCGTACGCGATCCACGCTGTGCCTCGCTTGGAACGGCCGCGTCCGGGCTCCACTAGGCGGAGCGGGCAGCCCGATAGGAAGGGTCGTCATGGCGACCACTTTCTATTGAGACGTGCCGGCAGGTCGAGATCGGGACATTGGATGGCTCCACGCCGAGGTGGTGCGTGGGATCTCGGCCCGGGTAAGCCCCCGTCCCTGCCCCGAATGCGGGACGTATCCAGCCGCTGGCACAAAACGACCCGCGTTCATTGCTCGGCTGTACGAAGCCGGGCTGTAGACGTGAATTGGCGCACCGAGAGGATTTAATAAGTAGACGGGTGATGAGGATAGTGTTTTAGCCCCGAAATTAGAAAAAAGCAAAATTTGATGACGGTACGGTGATTGGCAGATGATTGGCAAAATTTTTGATTGGCTGAAATTTGGTGAGCCAAATTGATAGTAGGACCTCCCCGATGTGGTGGGATGGCAAATCCACCATCCCTCACAGAGGTGGGGGCAAATGCGCAATAGTTTATGGGGTGGCTATGACAACCGAGCCAGGGAGGGCTTGGTTATATTGATAGGGATCTAGCGAAGATGACATTAGGTAACGTTAAGGTTTAGATAGTGATTGATACCTGTAGTGGGGACGCAGGTAGTTTAGTGTGGTTGATAATGACGTGGGAGCGCAATAGTTTAAAGGGACGACTGGGAAGCGCAAGTTTCAGAAGGGAGTAGTTAGCTGAGATGATGCCGTGTGTTTGGTGATTGCACAGGTGTGCAACTGAACAGGTGTGTGGAGCAGTGTATGAGTGAGTGATGATGATGGGTATTGTGATGACCAAATGGTCCAGGAAGAAAGGAGGGTGCAGGTGGCACCAGGTGTGAGGGCACAGGTGTGCAACGACAGGTGAATGGAGGACAGGTGTATGGAATAAATGGTATGGAGTATTGGAATGGATGGTCGTGGAGTGAGTATGGTGGAAATTGTGGAGTGGAGTGGATGGTGCGGAGGTGTGAATGGGGGAAGAGTGGACCCCCATCACGGATACCCGGGGCGGGTAGTGTAAGTGTTAGGTAGAGGGTACAGGTAAATTGTGGTTGGATATTGGCATCTGTGGTGCGGGTGAAAGAATGGTCTTTGGATGGGTGCATTAGTGTTGTGGAAATGGCTGGGCGTGTAGCCTGTTAGTGTGTGTAGTTGGTTGGGCGCTCCACCACTGTGAGGATGTCGGCCAGGTGAGGCCGCAGGTGGGCTCTGGGAGCCGGTTGTAGTTGTTGTGGATGGGGCCCGAGGATCCGGAGGACGGACCCAGGTAGCCCAGTGCCAGAGGGCACCAAGGGGTGACAGAGCCAGGAGAGGGCCTTCCCCAGTTAGTTAGGTTAGGGTGAGGAGCTAGGTAAGCTCGGGTGGCAACTACAGTGGTGGAGGTGTGCAGGTGGGTAGACCTGCTGGGAGAGCTACACGTCGCAGCCCAGAAATTGTGCGAGAGCACCGGGAGATGAATCGGGGGAGTGAGACCCCAAATTGAGAAGCACCACAGTTTGGTCAATGGGAATTGGTTTATAGAACCCATAGTGTAAGTTGGCCAATGGATTGGCAGGGAGAGACCCCGGGTAGTGTAAAGTGTGTTAATGTCATTTAGGAAGTAGTTAGGAAGAAGGATCTCCTCGCACCATCTGCATCCACTCACCTGAGGTGACAGGTACTCCACACCATGCCATGTTTTGATTATTTTTTATGATGCAAATGTCTGGATTGTGAGACGCATCATGACGTGGGTGTGACATTGTGCGTAATTCCATCTCTCCCTCCTTATGAGGATTGATGATGAATTGGTGATGGCAAATTTTGAAGTCGAGGGATTGTGGAGACGAATTTGGTATAGAGGAAATATGGGGAAGACGTGACAGTAGTGACGAATTTGTAAATGGGTAGATTTTGTAAATATGGGGTAAGGGCAAGGGTAGTGTAGGTGACAGGGGGGTGACGTACGGTAGGGACGAGCTTTCTCACTTCGCCCTCCGTACGCATTTCGCCTTGCATTGCCTTATTGACGTGTACCCTTGTGACCTTACCCCTCGCTCAATTGTCTTTCTTTTGTCTCCCACATGACCTGTGCGCCATTGGGTGCCGAGGGGAGCGTGCGTGAGGTGGCCATTGTGCGCCCGAGATTCCCAGAACCAGCATGCATTGCGTTGATGTACCACTTTATGGACCGCTGCTCTGCGGCCAAGTACCACTTGATGGACCCCAGGTTCTGGGGCAGGGCACCTCTGTTGGAGACCGGCCATAGTGGCCAGGGAATCTTGCTTGCGGACCTCGGTAAGGTGGCACCTATGCCAAACAGGTGGACCACCCTTAGTTGGCCCCTGAGGCCCTAAATAAAAACGAACACAAGTTGTGCTTTTTATTATTTCCAAATAGGCCGCATGAAGCCAGAAGACGTCGGGAAGAACATCGGCCCAGCAGAGAAAGAGAAAACCACCACCAGTTGTTTTGTTGTGTTTATTATGAACCATGGTGACTGTGCACCGAGTGGTGCTTTGTGGTGCTTTGTGGTGCTTTTGGGTGCTTTGGTGGTTTTGGTACTGGTGCATCGATGCAATGCATGCTGTCTCCTCCCTCCCAACAGGAATTTCTTTTTCTTGTTCCCTAAAAAGAAAAAAAAAACACAGGTCCTGGGTTGCGCTGTAAATAAGAAATCACGTCATTGTAAATAATGCTCCCCACCGTAAATGTATAGTTTGAGAATAATTCCGTAATTCGGTTAGCTGTGGGCTTGAGTCTGTTAGACAGGGTGCAATGCAATAGGGGGACATACTTATTTGTGTTTTAAGATTGTCACACTCAGGGTCAGGTTAATTGTAGAGGGAATTACACCTACGTGTCACACTAAGTTAAAGTTTTGTAGGCCCGAGTACGGGCCTGAAGAAAGGAGGGTGCAGTGTAACGGTTTTGAGAA
>NC_136270.1:98994692-99068613 GCF_964187855.1 Myxine glutinosa
GCGTTTACTGTTTTTTACGTAAATTTCCATTGAAATTTTTATTTCACAGCTTACAGTCATAGAAATTACAATTTTCAAATGCTAGATATTGATTGATGGTTTTTTTTTTACACGTGTTTATGGTGTTTTATGTAAATTTTCATTGAGATTTTGAGTTCACAGATTACAGTCATAGAAATTATAATTTTCACATTCCATATATCGATTAAGGTTTTTTTATGGATGCGTTTACTGTTTTTTACATAAATTTCCATTGAAATTTTTATTTCACAGCTCAGTCATATAAATTATAATTTTCAAATGGTAGATATCGATTAAGGTTTTTTATGGATGCGTTTACTGTTTTTTTATGTAAATTTCCATTGAAATTTTTATTTCACAGTTGACAGTCAGAGAAATTAAAATTTTCAAATGCTAGATATCGATTAAGGTTTTTTTATGGATGCGTTTACTGTTTTTTTATGTAAATTTCCATTGAAATTTTTATTTCACAGCTTAGTCATAGAAATTACAATTTTCAAATGCTAGATATTGATTGAGGTTTTTTTATGGATGCGCTTACTGTTTTTTTATGTAAATTTCCATTGAAATTTTTATTTCACAGTTTACAGTCAGAGAAATTAAAATTTTCAAATGTTAGATATTGATTGAGGTTTTTTGTTTTTTTTAACATTTACGCATTTACGGTTTAATTATGTAAATTTTAATGTACGGACACTTTCCGATGGTACTGTGATTTTTCCCGGTGTACCGGCTTCGATGTCCATCGGCACGCCAAATTTCAGCTTTCCACGACACCCAGAAGGTACCAAACATAAATATCAGTCAGTCGGAGAGTGAGTGAGTCGGTGGTTGGAAAGAGCTTTATATACAGCATTAGATAGAACTGATTAGATTATGGAAAATTTTTTTTTACAATATCTAACCCTGTAATGTTTGTTGAGCTGCGATGTTAATTTGAAAAGTTTATTCAAGTAAAAATGTAACAAGCACCAAGATTCGATTTTATACCATGTGAGTGATCGGGAAGTTATGATTACTTCAGGGAACAATTTAATATTTTTGAGTACTTTCGAGAGAATCTAGAGGGAGAGGTTTTCACGAATGTTCTTTGACTGAGTATATAAATGATAATGAAGATCATAAGAGAAGAACAGGGAGAGAAGAACCGGTCATCATTTGCTTTGCTGCGTGTGGTGTCGTGCTGGCGTGTTCGTGTATCACTTGCGTTTTATCATCTAAATAAACTCAAGTTTGGACTACACTCGACTTCCTGTTGATCTGTACATCATTGGATTAAATAACTTTGGGTTTTGCGACATTCATTTAGTTCAAAGACGAGAATTTATTAATTCCCTCTTTTTATGGTAGTCTGCCTGTTTCTTCACTGGACCTTTCTGATTTCTTCCTCGGTTATTACTGTGCAATAAATTTTTCACATCTCTTGTTGTGATTCATCTTCAAAACCGTTGTGATTCTGTGGAATAGGTGATGACATATCATATATGTGATTGTTATCACACAGCTCACAATTTATGTTCACATTGATCGATCAAAAGGCATGTGCACACTCTTGTAATCCTAATTTTGCTATATTTAAGCTTCATTGTTAGTATACTAGGGCGTGCCCGTACGTGGGTGCAAAAAAACATGCGTGCAAACAACAACAACAAAAAAAAACTTTGAAACCACGTGGCAGTAACGACCACAGAACCCCCCCCTCTATTTACATGAAATGGTTTGGTCCATTCGCAAAGCCAAAGCGAACGGCTTGCGAGTACGGTAGAACCCCCCCCCTGTATTTACATGAAATGGTTTGGTCCATTCGCAAAGCCAAAGCGAACGGCTTGCGAGTACGGTGACCATACCTTGGGAAGCACTTGTCCGATTAATTTCAAACCTTGAAAAGGCACATCCTCGGGTCCCCAGCAATATACCTGGCAAGTTTCAAGTATATCGGACCCGTGGTTGTTGAGAAACAGCGGTCACAGACAAACACACACACACACACACACACACACACACACACACACAGACACACACACAGAGATTACTGGAATTATAGATAGATAACAATAAATAATGGCAAAACCCCTAATCATGGAGCAGAGGAGCATCATTGGCTCAGGGTGCAGCTGTGCCGCTGATGCAGTGCCCCCTGCTGGTTAGGGCAGGAAGTTGTAATTTGTTCAGGGTGCTGGCGATAGCTCACCTACTCTTCGTCAAGGACACCGTGAGATATTTAGCGTCCACCAACGAATGCTGGCACATGGTAAGCGTGTTTAACATCCATCCGAGGGATGGCACACACACATTGATGAATCACCGTTTATAGCTGGGTCGGGATTCTAACCCAGGCTATACGGCTTGGAGGTGAGTGTGCATATCTACAGGCTTCCCGTCAAGCCGATTTTTCACTAAAACTGATAAATTTGCAGTTGAAGCCTTTCCAAGGAAAATCGCAAATCATCACACATATCGTTCTTCCCACAAACCTAATCCTTACAATAACAAGATGGTATTCATAGTATATTTACCCCTTGCAGTCTTACACATTTGTAAATGCATCTATCTCCACTCCTGAGCTAAATGAGTACAAATTATCTTTTGAGATGTCTGATAAATAGAGTAAATTCATAAGCCTTTTCAAAGTAGCTTTTATTGTCGTTCTCGGGTGTTTTCAAAACTACCAAGGCTGATAAAGACGCCAGAATGGATCACTAAAGTATAAACTGCGAGATCGTTAAAATGGCAAAAAGTACTTATTCTTCTTCACTTTTTCCTCCAGCCAAGCACAATAAAGGCTGAAACGATTAAAATGATTCTAATTTTGCATGCTTTGTGATGTATGCTCAATATGCACTATATCAAATAGTCATGTAACATGTGGTAAAGTTTTAATTTCTTCCATTGAATGGTTTTCGATGGACACTCAATATGCACGATATCAAATGGTCATTTAACATGTGGTAAAGTTTCAATTTCTTCCTTTGAACGGTTTTCTATGTACACTCAATATGCGCTATATCAAATGGTCATGTAACATGGGGTAAAGTTTCAATTTCCTCTGTTGAATGGTTTTCGATGTATCAAATGGTCAATTACCAAGAACTTTCGTTATATGGTACAGTTTCAATTTCTTTCCTCCGTTGAATGGTTTTCGATGTACGCTCAAATATGTGCTATATCAAACGCTCATATAACATGTGGTAAAGTTTCAATTTCCTCCATTGAATGGTTTTTGATGTACGCTCAATATGCGCTATATCAAATGCTAATGTAACATGTGGCAAAGTTTCAATTTCCTCCGTTGAACGGTTTTCGATGTACGCTCGATATGCGCTATATGAAACGGTGATGTAACTTGTGGTAAAGTTTCAATTTCCTCCGTTGAACGATTTTCGATGTATGCTTAATATGTGAGATATCAAACGGTCATGTAACATGTGGTAAAGTTTCAATTTCCTCCATTGAATGGTTTTTCATGTACGCTCAATATGCGCTATATCAAATGCTCATGTAACATGTGGTCAAGTTTCAATTTCCTCCGTTGAAAGGTTTTCGATGTACGCTCAATATGCGCTATATCAAATGCTCATGTAACATGTGGTCAAGTTTCAATTTCCTCCGTTGAAAGGTTTTCGATGTACGCTCAATATGCGCTATATCAAACGGTGATGTAACATGTGGTAAAGTTTCAATTTCCTCCGTTGAACGGTTTTTGATGTACGCTCGTAACAAAATTCAGTCACCTACTGTACATATGAGACTGATTGCTTTACCCGCCTTTCACTTTGCGAGCGCGAGGTAATTACAATCATTTATTGAACTATAGTGGCTAAAATAGCCTTTACTAGTCATTATGAAAAATTTAAATGGTTGATTATCGAAATGGTGAAACACACACACAAAGACACACACACAAACTAAAGTTGGAAGCTGCCTGGGGCTGTTTCGATCCTGAAAGGAGCCCTCAGAACAAAACTTTGAGAACAACAAAATATCAAAGCTTGGTTCATGAATCAATGACCCCTTACCAAATCAGTGGTGGACATTTTAAGACCTGGTAGGACTCCATTCCACCTTCTGAAACCTGCATATGAAGAGATAACAATCAACGACACACATCCACAACCGTACACATGCGGTGGTAGTCTGGGATCATTAGAAGAGTAGTGTTTTGAGTCGTTGCCATGAGTGCACTCTCTGTGCTCAGTGCTGCCCAAGCCCTGAACAGCAGTGTTTATTTACTGCACTGCAGGCAGAATGTGTGATCCAGCTGAGCCATTACACCCCTTAATATAGCCATGTTTATGGCAAGCTGGAAAACCTATATACATTATGGACATCAACGTAATTACCAAGAACTTTCGTTATTTTATTAGGGGTTTCTGTGAGTCGTATACTGCGGGGGTATCGGTCAAACCTAGTAGACATGACTTTCAACTCAGCAGTAATTGTCCCACAATGGATATATTCTGCAAACTTGGTTGCTTTGAACCTTATGGTATACAACACGTCATCATATGAGTTGTAGAAGATGAGTTTATATTTCTTACAACATCAAATAATATAGTAAGCTGCCATTTCAGTAAGTGATGTCACATTGTAAAGCCTGGCTTTTTTTGGAAAGTTTTATGGGGGGATGGGAATGGAAGTGGTAGATGTGTGTACACCAAGATAATTAACAATGAAACTGAACATGACAAGTGTGTAAAGGTACTTTGTGTTGTGATATGAAAATATCTTTATAAAATATCTTTAGTTTGATATACATATATTATATACTGGGAGGAGGATACCCAGCGCTGCCCAGTTGGGTGAGCTTTTCCTTGCGCTGTTTTAGGATGTGTTGGACATCGAAGAGCCATGGAGTTATTGGCCTCATGGTAGTCACCTTTTGCTTGTAGGCCGGCGGCAGCACTGCCTGGCTGCACATCCCAATATACACTTAATAGTGGCCTGTGTTCGCCTCAAAATGGGCTTGAAGGCCAACATGTTGTAGCTCAATGTATCTACACCCATAACTTTGGGGGGGGGGGGGGCGGGGAGTCTAGGTGCTATGGTTTGGCCATGAAAGAATAACAAACAAACACACAAATGCTTTAAATTGTCTGTACAGGAAGAAGATATGTATATAGTGTTGTGGGAATGCCATCTTGGGGTAACTTTGCATGGTATAGCAATAGTTATTTCCCATATTGCATGTATTAACGCAAGTATGGGATCATTTAATTGTGATATAAGATATGCGTCATATTAGGTATAGAAAGATGTCGTCTTCCCACCCCGCCCCCAATTCCTCGCCCCCCTTTTGTATCCTCAACCGCCATCCCTTTACACTTCTTTTATATCTTATCCTGCTGTAATTTGTCTTTTATGTTGACTTTAAAAAAGGGAACACCAGACCACCTCTACAACAGGCCGCGATCAACCTGAGCACCCACTTCGTGGACATTTGAATTGTGCCTGTCAGGATGATCGAGCCGTGTCCAGGCTCCTACCACTTGAGCCAAGTTGTGTCGTCCTACCAGGACGCAGTCTACGCTATTTCAATCTTGTATAACTCACGCTATTGGGAAGGAGGTGATTTTGTAGCAGCGCAGCAACAACCAGTGTTCATAGAACACGCACTGGGTGTGACATGAGTGTCATGTGAAAAAGGCACAAAAGACCGAAAATAATGAAATGAGAAGAGTCTGCAAGATGGGAAGAACTTCAAAAAAAGAAAGTCAGAAAATGGAGAAAAGGCGTCAGAGGAAAGTCGATGTCTGTGTCGGAAAAAGTGTGACGAGAGGATGGAGGGACGGAGGGTGAAACAGTCTCAATGGAGGGTGAAACAGTCTCAATGGAGGGTGAAACAGTCTCAATGGAGGGTGAAACACTGTCAAGCTCTATTCATTCAAATTCCCATTTGCATATCTTTCCAGTCTTATCTCTTGTTCACATCTTCTCAAGCGTTGTGAGTTCCCTCATCGTTCTTCCACCCCCCCCCCCCCACCCCACCCCTTTCCTCATTATAATTTGTGGCTCCCCCTTGGCGTAGGACTTGTGGAGGATGGACATCCCTCCCATGGTGGTGATGAGCGGGGTCTCGTATCCTGACCTAACGACAGTGCCTGATTGGTGGAGCGGCTCTGTAGAGTTCTTTTCGAGGAAGGATGAGGGAGCTTGGAAGCCAGCACACATGTTGCAACTATGCTGGATGGCTTCTGTTGAGTTAGACTTGGCAAGCAGCTTTCGCATCCCCTCCCATACTTGAGCCGATTCTGCTAGATTCCCCTAAATTTATATGCAAAAAGAAGGAGCATGTCAATATCTGTGTGAGTTGGCGAGCATTGTGAGGTCCAGTGCATTTGGAACAAAATGGTGTGAGATGCAAAAGGTAAAGAAGCTGAAAGAACATAAACTTGGTCTATCTCACATTTGCAACATCTATCCCCATGTGCACAATATACCTTAATTGCTAAACAGAATACTTCGGCATAACTAGTTTTAATCCAACTTGTGTGTGCTTTATCCTCCCAGGAGGTTCACAGAGTTCTCAATTGGCTCACACCCATCACATCACTATATATATATATATATAATTATATATATATATCTATATATATATATATATATATATATATATATATATATATATATATATATATATATATATATATATATATATATATATTATATATATTGTTACGGACACGACTTAAGATGTTGCTTGACCGAGCGGAATGGCCGCCGTGTTCGCACAGTTTACCCGATTACCCCCAACTCACCCGATTCCACTCGAACGTTGGCCAAATCACGCTATGCTAAATCAATGAAGGAAAGGACACAACGGCTGGGATTAATGCAACGACACAAGGGGTACAGTTCTCAAGACCTCCGGAGGAGGATATAATTGGTGATGCAGAAACGGGTAGATTACACGGTAAGAGGTAAAGCACAGAAAAGATGGGCACTTAGACACAGTCTTATCTATCCCCGACAGACCACAGACAAACGGGACAAGACTGACTTACACGGGGATTGATGGCAAGGAAGGACAGGCAGTCGATAGCACAAGGTGCACCTTGGCTCAGGGGCAGAATCAACACGGTCCGGTCCAGAGATGCGGGGAGGTATTTCAGCGCTCGGAGGTGGCGTCTTCTCTCTCCAAGCTGAGGGCGCATCTGACGTCACCTCCCTCTTCCTGCGCATCTCAGCGGGGAGTGACACGCCCTCGGCTCGTTGGCCCCGCCCCATATGGGATCGGTCCGCCGCTTCTATTGGGTGCGGGGGGGGTTACCGGGCTCCGCCCTTGACGAGGAGCTGACAGCGAGCCCCTGCGTGGTAACCCCGTCGGAGCACATGTTCAATCGCGGCTAACCAAGCCGGAGTGAGGACGCACACTCCCCGCGCCGCCGCCGCTGTTGTTGTTGTTGTTGTTGTTGTACCATGAGGAAGAGCTGCGGGGAGGTATTGGGAGGTCCTAAACTTTCTAACGGTGCCATACAATCACATTCTGGTGCAACGAAGAGTCAGAATTAATGGAAACGAGTCCTTAACTGACATAGACTAAGAATAACTAGCAAGATGTCCTATAGTTGTCTACGTGAGATGCGGTGGACCTGGATGCGACATTTAATGGGGGAAAAAGGGGGAGGTCGGGTCTACAGAGTGTTGTTTACAGAAAATGGGACTAGGGAATGGGGGGTTGGGGATAGTTGGGAAGTATTGGGGAAATAGGGGAATATTTACAAGCGGATATGGATGGAGGCCAAATCCCATATCCGCAACATTGCACCCTTCTCTACCTCGGGGCGTCCCGACCCAATAAATTTTTACCTACGTTAGTGTGGCACTCAGATGTAGCTCCCTCTACTATTAACTCAACCCTGAGTGCGACAGTTTTACAGATGTTCACAAATGAGTAAATATGTCCCCCTGCGACGTTACACCCTTCTCCTCACAGAAACACACCCACAGGATAACCGAATCGCGGAAAGAATCCTCAAACTAAACATACAGCCGGTAGGGAGCATCATTTATGCAAGACTACACTGATATTTACACTACGATCCAGGACCTGTTTTTGGAGGAACACATGCAGATGTTATGCATAGAGAGAGCACGCATGCCAGCATCGATACACCAACCCACGAGTGCTCTGTGGCCCTACGGCCTTTAATAATGTGCAGAGCACCCCATCCAAGCACCAAAAGCACCACCCCATCATGTACAGTCAGCACCATCTGGTGCACCAATAAAGTGTTCAATAATCACCGGTGGTGTCGCAGCCGGCCGATGTTCTGCCGCTGGTCTTGCCTTGGAGCCCACTTGGTGTTCTGGCTTCCTTCAAAAATAAAGAAAGGCGCCAACCGCGTCCATTTCTAAATTGTGGCCGTCAGGGGGGCCAACTATAAGTGGTTCACCTGTATGGCATAGGTGCCACGTTGACCCAGAGGTCCATCAATGGGTGGTGCTTGGCCGCAAAAGAACTGCGGTCCATGGTGGGCGGCCACAAAAATTGCGGTCCATATGGTGTATCGATCCAGGCAGCAAGCAGCGAAAGTGCAGGCCCACAACTGCAGAGCCAGCACCTCTCTCTCCTCTCTCTCTGCCCCAAAGCCAGATCCTCGGAGGTGGGAGACAAAAGAAGACAAGTGAGTAAGGTGGTAAGGGCGCAAAAGTGCACGCAATACCAGGTAATGCACACTGGGGGCACATGGGAACCAGGTGAGACAGGTACGTTCCTACCGTACGCCCCCCCCCCCACCAGGTAACCTACATGGCCCCTCCCTTACCCCTTACTGTATCCACAAAACACAACACTACCCATAAACATCTACTTTACAAATCAACAAACGTCCCTACTGTCTTCCCCGTTCCTCCCATAAACCAAATTCGTCTTCTCTCCCTCCTAACCAATCAAATTTGCCATTTCCAACTCCACATCAAAATTTGCCATCACCAATTCATCATCAGTCCCTCCTAGGGAGGGAGAGATGGAATCACCCCAATGTCTCATCCACGTCGTGATGCATCTCACAAATTCACACAGCAATTCTCCTTTCCTGCAACACAAAACAAAGAAAACACAGGTGTGGAGTCATCATCATTACCTCAGGTAAGTGGCTGCGTATGGTGCGACAGGTTCATCAATCCTAACTATTTCCTAAATGACTTTAACAACTTTACATTACCCGGGGTCTTTCCCTGCCAATCCATTGGCCAACTTACACTATGGGTTCTATAAACCAATTCCCATTGACCAAACTGTGGTGCTTCTCAATTTGGGGTCTCACTCCCCCGATTCATCTCCCGGTGCCCTCGCACAATTTCTGGGCTGTGACGTGTAGCTCTCCCAGCAGGTCTACCCACCTGCACACCTCCACCACTGTAGTTGCCACCCGAGATTACCTGCTCCTCACCCTAACCTAACTAACTGGGGAAGGCCCTCTCGCACTCTCACCCCCTCAGTGCCCTCTCTGGCACGGGCTGCCCGATCCACACCCGGGATCCTCAGGCACCCACTGACACTAGCGGCTCCCAGAGCCCACCTGCGGCCTCACCTGGCCGACATCCTCACAGTGGTGGAGTGCCCAAACCAACTACACACACTAACAGGCTACACGCCCAGCCATTTCCACAACACTAATGCACCCATCCACAATACCATTCTGCAACCGCACCACAAATGCCAATATCCAACCACAATTTACCTATACCCTCTACCTAACACTTACACTACCCGCCCCGGGTACTCGTGAAAGGGGTCCACTCTTCCCCCATCCACACCTTCGCACCATGCACACCACTCCATACCACTTACTCCAACTCTCTCCACACCTGTACTTGCACACCTGTGCTCTCATACTTGGTGCCGTCTGCACCCTTCTCTCCCCCAAGCGCACTCGCGCTGATCCACAACACTCACTACTCATACACTGCTCCACACACCTGTCCAGTTGCACACCTGTGCAATCACCCCTGTTCAATCCTCACACAGCATCATCTCATCTAACTACTCCCCTCTGAAACTTGCGCTTCCCAGTCGTCCCTTTAAACTATTGCGCTCCCTCGTCATTATCATCCATACTAATCTACCTGCGTCCCCACTACAGGTATCAGTCACTAACTAACCTTAACGTTACCTAATGTCATCTTCTAGGGCCCTATCAATATCCTAACCCACCCGGGCTAGTTTTCACTGCCATACACCCCATAAACTATAGCGCATTTGCCCCCCACCATGGGAAGGGTGGCAGGGATGCCACCCTTACCCACCGGGCCCATCGCTCATCAATCCCCCAGTCCTCTGGCACTAATAAGCCCCCCTTATTCAGAGGTACTGGGTCCCGCCTCGGCATCTAAAGCCGAGGCAATCCACGGGGGCGCCTGCTCGCCGGTGTAAGGCCTTATCCGGTCGGCGTGGACGATCCGAGGGAGGGCTCGTGGCTCCATTTTGATTTTTACTACCATGTCACAGACTTGCGACAGGACGACCCCTGGGCCTTGCCAGGGAGAGCTGAGTTTCGGGCACCTACCCTTCCTCCTCCGGGGATTGAAGAACCAAATCTTCATCCCCGGAGTGTACTGACACCCCTGGCTCCGGTGGTCGTACCTGCGCTTCATCTTTTCCCCTGCCAGATGGAGTTGGCGGCGGGTGAAGGCATGGACTAGCTCCATGCCTTCCTCTAGGTGACGTGCGTACCCCTCCCTCGGCGGGTTAACCACTGTGTCTGGCACGGGACCGCATAGCAAGTCGGCGGGAGCCCGTAACTCCCGCCCATACATAAGCAACGCTGGACTGCATGCGGTGGCCCCGTGCTGGCTGGTTCGGTAGGCCATGAGCAAATAAGGGAGATGTTCGTCCCAGTCATCCTGACGGGTGGCGGTGAACAGTGCCAGTTGTTGGATTAGAGTTCGGTTGAATCTCTCCACCATCCCGTCAGATTGAGGTCTTAAAGGCGTTGTTCTTGTTTTCCGAATTGACAGGAGACTGCACACATCTTTTAGCAATTTGCTCTCAAAATTTCGTCCCTGGTCGGTGTGCAACTCCTGTGGAATCCCGTGCCGGCACACGAATCCTTCCACGAAGGCCTGCGCTACCACCCCTGCTTCTTGGTTGGGGAGGGCGTAGGCCTCCGGCCACTTGGTGAAGTAGTCCATCACAACGAGGATGTACTTATTACCTAGGCGGGTGCGGGGTAGTGGGCCTAGGATATCCATGGCCACCCGCTCTAGGGGGGCCCCCACCTGGTGTAATTGAAGGGGGGCCCTCATCCTCCGTGCTGGTCCCTTTTTGGCAGTACAGGCGTCGCATCTCCGACACCAGTCCTGTATGTCGCGCCCCATATTCACCCAATAAAACCTCCGGCGTACCTGCGATGTCGTCTTTGTCCTGCCCAAATGGCCGCCGGGGCGGGTACCATGCACCTGTTGCAATATATCGGTCTTAAATTTATTTGGGACTACCACCAGCCAGGAAGTTTTATCAGAGGGAACCTCCACCCACTTGCGATACAAGATGTTATCCTTCAATTCCAGGGTTTTCCACTGAGCCCAATACGCCTTGGTCTGTGCCCCGAGGGGGGTGACCTCTTCCCCATTAGGTCTTTGCCCCAATCTCACCCATTCGTGCACCGGCCCCAGTACGGGGTCCTCCCGCTGGGCCGCGCTCCAAGCCAAAGTTCCGAATTCCTCATCTGCGGTTAGTGGCAAAATTGGCCCTCTCACCCGGGTTGCCCGGACAACGAGGGTCGGGTCCGAATCGCCCAATTGTTCCCTCTCCTCGTGTCTCGCACAAAATTTGCAGTTTTCCCCCAGACAAGGACGCCGAGAGAGTGCGTCCGCATTACCATGGGCCTTCCCGGCCCTATGGGCCACATCAAAATCGTACTGCTGCAACTTTTCCAACCACCTTGCAATTTGGCCCTCTGGTTCCTTGAACCGAAGGAGCCATTGCAAGGAGGAATGGTCAGTTCTAACCAAAAATTTCCGCCCGTACAAGTACGGGTGGAAATGGTTCATGGCAGCCAGCATAGCCAATAACTCTTTGCGAGTGACGCAATAATTTCGCTCAGGCCTACTTAAGGCCCGACTATAGTAACCAATCACTCTCTCCACGCCCTCCTGTGTCTGAGACAAAACTGCGCCCAATCCTTCCTGGCTCGCATCCGTGTCCAGGGTAAATGCCCCGTTGCTAGTGGGGTAAGCTAGAAGGGGTGCGGATGTTAGACACCCCTTCAATTTTTGGAAGGCCTCGTGGCACTCCCGTGTCCAATTAAATCGCGTCCCCTTCTCCGTAAGCCGGTGGAGGGGACGGGCCAACTCCGCAAATTTCGCCACAAAGCGCCGGTAGTAGGAGCAGAGTCCCAAAAATCCCCGCACCTCTTTGATGGTACGTGGTGCGGGCCACTCCTCTACCGCTTTAATTTTGTCTGGGTCCGTTTTTACCCCCTCGCAACCGATGACGTGGCCTAAATAGGCCACCTCCTTGGCAAACAAGGTGCACTTACTCGGGTTCAGCTTCAACCCTGCCTGTCTGAGGCACCCGAACACCTGGTCCAAATTAGCTACTGCCTGGGGGAACGTTTTGGCATGTACTAGGACGTCATCCAGGTACACCAGGCATGACTGCCATGGCATGCCGCCTAGTACATGCTCCATCAATCTTTCAAAGGTGGCGGGGGCGTTACACAAACCAAACGGCATCACAGTAAACTGATACAGTCCCTTACCTGTGGAAAATGCCGTTTTCTCCTTCCCTGCCCTATCCATCTCCACCTGCCAATACCCACTCTTGAGGTCCAAAGTGGAGAACCAATTTGAGCCCGCAACGGCATCGAGGGTGTCATCAATCCTTGGCAGGGGATATGAGTCCTTGAGTGTCACGTTGTTTAGCTGGCGATAGTCCACGCAGAACCGCGTGGTCCCATCCTTCTTTTTGACCAGCACAACAGGTGACATCCAAGGACTTCCCGAGGGCTCGATCACGCCTGCGTCGAGCATTTTTTCAACCTGCTCGTCAGCTTCCGCCCTCTTGCTCCAAGGGAGCCGTCGGGCGGCCTGACGAATAGGCCGGGCCTCACCGGTGTGGATCTGATGTTTCACCAGGCCCGTACGTCCAATATCCTCGGTGGACAGGGAGAAGAGGTCCAAATGGGACCCAACCAGTTCGTGTAAGGCCTCCCTCTGGGTACCTCCCAACTCTACACTACTACGATTTACCATCTCGCAAATGGGATCGGGCCAATTCCTACTTCTTATTGAAGGCTCCCCCCGGGGCCGGCTCGGCTGGACGTTCTCGCCCCTCACTGTCGCGACTTCCTCAACTGGGGTGCAGCCAGCTACCCTCGTGCCCCTTACTATAGTGCGTGGTTCTGTACTTATATTTATTACTCGGACGGCCACTACCGGTCCGTCCGTTTTTACAAGGGTGCGGCCCACGATTAAACCCGGTATGGACTGCGCTGCCACCGGTTCGACCAGGCCGCAGGACTCCTGCCATGTTGGGCGAGCTGCCCACCGGGCCGGCACTATCGCCTCGGCCCTTGGGGGAATGGTCACTGCCTCGGAAGCCTCCAGCTCCGCTCTCTCGGCCGTGCTCACTCCCCCTAACGGCAGCTCTTCTACTCCCACCTGCAGGATCCCCCGGCACAAGTCGATTTTACAACCGCTGGCAGTCAACAAATCCAACCCTATTAAACATGGGTCGCACACCTCCGCCACCAAAACATCTATCTCCCTCCTTACCGACCCTAACTTGAGGGTCACAGAACCACGCCCTATGATCGGGGCCGTTACCCCGGTAGCAAGTTGCAAACTATAATTTTGCAGGCGCTGGATCTTATCCCAGCCACCTGCGCTCGAATCAAGGACCACAGGGCTGATGATCGTGGCGCTAGCTCCTGTGTCCACTACGGCGTCTACCCCCACGCCGGCAATTTTGCATCTGATTGTCAGGCTACCGGTTCCAATTTGGCCACAATAAATGACCTGTCGCGTCAATGAGGGCTCTCCTCCATCCTCTTCTGCCGAACACCGCCCTACGTGCCCGACACCTTCTAGTTTCCCGGGGTCTGGCGGGGGGGTGTCTGGGGTCGGCTAACCCGCTCCCCCCTGGGCGGAGTTGAGGACCTCAACCGCCGGGGATCATCCCGGTGCGTGGCTCGACAGTGCCGCGCCAGGTGACCCAGACGGTTGCAAGTATAGCACCTCACCTGATAAGGTGCTTGTCTCCGGAATTCCAAATTTCCCCCCCTGAAGGTCCGAATTGGATTACCCGCTCGTGGTCCACCGCGGGCCACCTCCGGGGCCGCCTGCCATGGTCCAGGTCCCGCCAGGCGCTGGTCCACCAGCCTCCGGACCATGCCCGCCAGGTCAGGACTCATGTCGGGGGCGGGCCCCCTAAGGGGTCCGCCCTCCATCGGGGGTCCCACCTGGCGGACCGCCATTGCGTGACGCTCGCTCCCCCGGGCCAGGGGCCTCGCTGCTTCCCAACGGGCCGCAGCGTCAGCCGCCTGGCTCAGAGTCTGCGGGCGCCACATGGCGAGCTGTTGCCGGAGCTCAATATCCGGGAGGGCCTGGATAAAATGGTCCAGCGCCAGGCTTTCCCGGGAATCCGCTGCCATGCTAGCATGTGCGATCCCCACTGCGCGGCGAATGTCATGGGCAAGTTCCCCGATGGCTTCCTGGGGCTTGCGTTTTCGCAGCGCAAGCTGAGCTTTAACAAGCTCGCTCTGCTGTTCAACGCCGAATCGATTAATTAGGGCGTCGCGGAGGGCTGGCAGGGTGAGAGCACCCGGTGGTAATGCCGTCAGCACCTCCGCCGCCGCACCGCGCAATGCGGCCACCGGGTGTACTCCACCTTTGTCCTCACCCCAACCATTGCCCTTACACACACAGTCAAACTGCGCCAGGTACGCGCGTAGGTCACTCTTGCCGTCATACGGCACGAGTGGGACCTTGTGGGACCACCTCGTATGCGAGTCGTTGCCCGCCTGCCGGACCCCATGCGTCGCCCCTTGCGGGGTCAGCGCGGGGCCGAACCGGCCGGGCCCCCACAGTACATTACCCCCAAGGGGCTCTCGTGCCTCCCCTGTCCCTCTAAAAACTACCCCTGTTGGTGTCGATGCATGGGTCACACTTCCGCAACCCGCTACCCATTCCATACCACCACTACCTTGCTCACCCACACCTCGCACCTCTCCCATCACCGGACCCTCTCGCTCGCACCCTCGTTCCATACGCTGCGGACCAGCCATACACCTCACTCTTGGCCTCTCACGAACATCCGGGTCTATCTCGACCCCCAAGCTTATTAAATCACCTGGCGCATCATACGCACGACCATATTGGTCACCACTTACACCGGGTCCTCTTTCTCTTCGCTTCTCCTCCATCACCTGCGAATCCCTCATCCTGTTAATGAGCACATCATCACGATCCGAACACAGACTTTGGACCAATTCTTTTACTTCCTCCTTTATCTCTTTCTTATCCTCTCTCCGTCGCTTCTTAATTTCGCTCACCCCTTCTTCCACTTCTTCTAATTTCTGCTTCACCTCCTTCATCTCCTCGTGCGCCCCCTTAAGTTCTTCCTCTAACTCCACCTTATTTTTTTATATGTGCTCCCGCACCTCCCGCTCTTTAACCTCCATCACCTCTACCACCTTGTTCATTTTCCTCGTCAGGTCCTCATGTACCGTCTGACACTCTTTTTCAATTACCCCTACGTCCTTTTTCATCTCCTTCTGTGTCGATTTTAAATCCTCTATTACCGCTGTGTTCTTCTTTACCTGGTCCCCCAACTCCTTTTGTCCCACTGTCAGTTGTTCTACTCCCAGCGTCAACTCCTCTATACCACCCTGCAATTTTACAGTCCCCTTTCTCACCTCCTTCTCCATGCGCTCCTTACAGTGCCTCACCTCCTCGCGCACTCCTCCGACCTCCTCACTCACACCTCTTCTGATCTCCTCTCCCATCACTTGCCTCTCCTGCCCAGATGCCACCCTCATCTGCTCCATTTCCTCCCTGTGAGCATCCAATTTAGTTTCTACCCCCATTCTGACCCCCTCTATCTGCTGCCCCATTTTTTAAACTTCCCTTTCCGCTTGGTCCCTCATGTCCCTCAATTTGCCTTCCATACTGTTTTCTAACCCCTCTAACCCCTTTTGCATCCCTTCCATTTGATTCTCTTGAGCGGCCATTCTGTTTTCTACCCCCATTAACCCCTCCTGTATTTCCCCTAATCTATTGTCTAATCCCTCTATTCTACTCCCTAACCCTCCGATCTGGGCCCCCATGTCCTCCCTCAATTTCTCGCTATTGGACCCCATGTCCTCCCTCAATTTCTCGCTATTGGACCCCATCCTTTGTTCTAACCGTTGGCTATTGGCCCCCATGTCCTCCCTCAATTTCTCGCTATTGGACCCCATGTCCTCCCTCAATTTCTCGCTATTGGACCCCATGTCCTCCCTCAATTTCTCGCTATTCTGGGCCATAAGGGCCTTCATTTGTATTAAAAAAAGGTTCAAATCTACCAGCGGCGCTACTACGGTCGCGGGCGCGGTCGCCGTGGCCATGTGCGAGGCGCCATTTTGCGAACCTGCCACCCTCACTGCTTCGCTCTCCTCTTGTCCCTCAATTTGGTCCTGGATCGACCCTGCCTCACTCTCCTCTACCGGAACCCAGCCGTCTTGATCTGCCATAGCGCGACTTTCAAAATTCGGGTTTTTATTTTTGTAAAACAAAATCAAAGTTCGCCGTTAATAATTTCGAGCGCGTGAAGCGCGCTTCGGGTCCGATCTCACTCCTCGACACCAATTGTTACGGACACGACTTAAGATGTTGCTTGACCGAGCGGAATGGCCGCCGTGTTCGCACAGTTTACCCGATTACCCCCAACTCACCCGATTCCACTCGAACGTTGGCCAAATCGCGCTATGCTAAATCAATGAAGGAAAGGACACAACGGCTGGGATTAATGCAACGACACAAGGGGTACAGTTCTCAAGACCTCCGGAGGAGGATATAATTGGTGATGCAGAAACGGGTAGATTACACGGTAAGAGGTAAAGCACAGAAAAGATGGGCACTTAGACACAGTCTTATCTATCCCCGACAGACCACAGACAAACGGGACAAGACTGACTTACACGGGGATTGATGGCAAGGAAGGACAGGCAGTCGATAGCACAAGGTGCACCTTGGCTCAGGGGCAGAATCAACACGGTCCGGTCCAGAGATGCGGCGAGGTATTTCAGCGCTCGGAGGTGGCGTCTTCTCTCTCCAAGCTGAGGGCGCATCTGACGTCACCTCCCTCTTCCTGCGCATCTCAGCGGGGAGTGACACGCCCTCGGCTCGTTGGCCCCGCCCCATATGGGATCGGTCCGCCGCTTCTATTGGGTGCGGGGGGGGGGGGGGGGGTTACCGGGCTCCGCCCTTGACGAGGAGCTGACAGCGAGCCCCTGCGTGGTAACCCCGTCGGAGCACATGTTCAATGGCGGCTAACCAAGCCGGAGTGAGGACGCACACTCCCCGCGCCGCCGCCGCTGTTGTTGTTGTTGTTGTACCATGAGGAAGAGCTGCGGGGAGGTATTGGGAGGTCCTAAACTTTCTAACGGTGCCATACAATCACATTCTGGTGCAACGAAGAGTCAGAATTAATGGAAACGAGTCCTTAACTGACATAGACTAAGAATAACTAGCAAGATGTCCTATAGTTGTCTACGTGAGATGCGGTGGACCTGGATGCGACATTTAATGGGGGAAAAAGGGGGAGGTCGGGTCTACAGAGTGTTGTTTACAGAAAATGGGACTAGGGAATGGGGGGTTGGGGATAGTTGGGAAGTATTGGGGAAATAGGGGAATATTTACAAGCGGATATGGATGGAGGCCAAATCCCATATCCGCAACAATATATATATATATATATATAATTATATATATATATATATATATATATATATATATATATACATATATATATATATACATACATATATATATATATATATATATATATATATACATATATATATATATATATATATATATATATATATATATATTGACTTCTCCATGCTCTTCTAGCTGAAGAAAGCTGCATAAAACAACCTTGAAAGGCTACACAAGGTAAACCCTTTGATGCTTCAAACTCTACCCAAGTTCCTCTCCAGCCGCAAAATATTCACAAGTAGTACAAACATTAATAAGTAGAAGAGACATTCATAAGTAGTAGAAACATTCACAAGACATACAAATATTTACAATTAGAGAGTGAGACCCAATAGTTTGAGTTACTGAACTTCTTCGAGAGGGTTTTTGAGAAAGTAGATGGGAGAATTTGCAGTGCCGTCCATTTGGAGAGAGAGAGAAACAGAGAGAAGCAGAGAGAGAGAGAGAGAGAGAGAGAGAGAGAGAGAGAGAGAGAGAGAGAGAGAGAGAGAGAGAGATTTCTTAGGGTTAAAATAATATTCCAAGTGTTTTACCAGTTTGTAATTTTGTCAAGGTCTGAAGAGAGGGAAGAGGCTGTTGTCTGTCTGTCAGAAGGATGAGGCATGTCATGGCAGAAGGTGGGGGTACTAGTCCTTCTTTTGGTCTTGGTCTGTTGTGTCCTGATCTGTTCAATGTACTCGCTCTTCCACGAGCCTTGGCCTTTAAACAAAAAAGGAAAATTCACCAGCCTCCTCTTGATTTGTTTTGTCACATTTTTGTATTTCTATATATTTGTCAATCCTGACCTTGCTGCCTCTGACTGATACTGACCGTAGTGACCGTAGCCCCATTGGCTCATAGCCTATATATTATGATATCTCAAAAATTTGAGGACGTATTCAGATGAAACTTGATGGATAGGTTGGGTATGTGATAAGGAAAAATTAATTCAATTTGGCTGAAGATTTGAATCTGGATCCGGATCAGAGAATATTTTAAGTGATTCTTCACCATTGAGTGATAGGGCAAAAAATGATAAATAGCACAATATCTCAAAAAAGTTATGGACGGTTTTGGACGAAACTTAGTGGACAGGTTGGGTGTGTGAGAAGGACGAATATTTTCGATTTTTGGTAAAGATCTGGATCCGGGCACCGTAATTAAAAAAAAAAATGTAAATGATTCTTCACTATTGAGTGATAGGGCCAAAAACAATATATAACATGATATATATAAAAAAGTTGTGGACGAGTTATGAATAAACTTGGTGGAAGAGTTGGTTTAGGTGACAAGAGCAAGCCGAATATATTTTGGTTCAGGTCCGAATCCAGATCCGGCCTATCAATGGACACAAAACATAAACTGTTCAGTTCGAGTCGTTCTGGCTGTATACTGTTTTATTTATTGCTATATATTTATTTTTATATTATATTTCTAGATTATATATTTATTTTTCTTTTATTTATCTTTTATTACATGGATGTGTTTGTTTTTGTTTATTGCGTTTTGTGGTTTTGTTTTGTTCAGATTACGTGATTGTTTTATTTCACTTATATTATATATCATTTCGTTTGTTCTTCACATTTCACTATGTGGTTGTGAATTTTGTTGTTTTCATTGTATTATTTGGTCGTTTGCCATTTTCATTTCATTATGTGGTTGTGTTTGTCATGTTTTAGCCTCGATGGAGATTCTTACCTTTTGTTTGGCATCCTTAATACATTGCTTTCTTTAGAGACTGCTCACCGCAACCTGCAGACCTTGTGCTGTTCTCGTGACCTTGGGAAGAGCATTTCTTCAGCCATGTATTATATTTTCAATCCATTTACATGCCAAATGCCACTTCAAATAAACCTTTGCCTGGATTATATAATTACTGAGCGTCTTATGCAATGACACTGTCTGCATTCGCTTGAATTTAATTAACCATTTATATTTCTTTCATTACTTACCTGATGACCAGGGTTAAAGCAGCTTTTGAAACAAGGACAAAAACATTGACATGTCCAAACAGCATTCTGTAAAAGAGTGCAACATTAATGCATTCCCATATAGCAGACATTTGAATGCATTCCTTGCATATCTTCAGCTAGAATTGGTTATTGAAGGACTCCCTCCACCCTCACCCCCTGAACACTCTTTCCTCTGCCTCTTCTTTCCCAACCCACCCACACTTCCCACTACAAAACCTTTTAAAATATTGCAGTGTAGCTTCATTCCATGTCGATATTATGCAACTCTTTTCTTAAAATATAACTATACCATTCAAACTGAATCAAAGTGATGTAAAAATTTGGTGGTCCAATTCAAAAGGTACGTAAGTTAGATAGATAAAGCAATATAAGTGAGCAATTATATTCCCTAATTTTATGTATAATAGAATAGCTATTGTAAAATAAGTAAAAGACTGTCAATATCTTGCTCTACAAACACAAATGATGATGTAATCCTTAGTCACTTACAAAAACTAGATGGTATTCATAGAATACTTACCCCATGCAATCCAATTGGTGCGAGCCAACTCTTATATTTTTAAGGTTTAAAAAAAATTTTGTTTCAATATAGCTACCAGACCATGTGACTGATGATGTCATAAATTTACATTCTCCAATATAATTTTTGCGTAGATCACGCTCAATAAACTTCAAACTGATCGGAATAAGCATTGTACTTGTCGAATTATGACGTCATAATTAAGGCACCAATGACGTTATCGTTAACAGCGCTTATTCCCAACACGGAGTTCTTTACAACGAGCCACGTTTCAATTTTTTCCATGGAGCACTTTGGAAAAATATAGAGGTCCAAAGTTTTTTTGTTTTTCCACGATGGCGCTCGTATCGTGTGAAGTATGACACAATTATCACTAAAAAATTCTACACGAGTAGAAGCTGAGAAAATGATGGAAATGGGGATAACTCCACGGTCCATCAGGTCGTGAATACAACGGCTCAACCGTAGCCGCTTGACTTAGAATTACTGGCCTGGCAAGGTTATGTTCAACTGTTGTACAATAGCTTTCCATTGGCATGGCAACCTAACTAGGGGCCACGCCCTCAATAACCACCTATCGATTTAGTATGGCCGAACGAACTGTGAATGGTTGTTGGCTAAAACCGGAGGCAATCATAGGAGGCAACTTCCCGTCTCGCCATGCTTATACCTATCTCAGCCCAATTAAGGGGAGAAGGAGGATTATGATGAGGTGAAGTGAGGTTGGGGGTTTGAAGCGGCTCCGTGGCTCACCGGATGCAGACGATGCAGGCTTGCATGGGTCCCAATATGAATAGGTGTAAAGCAATGTATTTACTGAGAGCAGAGATGTACTAGTTTGATAGACGCAAGTAGTTGAGAGCCACAAGGTTCAATGGCTGGTGACGAGTACGACACATGCCGAGAGTTTGCGAGCTGCACAAATCGTAAGCCCTTGCTCCAAAGATATGTGAAGACACCTTCCTGGTCCGACCAAGTCGAATGTAACCTTCCGCATCAGACAAGGTCCTCCAGCCAGCCAACACACTTCAGACCAGGTTCACGCAGCAGTTTCTCTTCAAATCCCTGAGTGGCGTTGCCTTGGTGCCCCTCAACGATGTCTCACTCTCTTCCCATTGGCTGTGGCTCTCTCTCTCTCTCTCTGGCTCTCTCTCTGGCTCCCTCTCTCTCTCTCACCCCCTGCCGGCTGTTACGTTTTGGGTGTGGCGTCATGGCGGCTGTGTGCGCTGAGCTGTGAGTACTGTGCTGTGTTGGCGTCTTTCCCATCCTCCATTTCACTCCATTTGTGTCCTTGTACGTGTTTGTGAAGTTTTCCCCGTGTTTCCTTTCTTTGTTGAGACAGGAGAGAGAAAGAGAGCGCGCACAGTAGGTGATTAGCAGGCCTGTTCAGGACCTCCTGGTTTGGGCCTGCTCTTCCATTTGCCGTGTGTATACATTTAGCCTTTTCTTGGCTAAATACTTCGTCCATATTATTACTTTTCCTTTTCCTCCACTTGCTAGTTTTGCTTGTGGCAGGTTTGTTTTTGATTTTTTAATTTACTTAATTTGTTAATTTTACACAATGGCAAACGTACGTTTGCACAATAGTGTGTACGAGGCGCTTACTCCAAAGAACGGGGTCATAGTTTGTCTGCCGGATGGAGTTAGTGTTGACGACGTTGGAATGGGTTTCAGAGAACAAATTGGGCTCGAAAACATTCTCGCAGCATCGAAAATGAATCAACGTATCATGCTCTTCCTGTCCGAAGAGCGATACGTTGCTCAGACAGTCGAAACTGGCTTGTCTTTCGCGCCGGATCTTTTTCTTACTGTGTGTCCTTTGGACGCACCTGCCGTTAAAATCATTATTTCGAATTTACCACCTTTCTTTAAAAGCGAGGAGATTTACCTGTGCTTTAAACCGTTTTGGGACGGTCGTGTCATGGATCTCAATGATCCCCTTACGTTTGCGTTCTGGCGCTTCTGTTAGACACATCATGTCTTTCCGGCGTCAATGTTATTGTAGCGGTTACCGGAAGCATGACGCAATTACCTTGCACCGGCCGATGACACAACCGGCGAGCGGTCACTTGTCCGGACTCGCCCGGGCATGTCCAGACTTGCCTTTCCCGGGCGAACACGTGGCTTACCTATTTGCATACCACGCCCCGCTTGAGAGGCGTGGCTTTTATGTGTTGAGCTTTACTTATAAACTGCCGCCCGTTCGATGGGCTGATTCAGTGCTTTTGATTTCTTTCGAGTGAGCTGAAAATAAATAGCTCAGTGAAACTTCATTCCTGGCGTCATTCATTTTGTCTGGTTTTATCGTGCGAGCATAGCTCCCACAATTGGTGACCCCTTTTCAAGAACATGGCGATGGAGTCATCTGTAGCTTTGAAGCTCCCGGGCTTTTGGGAATCGCACGCGGCCGTCTGGTTCGCCCAAGCGGATTTCTCTCTTCGCCCTGCGGAACATCACGGAGGACATGACGCGCTACCAACCATGTGGTCTCCGCGCTCAACGCCTCCACCGCGGCCCGGGTCCTGAGCTTCCTACAGAACCCGCCGAACGCCGACAAATACGGCGCGCTCAACGGCCTACTCCTCGGTGCGTTTGGACACACGGAGACCGAACGCGCGCGACAACTACTCGACCTCCCGGAGCTGGGTGAGGCCCGTCCATCCGAGCGCATGGACCACATGCTGGCTCTACTCGGCGACCACAGCCCGGATTTCCTCTTCTGCGAGCTGTTCCTCCGGCAGCTACCCGGGCAGGTACGGTTAGCTTTGGCTAACTCGCCCATCACGGACGCTCGCGCCCTGGCCAAGGAGGCCGATAAATTTTTCTCAGCCAGACGACACGTCGGAGCGCCCGCCTGGAACCCTGGGTCTACCGAGGCAATGCCCGCGCCACGACCGGCGCCACCACCGGCCGAGTCAGCGCCACTGGCGGCAGCGGCTGCCGCGACGCCCTGTCGACCGAACCCGACGCGACCACCGGAGCCTCCACCAGAGCAGACCATGTGCTATTACCACGCCAGGTTCGGGCAGAAGGCCAGAACGTGCCGCCCACCGTGCACTTTCGGCAGGTCGGGAAACGACCAGGCCGGCGCTCTTTGCCTGCCATGAGCGTCGGCCATTCAGGCAGCCTTCTGTTTATCACGGACACAGCGTCCGGGCGGCGTTTTTTGTGCGACACCGGCGCTCAGCTGAGCGTGATACCCGCCTCGTTGCAGGACAAACAGGCCGCGCTGTGCGGCCCCACCTTGGTCGCCGCAAACGGCTCCTCCATCTGCACCTTCAGTTTGCGCAGCGTCGCATTCTGCTTCGGGGGCCAGCGCTTCAGGTGGGACTTCATCACGGTGAACGTGCCCATGGCCTTGCTGGGTGCAGATTTTCTTTGCGCGCATGGGCTTTTGGTAGACGTCAAATGGCGTTGGCTCATCAATGCAGAGACCTTCAGCTCGCTCGCTTGCTCATTGAGTGGCTCCGCACCAAACAAGCTAGCCTGCATGCTCCTGGCCGTGGACGATTTCACCCGCCTACACGCCGAGTTTCCCGCCCTCACGCAGCCGACGTATTCGGCCATCGCCGTCAAGCACGGCGTCGAACACCACATCCCGACCACAGGTCCACTGGTCTACGCCAGGGCTCGCCGCCTCGACCCGGCCAAACTCGCCGTGGCGAAGGCGGAATTCGACGCGCTGGAGCGATTGGGCATTGTGCGGCGCTCGAATAGCGCGTGGGCCTCGCCCCTGTACATTGTGCCCAAACCAGGTGGCGGATGGCGACCTTGCGGCGATTAACACCGCCTCAACGACGCCACCACCCCCGACCGGTACCCGATAGCACACATACAGGACTTTTCCGCCCGTTTGGCGGGGCGGGTGCTCTTTTCGAAGGTCGACCTCTTTCGGGGCTACCACCAGGTACCCGTCCGGCCAGCCGACATGCCGAAGATGGCGGTAATTACACCATTTGGCCTCTTCGAGTTCCTTCGCATGCCGTTCGGCCTTATGAACGCGGCCCAGGCCTTCCAACGGCTGATGCACAGTGTGCTGCGCGACCTCACCTTCCTTTTCGTTTACCTGGACGACATTCTCGTCGCCAGCACTTCCCGGGCGGAGCACCTCATCCACCTGCGCACGCTTTTTGAGCGCCTCGGCCAGCACGGCCTCATCATCAACCCGGCGAAATGCCAGTTTGGCGTAACGGCCGTGGACTTCCTGGGGCACCGCATCACAAAGCGTGGGGCCATCCCGCTGCCTACCAAGGTGGAGGCAGTCCCAAGTTTCCCGCGCCCCCGCTCCATCAAGGCCCTACAGGAATTTTTGGGGATGGTAAATTTCTACCACCGGTTCGTGCCTCGCGCCGCCCAACACATGCGCCCCCCTGTACGAAGCCCTCCGGGGCAAGCCGGCCAAGCACGACGTCGCCTGGACCACAGAGATGGACGCGGCGTTCACGGGCGCTAAGCTGGCCCTCGCCAACGCGACCATGCTGGCGCACCCGGCGCTCGACGCACCCATCGCCCTCACCACGGACGCTTCCGACTACGCAGTGGGCGCCGTGCATGAACAGTGGGTGAACGGGGCTTGGCAACTGCTGGCCTTCTTCAGCCGGCAGCTTCGCCCTAACGAGTGCAAGTATAGCGCTTTCGACAGCGAGCTCCTCGGCCTTTACCTGGCTGTTCGCCACTTCCGCCATCTTTTGGAGGGCCGCCTGTTCACGGCGTTTGTGGACCACAAACCCCTGGTCTTCGCCATGGCCAAGGTTATGGAGCCGTGGTCGGCCCGCCAGCAGCGCCACCTCTCCGCCGTGTCCGAATTTACGATGGACATCCGGTATGTAGCGGGCAAGGACAATGCTGTGGCCGATTGCCTCTCCCTGTCCGGCACGAACGCCGTCCACCTGGGTGTGGACTTCGCCCGCATGGCGGCCGACCAGACCGCCGACCCCATGGTGCAAGCCCTCCGGACAGAGGACACAGGCCTGCGGTTGGCCGACGTCCACTTCGAGGACACAGGCACGGTTCTCCTGTGCGACGTTTCCCTGGGCCAACCTCGCCCCATCGTGCCCACCGGATGGCAGCGGCACATTTTTGACGCCCTCCACGGCCTTTCCCACCCGGGCCGGAAAGCATCACAGAAGCTCGTGGCAGCAAAGTTCGTCTGGCATGGGCTCCGTAAGGACGTCCGTGACTTGGCCAACACCTGTGTCGCCTGCCAACGCGTGAATGTCCACCGGCACACCCAGACCCCGTTGGCACCATTCGAGGTGCCCACGCGGCACTTCAACCACGTCAATGTGGACCTGGTCGGACCCCTGCCCTCCTTTCGGGGCTTCACCCACCTCCTCACGATGGTGGACAGGACCACCAGGTGGCCAGAGGCCATCCCGCTGGCATCAACGACATCCGCCAACGTGGCGCAGGCCTTCATTGGCACCTGGATTGCCTGTTTCGGCACGCCCTCGGACATCTCCTCCGACAGAGGCCCGCAATTCGCCTCCGAGCTTTGGGGCGCGGTCGCCCAGGCCTTGGGGGTCAAGATACACCGCACCACGGCCTACCACCCCCAAGCCAACGGCTTGTGCGAGTGGTTCCACCGCTCGATGAAGGCCGCTCTCAGGGCCAGCCTCCAGGACGACGGTTGGGCCGACAGGCTCCCGTGGGTCCTATTGGGCCTCCGAACGGCCCCTAAAGAGGACCTCCAGGCTTCCACCGCCGAACTGGTCTATGGCCAGCCACTGCGCGTGCCGGGCGAATTCATCCCTGACGCCACTGGCCCCTGGTCTGTGGCTCGCCAACGCTCGGTCCTCCAGGAGGCCGCCAGGAGATTTGCCCCCGTGCCCACGTCCCACCACGGCTGCCCCCAACCCCACGTCCCCCCAGCACTTCGCACTGCGGAGTACGTTTTTATCCGGCACGACGCACACCGGGGACCGCTCCGGCCGCCGTACGATGGACCTTTCCGGGTCCTGAAGAGGGACGACAAGTCGTTCATCATCGACATCGGTGGCAAGCCAGACCGCATCTCCGTGGACCGCCTCAAGCCGGCCCATTTGGACCTCGACCAACCTCCACGGTTGGCCCTTCATCCACGACGGGGCCGTCCCCCATCAACCAAGCCCCCCGCCCGACCATCCACCGCCACGCCACCTACCACCCCCACACGAATCGCCAGGGGTCGTTTCGGCCTGGTCATCAAGACCCCCCTCAAACTGACTCTCCCAGTGCATGTTAATTTTGGGGGGGCGCATGTAGCGGTTACCGGAAGCATGACACAATTACCTTGCACCGGCCGATGACGCAACCGGCGAGCGGTCACTTGTCCGGACTCGCCCGGGCGTGTCCAGACTTGCCTTTCCCAGGCGAATACGTGGCTTACCTATTTACATACCACGCCCCGCCTGAGAGGCGTGGCTTTTGTGTGTTGAGCTTTACTTATAAAGTGCCGCCCGTTCGATGGGCTGATTCAGTGCTTTTGAGTTCTTTCGAGTGAGCTGAAAATAAATAGCTCAGTGAAACTTCATTCCTGGCGTCGTTAATTTTGTCCGGTTTTATCGTGCGAGCATAGCTCCCACATTATATTGTTTTAAAGAATAATGCACAATCGCTTAGTGCTGCTGTGACTTTGAAGCACAAAGATCGCAGCTACCAAATTTACATCGCTACTGAGGCAATGACGTGCTTTATTTGTGGCAAGCACGGACATTTAAAGAACGCTTGCCCGAAACCAAACATTCCCGGTGACGAATCTCAATGTGTGGAACCTAACCGGGAATCTCAACACCTGGAGCCCAAACCAAGCACCAGTGGTACATCGAGAGCCGCGGAGCACAAGCCAAGCACTAGTGGTACATCTAGAGCCGCGGAGCCCAAACCAAGCACCAGTGGTACATCTAGAGCCGCAGAGCCCAAGCCAAGCACTAGTGGGAATGGGACTGTTCATCTCGAGTCGCGGAGCCCAAGCCAGGCACGAGTGGCACATCTAGAGCGGAGGAGTGTACAGACACCTCCCATAATCAGCCCCGTGGTGCGAGTGCGGAACTAAAGGGACCTCAAGCGGATGACGAGGGTTTTATCACCGTTCAATCTCGGAGAAACAAGCGCCCAAACGTCAATGGTCACGATGTAACGGTGAGCGTTCCGAAAAAATTGGCGGCGTCGGGCAAATTAAATGGCTCCCATTTGGATGCAGCCGCCCCGTTTGCTGCCGTAGAAACGGAAAACAGATTTGCCGTGTTAGCTACGGAGGATAATAATAACGCTCCTGATAACGAGCAAGACAAACACGAGCACGAACAAGGAGGTGGTGTCGTGCCCCAAGAGGTACAAGGAGGTGGTGTCGTGCCCCAAGAGGTACAAGTAGGTAGCGTCGTGTTCAAGAGGTAGCTGTGACTACCCCTGTGGTTGCCGATACTACAACCATGGACGTCAGTAATGAACCTGTTTTGGTCCCTCTCCCTGCTAAAGGTGAAGTGTCTGAGATGTCTGCGCCACAGACAACCGCGGACATGATGGAAGCAGAGAGTGTATGTTCTGCTTCGGAAATAGTTTTTCCCCTCCCGGCAGAAATGGAAATACCTGCTCCACCGGGGGAGCACGGTACTAATGTAGATCCCCAATCAAACTACGATTCTGATGGCGCGTCGTCGCTTGCCTCTGGTGGTAGCACCGAGGTCTGGAATGATCCAGGCTTATCCCAGGAACCGGAGAGTGGTCCGACTGTGCCCCCCCCAGGAGATCCTAAAGTTTTTACATCACGCCTTCCGTAAGAGAAATGTTAAAATTCAGGATTCCTTCCCTGCTCTGCACAGTTTTATTATCTCCTCAAAGCGACTGCTCCTTCAGTCTGAGCAGTTTGGTTTGACTGAACCACAAATGTTTCGTCTCAGGAAATGGGTTCTGAAAGCAAGGAAGCAGCTGCAGGCATATCATGACCCAATTGACTGATATCTTTCCCCAAATTCCACACTATGGCTTTTTCTATAGCCACTTTAGACATAAACGGAGGACGCTCGTATTTACGAAAAGCTGAAGATAAGGACAAAGGAGCTTGTTTTGAAGAACCAACATTGATATCTTACTCTTACCAGATGTAGTTCCTCCTGTATGAGTGAATGGGAAAGAATAATGAAAGGAAAGTGGTTCTTCAGTAGCTTAGAGTGTCCTAGGGCTGGGGTAGCCATTTATTTACATCCTTCTCTCTGTAATCTCATTGTTGATTTCAATGAAATAATTAAAGGGTACTTAAACTCTCTCACTTTCACTCTTAATGGTTTTAAACACACGATAGTGAACGTCTATGTACCCAATGACAGCACGGATAGATTTGCTTTTTTCACACAGTTAGAAACTTCTCTTGCACATTTTGATTTTAATGGATTTGTTTGTTTAGGAGGGGATTTTAACTGTACGATGGACTCTACCATTGATCGCAATGGGAATGAGCCTCATCCAGCAAGTATTGTGCCTCTGACTAGGACTTTGACAACCTTCTCCCTTGTTGACATCTGGAGAACTCGAAATCCATCCACACGCCAGTATACATGGTGTCGGTGTTTAAATGGCCGTCTGTCCCTCGCAAGGTTAGACCGGTTTTATATTAATAGTGATTTAAAAAAAATATTGTGACCCATACTGGTATTGTCCCGAGTGGTTTCTCAGATCACCACATGGTTATGTTTCGCACTTTCTCCCAGATTTGTAATCGTGGTGCTGTTTATTGGACATTCAATGTTAGTCTTCTGGAAGACGAATGTTTTATTGATGCTTTTAAAATCTTCTGGGAGACTTTACTCCTGCGGAAAGCTTCCTTCCCTCTCCTCGGACAGTGGTGGGACAATGCAAAAGTCCAGATAAAAATGTTTTGCCAGCAGTACGGGTCCTTTCATACCAAGAATGATGTTGCTCTTCAATCCCTGCTTACCAAGGAGATTCTAACTTTACAATCCAACCTCTCAGCTTCTAATGCTGAACGGACTAGCCTTTTGTTGGCTAAGAAAAAGACCGTTCTTGCTGAATTGTGTGTAATGCGAGCTAGAGGAGATTTGGACCGGCTCCGAATGGAAAATTTGTGTTTTCTAGATACCTCTTCCAAGTTCTGCTTTGGATTGGATACCCGAACCAAATGAAGCCAGCAACTAACCTCGCTTCGGACAAAAGAAGGGAGAGTGACATACGATCAAAAATGTATCAGAGGTTCCGCCAAGGAATACTTCTCTGACTTGTACCGTGCCAAGAACATTGATCACGGAATGATTGACTCTCTGGTTGCCTCTTTGCCCACCTTGTCCGAAACGGCACGCCTACAGTTGGATGTGGAAGTTACTTTGGAAGAACTTTTTTCCGCATTGCAAACTTTACCCACTGGCAAGGCGTCAGGCTTAGATGGGATCCCAATGGAACTCTACCGGGCCTTTTGGAACCTTTTGGGTCCTGAACTACTTGGTCTTTTAAACGACAGCTTGCGATCTGGCTCACTACCCCTCAGTTGTCGCAGGGCTGTACTTGCCCTCATTCCCAAGAAAGGAGACCTTCAGAACTTGAAAAACTGGCGTCCAATCTCGTTTACTTTGTACTGAATATAAAATATTTTCCAAAGCTCTTGCAAACCGCCTCAAGCTGGTGATTGGGGAGATTGTACACCCCGACCAATCCTACTGCATTCCCAAAAGGACTATACATGATAGTATTTTTATCGTTCGCGACATTATCGATATTTGTACCATTGAACAAAGGAATGTTGGTTTGGTTTTCCTCGACCAGGAAAAAGCTTTTGATGCAATTGATCATTTTTATCTCTTTTCTGTTTTACGTGGCTTTGGTATCGGGGATTTTTTTTTATCTCTTACACTAAATTATTGTAGAATAATACTTTTAGTTTGTTAAAAGTAAATAATATTTAATGCCAGCCTTTCTCTGTTTGTAGAGGAATTCGCCAAGGGTGCCCCTTGTCTGGTCTTTTGTACTCCCTTTCAGTTGAGCCTTTGCTTATTCGATTGCGTGCGCGCCTTCTTGGTTTCGCCCCCCTTCCAGCAGTAAACCCGGTCAAGACAATTGCCTACGCAGATGACCTGTGTGTAATTGTTCGCTCTGATGAAGATGTTTCTTCCTTGGTTCATTGTGTCCAGGAGTTTAGCTCAGCAAGCTCTGCAAAAATCAACTAGCTCAAGAGCAATGCTTTCTACTTGGGTCCGCAAAGTGACGCCCCTCCTCCAACCTTGCCCAGCCAGCTTGTGTGGGTACGAGACGGGATACACTATCTCGGGGTCTCTCTTGGCACTCCGGACTTCGTCTCAAAGAACTGGGAAACACTCATAACTAAAACTGAGCAGCGGCTTCTAAAATGGAAAGGTTTACTGAATCAGCTCTCTTATCAGGGTTGCACCCTGATAAATAAACAATCTTGCAGCATCAATGCTGTGGCATAAGCTTAAGGCACTACAAGCTCCAGCTTTTATTCTTTAAAAAGTCTCAAGTGTTTTTATTGACTTTTTGGGGGGGGGGGGGGGGGAAACACTGGCTCCGGTCAGGCCTGCCCGTTGCTGAAGGTGGACAGGAGTTGGTCGATGTCAACAGTAAGGTGATGGCTTTTCGCCTCCTCTCACTATGCCGGCTTCTGTACACGGATGTCCCGTGGAATGCTTATGCTCACTGCCTACTTAGGCAAGCTGGGAAACTTGGTTTTGACCAGCAACTCTTTCTCATCAACATCAAGAGCCTTGACTTAACTTTGTTCCCCCTGTTCTACAGGAGCATGCTGGAAGCATGGCAGGCGATTCAGTTTCAGCGTGATACATGTGATTATTCCCTCGCAATGTTTTTAAATGAGCCAGTCTTTTTAAACCCAGTTTTTAAAGGGGTCTGTAGTGACCGATCTTTTATGCAAAAATTCATTGATATTGATTGCACTAAGGTCAAAAACATTCGAGACCCTTTTCTCCATAAATGGAAGTCAGCAGCTGACGTTGCTGTGGCTACTGGTGTTCATTCTATCAGAGTCATTGGGAGGATCTTCTCTCTGATTTTATGCCTTTTTAAACAAACCGGGCTAAAATGGGACCTACGGGTGGAAGCTAACCCTCCTTTGTCCCAATGCCCCTTTCCAAAACTTTTAATTTCTTTCCAAGGTCTTATTCCTTTTAATACAATGGGGAAATCCTCTGTTTATTCCATGTGTGTTGGAATTCTTGTTCCCTGTAAACCGACAGAACCACAAACACACTGGAGACCTCTGCTCCAAATTGGCGCTGCCGCAACAATCAAATGGCTCACCATGTATAGGGCACCCATTGTCAAACGCACTGGGGACCTGCAATGCGACTGGCACATTATATTTTATCTTCAAACGTTTTATCTCACCGCATATGCCCTGACAACTCGGAAATGTGTCCCTTCTGTGATGTCCCTGACACTGTTTTTCATGCTTTTATTGAATGTATGAGGTTGGCTCCTCTTTTTTCAGTTTTATCACGTGTGATTGAAGGGCTAGGCTTGGTTTTCACACATTGTGTTTTTATATTTGGCTTTAATATTTCTCACCGGTGTAAAGAAGAATGTATTTTAGCCAACTATCTGTTTGCGGAGGCAAAACTTGCTATTTATTTATCAAGAAAGCACAAAATGCAAACCATTCGTGCACTACTTTTATCTGATGATGTTTTTATGATTTTCAAAGGTCTAGTTACGTCTCGTTTACATCTGGAGCTTGAATTCATTGAATGTACACTCTTCTCACAGCGATGGTGCATGAAGGAATCCCTTTGCAGCTTGGTTGATGGTGTCCTCCAAGTTCATTTGTAAATTCTAGTCCTTGCCCTCATGTAACCCCCATCCTTATTTATATGAAATGTGTCGTATGACTTTTCATCATGTACACTGACTTCCCAGTAATAAAGAGGAACAAATCTCTCTCTCTCTCTCTCTCTCTCTTCTTTTCTCTTCTCTTCTCTTCTCTTCTCTTCTCTTCTTTTCTTTTCTCTTCTCTTCTCTCTCTCTCTCATATATTTGGTCCAACGGAGGTGTGGACTGGAGTATTTTCTGCTCACTCACAGCATCTTCTGATTGGTCCCTGGCTCGGTGAACATTTGAGTAACATCCAGGCGGGTCCACAGACAACTTTGTTCCTCCGCCAGAACATTGTCCTGACTAATCATGTTAACTAGCCGAAACCCGTGGAACATCCACGGAAGGGAGGATGTGGTGTATGGATAGAGTGTACCATTGTGGATGGCATAGGGGATGTCCTTGTCCGAGTAAGAGTTAGGAAGAAAGATGAGAATGAAGAGTGCGTATATGAACAACGTATTTATTGCAATCTACTTAAATGACAACGCTACGATATACTTTTGAAAATATCACGTACCATCTCGAAGTCAATGCCATCCTTTTATCTCTTCATATACAACTCACTGATTTCTACCTTATCGTGAACAGGGTAAAGCCTACTTTGATAATCATGAACGGTAGCAGATGCAGGAGTTGGTGAAACGAAAGGGAGGGGGGGGGGGGGGGCTGATCATGACCTACCCTACGCCACATGGCCTACGCCATTTGCTGAGATCATGGTCACAACGGAAACACAACAACTGGATAGGTAGGGCCTAGGCCTACGCCTACTTTTCGTCACTCGGCGAAGTACACTTTGTTTTAAGCTTTCAGAAGCTGAAGCCTTGGTATTTATTGCTTTATATGATACTGATGGGCTGCTGATCGGTTTCACTTCGTTGTAATCACAGTATATGGAAGAAATTATGGTAAACCCACCTGATGAGGTTAGCGTACACCGCGATCGACGACACCGGCACAAATGCATGCTCAGGATTGTCCACTCAGTGGACGGCTTGCTGTCGCCTTCGACTGTCCAATCAGCAGACGGCTTGCTTCGCCTTCACCCAGCAGATGCCAATAAGATGGCGTCGTATCGGCCGTTAATCGGATGCTTTTGGGCCCCAAAGTCGGCTAATTCAGATTTTTCGAGTATGGTTCTCCGTGATAAACAAAGAGCGCGGTTCGTAGATCGTAAATCCATTAGTGCCGTGGGCATCGGGTCACTGGGTTTTTTGTATACTGAATCGAGGCTCGTGAAAGAGCTAACATTTACTTCACAAACAAATCAACCAGACAAACAAAATACCCAAAAAGAGGGAGCGGAAGACAAGATGGGGAGAGAAGGGGAAGCACACAAACACAACATCCGAGAGCAGGGAGATGTGTGGAAGGGAGAGGGCCCGGGGGGAGGAGGCATGGGAAGGGGGGGGGGGAGGGACAAGTATAAAACACAAGGACACCAAGGACTTCCTGGACAGAAGTTGGTATTTCAAAAAAGTGGAATTGGGGTGAAATTAGCGGGGGTAGAAAAGATCAAGGTTTTGGATGCGGGAAGATAAGAGATGGTGGTGAACAGCTGTTTTAAAGACTTGGAGGGTGGAGTGGGATTGAAGAGAGTGAGGGAGTTTGTTCCAGAGGTGGGAGAAAAGAGGAATGAAGTAGTGAAGGTGAGCAGAGAGTCTTGATTTTGGCAGTTTAACCATAAGAGGGTTGCAGGCAGATCTTGTGCGACCTGTAGGAATATTTGCGGGACAGAGCCCAGAGAGAGCTGGGGGGGGCAAGGCCAGAGAGGAGTCGGTAGAAGACGGAAAGACCACCAACCTGCCTACGGTGAGTGAGTGAGAGGCCCTTGGAGTTAGCTTCATCGCGGGAGATTCCAATGATTCTGAATGCTTTGGTTTCAACAGCGTGAAGGCGAGCTAGGTGTGAGGCAGGAACACCAGCCCAGAGGGGAGAGCAGTATTCCATTGAGATGCGGATGAAAGCCTTGTATGGGGTGAGGAGCTCAGGTGTGCCAAGGAAGGGCTTCGCACGACGGAGGATGCCCAGTCGGCGACTGGCTTTGGAGGCCAGATTTGAAATGTGGTTTTCCCAGGAAAGATCATGGCAGATAGTGAGACCCAAAAGCTTGAGTGATAGAACTTCTTGGAGAGGATTATTCAGAAAGTGGATGGGAGGGTTGTCCAGTCCGTCTTTTCGGAGAGACATCGTAAGAGTGTGAGATTTGTCAGGATTGAAAGACATGTTCCACTTGTTTGCCCAGTCTGTGATTTTGTCAAGGTCTGCAGAGAGTGAGGAGGCTGCAGACTGCCGATCTGAGGGATGAAGAATGGAGCAACAGAGAGTAGAGTCGTCAGCAAAGAGATAGAGAGGATTTTCAAGAGAGTCAGAGAGATCATTGATGAAGACCAGAAAAAGCACAGGGCCCAGAACACTGCCTTGGGGAACTCCAGCCTGAACAGGAAGAGGAGATGAGAGAAACCCATTCAGGGCCACACGTTGACTACGACTAGAGAGGAAGTCCGCCAGCCATGCGTGGAGATTTCCATGGATACCAAAAGAGGAGAGTTTGGTGAGCAGAGCGGGGTGCCAGACCGTATCGAAGGCACGTGATATGTCAAGGGAGACTGCTCTAATTTCCTGTTTGGCATTGAGGACCTCCATCCATTGTTGAGAAAGAAGAAGCAGCATGTCCAGAGTGGAGTGTCCAGGTCTGAAACCAAAGGGATAACAAAGTCGGGTGCGACGTAAAACAGGGTGAAACACCTTTTACGGGTGTGGCGTAAAAGGGATAACAAAGTCGAGTCCTTACGCTATTATTATATTGTAGCGACCCATGGGTCCCCCAAGCAAGACCGTCATCAGAATCTCCTTGCTCCAGCCGGTGACGTCACCGGCGGGGATCCACGGCGCCAGAGTGGCTGGTCACGTGACCGCCAAAGCATGCCGCGCGTGCGGGTATAATGAGCTACACCTGTGGATCACGTGACCACCGAAGCGAGGCGTGGCTTTCGGTTTCGGTTTCGGTTTTTGGTTTTGCTTTATAAGGCAGCCCGATAAACGGGCTTTTTAGTGTTCCCGAGTTGGTTTTACGAATAAACATCTTCTCGGACGAGTTTGTGCCTTGCCATCCTTTTATCCGTATTCTGCTGGAGTCCGGACTCCTTCAATATAGACTAGCCGAAACCCGTGGAACATCCACGGAAGGGAGGATGTGGTGTATGGATAGAGTGTACCATTATGGATGGCATAGGGGAGCGCTCATGGGATCTTCTTCTTCCGTTAAGCTCCAATTTTTTCTCTTTAAGTTAAGTCCAATCAGTCCTCTCTGCTCGAAGTGCTCAGGCCATGCCTTCCCGCTCTCATACTTTTATTGCCGTTTGGTGTAGAAAGAGATTGACATATCGTTCGTCTGTTTCAGCTCGTTATCTTTAAGCTTCCTTACGTCTCGCCACCTGCTACACCTCTCTGAGTTACGAGGATTTATGCAACGCACCCCGAGTATCGCAACATCTCTCCATTTAACTTTATTAAAATGACGATAAAGACGTTTCCTTATGTATCCTAATTTAAAATGTTCAAGGGAATAAAAAGACCATTTGGTTCACACCACCCATGTTCATACCACTCGACTGTCCAATCAGCGGATGGCTCGCTTCGCCTTCGCCCAGCAGACGCCAATACGATGGCGTCATAAGATGGAGTCGTATCGGCAGTTAATCGGATGCTTTTGGGCCCCAACGTCGGCTAATTCAGATTTTTCGAGTATGTCTGTACGTGATAAACAAAGAGTGCGGTTAGTAGATCGTAAATCCATTAGTGCCGTGGGCATCGGGTCACTGGGTGCGGCGTAAAAGGGATAACAAAGTCGAGTCCTTACGGTATTATTGTATAGATAGTTGCAGCTTTTTCCTGTTTAGCCTCCCCACTCCTCATATACCATAACAAGTTAGAATTCTCTCCTCCTAATGATTACAACAGTTGGAAACATACATTAACCCACGATGACATAACCTGAGTCATTCTTGACCTATACGTACATAAAAAATACTTGCATAGAACATGAGGAGGGTTGTGCTGAGAATATAATGGGGGTGTGTGGTAAGGGGAGTAGGCGCTAAGTGAGAGAGAGTTGAGAAGTGCAAAGAGAAGAGAAGAGAAGAGGAGGGAAGGATATTGGAAGGAGATAAAGTGGAGGTTATAAGCATTATAGAATACTAACTGAAGTACCCAGCATTGCCCGGGGAGATTCATTGAAATACTATGATAATTACATTTGTGGTGTTGACACCAAAATCACTATAACCTCAACATAGATCTTCGCAAAAGACATTAATCGATTGCTCCAGGGGAAAAAAAGTCCAGGCAGTGTATAAGCAACATACGCATTCGAGGCCTGAACACGGAGGTGTTATAATAAATGTGTAAAGCATTTTTAAAAATAGCAAGCACAAGTGTAAACACTATAGTAATTACATTTGTGTTGTTGACAACAAATCACTTTAACCTCAACATACTGTAGCCTGTGGGACCAATCATTAGTCGCCATTAGAGAAAATTATATTGGTTCCGCCCCTTTTGGCTTTATAAGCTAGCTGTGCAGGCATATCAGGAGACCACTATTGCTCGGGTCCTCTGCGATAGCTTCCTGGTTGTCGCAGCTGTGCTTGTTTCCGGATGCGAGGCGCCGTCACGAGTGAACGAGTTTTGTTTCTCTGCCGGTGTTTTCGTTTCCTGTATTTTACTGTGTTTGCATTTCTTATTATTTACTTATTGCTTTGATTATTGCTTTGATTATTGCTTGTTTGTCCTGCATTTTCGTTCGTCTTTTTCCCTCCCTGCTTTCCCCCATCTTCCTCCTGTTTGGGGGGCGTTGCCCACCAGACAGGGGGGAGTCTTGTGCCCCCCTTCGTCTCCCGTCCCTCCCTCCCCCCCTCCCCCCCACCCCGAGTGTTGTCCTCCGCCCCTCCTAGAACCCCGGCATGGCGAGCAGGCGCCATAATTGTGTCCGGTTTCGGTTGATTGATGTGGCTTGCAGTGTGCCGGCCGGAGATAGATTTGGTAGAGATGTATTGTTGGGTGTGCTGGGGTTCAAGGCTGTTGACTTTTTCTGCCTGATCTCCCTCGCCCGTGGCTTCGACGTGTCCTTCCAAACAGGGCAGGGACTTGCCGAGTTCTGGCGCCGGTGGGCTACCGCTCGGTCTGCTGGGAAACTGGCAGACTGGGCGGTCGAGGCTCTCTCAGAAACACAGGAGAGAGTCGTGACCGTCCACCTGTACAACGAAGGCGTGAGTGACTATGATGTCAAGGTTTGGCTCAGTCGATA
Organism: Myxine glutinosa; assembly: GCF_964187855.1. Lineage (NCBI taxonomy): Eukaryota > Metazoa > Chordata > Myxini > Myxiniformes > Myxinidae > Myxine > Myxine glutinosa. The sequence continues at coordinate 99,032,251 of NC_136270.1, forward strand.
CGCGGACATCCGAGGCCCAGTACGGCTCGTCCGGAACGGCCTCGGCATTTGGACCGGTTCTCGGCAGTTCCGGGTAAAGCTGCGGACGAGGCAGGACGGCACGGCCACCCATATCCCTAATGGAATAATGGTTGGGATGGACCGAGGCCAAGTCTTTTACGCGGGACAGCCGAAATTGTGCCGCCGATGCGGTCAACTTGGCCACTTGATTACTGGGTGTACAGCAAGTATCTGCACCCAGTGTGGCGAGTTGGGACATTTGAGGGAGCGCTGCACCCAAGCGGTGCGGTGCAACCTCTGTGGTGCGCCGGGGCACACTTTCCGCTCCTGCCCGCAGAGTTACGCGAGCAAGATGCGTGCTGCTGCGGGCGGGAGTGGGGGTGTTGCCCAAGGGACAGGGGACGGTGTGCCCCCAGGGACAGGAAAAGGGGACGGTGTGCCTCCAGGGACTGGGGGGGGGTGTTGCCCAAGGGGTGGGGGAGGGGGTTGCTCAAGGGGTGGGGGAGGGGGTTGCCCAAGGGGTGGGGGAGGGGGTTGCCCAAGGGGTGGGGGAGGGGTTTGCCCCAGGGGCTGGGGAGGGGGTTGCCCAAGGGGCTGGGGAGGGGGTTGCCCAAGGGATGGGGGAAGGGGTTGCCCAAGGGGTGGGGGAGGGGGTTGCCCAAGGGGCTGGGGAGGGGGTTGTCCAAGGGGCTGGGGAGGGGGAGGGGTTTGTCCAAGGGGCTGGGGGGGGGGTTGTCCAAGGGGCTGGGGAGGGGGTTGTCCAAGGGGCTGGGGAGGGGGTTGTCCAAGGGGCTGGGGAGGGGGTTGTCCAAGGGGCTGGGGAGGGGGTTGTCCAAGGGGCTGGGGAGGGGGTTGTCCAAGGGGCTGGGGAGGGGGTTGTCCAAGGGGCTGGGGAGGGGGTTGTCCAAGGGGCTGGGGAGGGGGTTGTCCAAGGGGCTGGGGAGGGGGTTGTCCAAGGGGCTGGGGAGGGGGTTGTCCAAGGGGCTGGGGAGGGGGTTGCCCAAGGGGTGGGGGAGGGGTTTGCCCAAGGGGTGGGGGAGGGGTTTGCCCAAGGGACAGGGGACGGTGTGCCCCCAGGGACAGGAAAAGGGGACGGTGTGCCTCCAGGGACAGGAAAAGGGGACGGTGTGCCTCCAGGGACTGGGGGGGGTGTTGCCCAAGGGGTGGGGGAGGGGGTTGCCCAAGGGGTGGGGGAGGGGTTTGCCCCAGGGGCTGGGGAGGGGGTTGTCCAAGGGGCTGGGGAAGGGGTTGTCCAAGGGGCTGGGGAAGGGGTTGTCCAAGGGGCTGGGGAGGGGGTTGTCCAAGGGGCTGGGGAGGGGGTTGTCCAAGGGGCTGGGGAGGGGGTTGTCCAAGGGGCTGGGGAAGGGGTTGTCCAAGGGGCTGGGGAGGGGGTTGTCCAAGGGGCTGGGGAGGGGGTTGTCCAAGGGGCTGGGGAGGGGGTTGTCCAAGGGGCTGGGGAGGGGGTTGTCCAAGGGGCTGGGGAGGGGGTTGTCCAAGGGGCTGGGGAGGGGGTTGTCCAAGGGGCTGGGGAGGGGGTTGTTCTAGGGGCTGGGGAGGGGGTTGTCCAAGGGGCTGGGGAGGGGGTTGCCCAAGGGGTGGGGGAGGGGTTTGCCCAAGGGGTGGGGGAGGGGTTTGCCCAAGGGGTGGGGGAGGGGTTTGCCCAAGGGACAGGGGAGGGTATTGCATCTGGGGTCGGGGGGGGGGGGGACTAATGTGTTTGTGTGTGTGTCAGCCCCCCGCCCCGTAGAAAGTAAAGGGAGGGAGGTGGAGGGAAAGGAGAACATGGAAGAGGGAGGGTTAGATCAGGACCTGGATGTGGCTTCGCCGGGTGTCGGGCCCACTGCGGTGGGAGGGGAGGATGCACGAGGAATGGTGGCTCCGGTGGCGGGGTCAGAAGAAACATCCTCGGTGCCAGAAGAAACATCCTCGGTGCCAGAAACCCCGCTGCCGGAGGCTGGAAGTGATGGCTCCTCCTCCGGCTATGAGCAAAGTGACCCGGGAGAATGGACCGAGAAGAAGCGTCGGAGGAGGGGCCAGGACAAAGGAAAAGCTCCTCTGGGCAAAGCCCCACAGGGGAAGAACACAAGAACATCAAAGAAGAAAACCCCTGTGGGGCGCAGAGCCCCCCGTGCATCAAGCGACCCATCCAGGCCTGGGGGATCGCCTGCTCGTGGTAGGGGTGGGGCGCAGTCGGGGTTGGCCGCAGCAGGTCTCCGGGGGAGGCCCCAAATGCCGTCTTCCCCTGAACGCTCACGTTCCCGTTCCCCCGTGAGTCGTTCCCCACCCGTTGACCTCACCCCTCCTCCGGGGGCAGCTGTGGCCATGGGCCTCAAGGAGGGTTTGCTCGCGGAGGACTGGTGGCTTTCTTCCCCGGGTGGCGGGCGAGGGGGGGTAATTTATTTGACCCCCGAGCAGGAGGACCTCTCCCTGCTACCCGGGGAGAATGTCTGCATAGATGGGGACTGGCTCCCGGGCACCCTCGTGGCTCCCGGCTGCGGGAAGAACCGCAGGGGGAGGAAGAATGGTAGCTCGTCGCGTCTTGGCAAGGAGGGAGGAGCTTCATAAGTCCTATGACTCCCCTTTCGTGGTTTGCACTAGTGTTGGTGATTAATACGCTAACACCTATGAGCTTTAAACTAACGAGTTTAAATGTACGGGGAGTCCGTACCACGGTCCGGAGGATCGCTATTTTTGAAGAACTGCGCAATTTTGAATGGGATGTCTGCCTGTTGCAGGAATGCCATATTCCGCACGGTGAGTATGGATACCTCCGTGCAAATTGGCGGTACGGAGAGTCGTATTGGTCCGGCAGCTACACTAACAGGGCGGCAGGATTAGGGTTCCTTATTAAGAGCCCGAATGTCGAGGTCCTTAGTTTAGAAGAAATTATCCCGGGGCGATTGGCCGTGCTCAGGGTGGTGGTTTCCTCGACCCCACTGACCTTGGTCAATGTGTACGCTCCAACGACGGTGGGAGAAAGAGTGGAGCTCCTGCGCCAGTTGGGGCCCCTCCTCTCCACCTCTGGCCCCGTGATCGTCGGGGGAGATTTTAATATAAGTTTGGACAGGTTGCCCCTGGAGTCATCGGCGCGGGCCCTTAAAGGGCTTGTTCAGGATTTTAGGTTGAGGGACACGGGTGCGGAAAGGAATGAGGTCACCCGGACCGATGCGGCTGGTACCAGTCGGGCTAGGATTGATTACATTCTTTTGACACCAAATTTTGGCGACCCGGACCTGGTACTTCACGCGGTGGCATTTTCAGATCACTGTCGTTTGTCTCTGGGTATTGAATTAAATGGGGTGCGTCCCCGGGGTTTTGGACTCTGGAAGCTTAACTGTCACCTTTTGCAGGATGACAGTTTAGTGCGTGCCTACGTTCGGAAGTATAGGGAGTGGGAAACGGTCAGGTGCCTCTTCCCTACCTCGGCAGCCTGGTGGGAGGAGGTGAAACGTAGGACCATAGGGTTTTTCCGAACGGCCGGGCGAATGAGGGCCGCGGGGAAACGAGAGCGTTTGAAGCGCATGCAGGCGTACCTCCAGCGCCTGCATAAGAAACTTTGCGAAGGGAGGGACGTGTCGGAGAAAATCCGCCGGGTGAAGGGGAGGATTTTTAGCCTCCTCGAAGCCAGGGCGAGGGCCGTCATCTTCCGGAGCAGGGTGCAGGCATTGGAGCGGAACGAAAGGTGTACCAGATTCTTCTTTCAACGATGTGCCAGGCGGAGGGGCGGTTTGGCCCAGGTTAATGTGGGGGGAGGCCGTGTTTCGGATCCAGACCAAATTACTGAAGCAGTGGAGGACTATTACTCCAGGCTTTTTGAAAAACGACCGGTTGACCAAATCCAGATGGCCGACGTTCTCGGCCATCTGAGGAATCTTTTGAGCCCCGAACAGCGGGAGCGATTGGAGGAGCCGGTGAGCCTGGAGGAATTGACCTCCGCTGTTAGGGATTTGGCCGCGAATAAAACCCCGGGTGACGACGGCCTGCCCGTGGAGTTTTATCGCCGCCTTTGGCACGTCCTTGGCGAGGACTATCTGCAGGTAGTGAGGGAGCTAGCCACCTCTGCGAGGCTTCCAGATTCGATGCGCCGGGGCGTCGTAAACCTCGTGCACAAGAAGGGTGATCGGGAGGATCTGTCCAACTGGCGCCCGATCACTTTGTTGAATGTCGACTACAAAATACTAACAAAGGTGCTGTCTAAGAGGGTGCACGGTGTCATGGTGGACCTCGTGCACCCGGACCAGACTTGTGCTGTTCCGGGACGCAGAGTGTCCGACAGCCTGGGCCTGGTTCGAGAGGCGATCCAGCTAGCGGAGGAGAGAGGCCTCCCACTGAGCATAGTCAGTTTGGACCAGGAGAAGGCTTTCGACAGAGTGTCACATGAATACATGATGGCCGTTTTGGACCGTTTTGGCTTTGGGCCAAATTTGATGCATTGGGTGGACCTGATGTATAGGGACGTTGAAGCCCGTGTTCTGGTCAACGGACACCTCTCGGGAGCCTTCCCAGTCGCTTCTGGGGTCAGGCAGGGCTGCCCAATGTCACCAGTCCTTTTTGTCCTTTGTATTGAACCGTTTGCTTGTGCACTGCGAGCGGACCCATCCTTCCCTGGGTTGTGGATTCCCGGAACCCATGGGGAGCGCCTAAAGGTGAGTCTGTACATGGACGACGTGTCGGTGTTCGTCACCGATGCAGTCGCCATGTGCAGACTGGTGGGTCTCTGCGAGCGTTTTGGGTTGGCCTCCTCTTCTAAAATCAATCCTCAGAAGAGTGAGGTCATGCACTTTGGTCGGCACAGGACGGGCTCCGGCCCCCCTTGCCCGTACACGGAGCGGAGAGATCGATTAAAGATCCTCGGGGTCTGCTTTGACCCAGGCGGCGTGGCCGCTGAGAACTGGCGAACGGTCATTGGGGGATTGGAATTGGAGGTCGCTTCTTGGCGGTCTCGTCGCCTAACCATGGAGGGGCGAAATTTAGTTATCAAGAATGTTTTGATCGGTAAGTTGTTGTATTTGGCGAGAATCTCCCCACCTCCTCCTGCGGTGGGACGGGCTCTAGAAGGAATAATTTTCACTTTCTTCTGGGGTACCCGAGCAGAGCGCAGGAGTAGGAGGGTCGTGAAGATGAGCCCGTCCTTGGGTGGGAAGGGTGTCCCCTGCCCGGTGTTTGTATGTATGTCTGCGTTTGCGTGTACTCTCATGGAGTTATTCGTGTCTGAGGACCCGGGTCGCCGGCTGGCGCGGGACTTTCTGTTTTTCTTTCTGGGGCCGTCCGTCGCGCGGTTGGAAGGGCGGTCCCTCCCGCTGTCTCGGCCTTTTTCCGGGTCGTGTCCGGGGCATTTCCGGATGTTTGAGGGGTTCGCCCGGGAGCAGGGCCTGTTGACCTGTCGGCCCATCGGTTGGCAGTTGTCGCGGGTCCTGGATCACTTGCGCCCAAGGGAGGTGCTGCGGGAGGTGCGTATCCTTCGCGGAAGGCCTCTCGCAGAACGTACGGCGAGAAAGGTTTGGGAGAACGTTTCGGCTTGCTGTCTCGCCAACGACCAGAAGGACGTCGCGTGGCAAGCCGCCCATGAGTGTCTTCCGGTCCGGGTGTTTCAGTTCCAGAGGGGCCTGAACGTGTCGGTCCAGTGTCCCCGACCCCGATGCACAGGGGACGAAACCGTCAGGCATGTCCTTTGGGACTGCCCTGTCGCCGAGGGGGTCTGGTCGCTTGCGGCTGGCCTCCTCGAATGCTATGTGCCTTGGCTGGTGATGGTCAGACGGGACGTCTTTGCGTTTAGCGGGCTCCTACCACAACCAGTGCCTGTCCGCAAATGGAGGCAGGCCTGGAGAACGGTCTGTATAATCAAGACCGTCTTGTGGCGAGCGAGAACCAGAGGTTTCTATACCAGGGTATGGTTGGATCCTGGGCAGATATGGGGCATGGCCCAATCCTGCCTCCAAAGGTACAGGCTTGGCGACAGCCTGCGGGCGACGGGGAGGGGTGCTGGCCGCAACGATGCGTCAGGTGTGTCGTAAAGCCCTCCCTGGAGCGGAAAATACGGCCGGGCTTTTCCGTGGTGAAGGGGGGGGTCCCGCGGGAGGTTACTTCCAAATGTGCGGGCGACAGTCATGTGCAGCCGTAGTCCCTGACCGAGCTTGCCGCCCGGGCTTGGAAAGGTTGGGGGTGCTCCGGCAGGTGTGCTTGCGGGCCCTGTCGGGCGGTGATTCTCATTGGGACACTCACGCCTCGTGGGCAGCTCAGGGAGCCGGGGCCTTCCTTGTGGGGCATCTTCCGGGTGGGCCCTCCCGGGCGCGGCCTGGGGAGGGTGGGGGCAGTTGGGTTTCCTTTTGTTTTATCTTGATTTTGCCTTGGTTTGATTTTTATTTTCTTTCATTATTATTTCCAGCGGTGGGTCGAGCCCTCAACGTGTTTGTGGCTGCATGTTCCCGGCTGCGGTTAGCAGCCGGTTGTTGATTTCGGTATGCAAAGGAAAAAAGGCCCCTTGACCCTTATTGTTTTAAGGTGTCCCTTCTTTGGTTGTTTTCGGGGGGGTGGGAGGGGGGATAGGGTCTTCTTTCCTTTCTCCCTCCCCTTTGGTTAGTTAGAGTTAGGTGTCTGCTGCCTGGGGTGGGAGAGGGGTTTTTGGGGGTTTGGGATAGGGATGACGGACTTTGGTTTTTATGATTTATGGTTTATTGAATTTGATTTGATTTTCATTTTGGTTTTTGAACCTTGCTTTCTTGCGTTTTCTTGATCTTTTGGTTTGCTTTCTCTCTTTATTTATTGTTTGATATCTGGTTTCCTGGCTTTTGATTTCTTGGTTTTTGATTTTTCTGGGTTCTTGTGTGGTGGTGATGGTGATGGGTTTATTAATGGTTTGATTTTTCTGGGTTCTTGTGTGGTGGTGATGGTGATGGATTTATTGATTGTATTTTGAGCGTGTTTTTTTTTACCTTTTTTTATAATAAAAAAGGCCTCAGCCATAAAATTCCTGGTTGTCGCAGCTGTGCTTGTTTCCGGATGCGAGGCGCCGTCACGAGTGAACGAGTTTTGTTTCTCTGCCGGTGTTTTCGTTTCCTGTATTTTACTGTGTTTGCATTTCTTATTATTTACTTATTGCTTTGATTATTGCTTTGATTATTGCTTGTTTGTCCTGCATTTTCGTTCGTCTTTTTCCCTCCCTGCTTTCCCCCATCTTCCTCCTGTTTGGGGGGCGTTGCCCACCAGACAGGGGGGAGTCTTGTGCCCCCCTTCGTCTCCCGTCCCTCCCTCCCCCCCCTTCCCCCCCCACCCCGAGTGTTGTCCTCCGCCCCTCCTAGAACCCCGGCATGGCGAGCAGGCGCCATAATTGTGTCCGGTTTCGGTTGATTGATGTGGCTTGCAGTGTGCCGGCCGGAGATGGTGTGCTGGGGTTCAAGGCTGTTGACTTTTTCTGCCTGATCTCCCTCGCCCGTGGCTTCGACGTGTCCTTCCAAACAGGGCAGGGACTTGCCGAGTTCTGGCGCCGGTGGGCTACCGCTCGGTCTGCTGGGAAACTGGCAGACTGGGCGGTCGAGGCTCTCTCAGAAACACAGGAGAGAGTCGTGACCGTCCACCTGTACAACGAAGGCGTGAGTGACTATGATGTCAAGGTTTGGCTCAGTCGATACGCGGACATCCGAGGCCCAGTACGGCTCGTCCGGAACAGCCTCGGCATTTGGACCGGTTCTCGGCAGTTCCGGGTAAAGCTGCGGACGAGGCAGGACGGCACGGCCACCCATATCCCTAATGGAATAATGGTTGGGATGGACCGAGGCCAAGTCTTTTACGCGGGACAGCCGAAATTGTGCCGCCGATGCGGTCAACTTGGCCACTTGATTACTGGGTGTACAGCAAGTATCTGCACCCAGTGTGGCGAGTTGGGACATTTGAGGGAGCGCTGCACCCAAGCGGTGCGGTGCAACCTCTGTGGTGCGCCGGGGCACACTTTCCGCTCCTGCCCGCAGAGTTACGCGAGCAAGATGCGTGCTGCTGCGGGCGGGAGTGGGGGTGTTGCCCAAGGGACAGGGGACGGTGTGCCCCCAGGGACAGGAAAAGGGGACGGTGTGCCTCCAGGGACAGGGAAAGGGGACGGTGTGCCTCCAGGGACTGGGGGGGGTGTTGCCCAAGGGGTGGGGGAGGGGGTTGCTCAAGGGGTGGGGCAGGGGGTTGCCCAAGGGGTGGGGGAGGGGGTTGCCCAAGGGGCTGGGGAGGGGGTTGCCCAAGGGATGGGGGAAGGGGTTGCCCAAGGGGTGGGGGAGGGGGTTGCCCAAGGGGCTGGGGAGGGGGTTGTCCAAGGGGCTGGGGAGGGGGAGGGGGTTGTCCAAGGGGCTGGGGGGGGGGTTGTCCAAGGGGCTGGGGGGGGGGTTGTCCAAGGGGCTGGGGAGGGGGTTGTCCAAGGGGCTGGGGAGGGGGTTGTCCAAGGGGCTGGGGAGGGGGTTGTCCAAGGGGCTGGGGAGGGGGTTGTCCAAGGGGCTGGGGAGGGGGTTGTCCAAGGGGCTGGGGAGGGGGTTGCCCAAGGGGTGGGGGAGGGGTTTGCCCAAGGGACAGGGGAGGGTATTGCATCTGGGGTCGGGGGGGGGGACTAATGTGTTTGTGTGTGTGTCAGCCCCCCGCCCCGTAGAAAGTAAAGGGAGGGAGGTGGAGGGAAAGGAGAACATGGAAGAGGGAGGGTTAGATCAGGACCTGGATGTGGCTTCGCCGGGTGTCGGGCCCACTGCGGTGGGAGGGGAGGATGCACGAGGAATGGTGGCTCCGGTGGCGGGGTCAGAAGAAACATCCTCGGTGCCAGAAGAAACATCCTCGGTGCCAGAAACCCCGCTGCCGGAGGCTGGAAGTGATGGCTCCTCCTCCGGCTATGAGCAAAGTGACCCGGGAGAATGGACCGAGAAGAAGCGTCGGAGGAGGGGCCAGGACAAAGGAAAAGCTCCTCTGGGCAAAGCCCCGCAGGGGAAGAACACAAGAACATCAAAGAAGAAAACCCCTGTGGGGCGCAGAGCCCCCCGTGCATCAAGCGACCCATCCAGGCCTGGGGGATCGCCTGCTCGTGGTAGGGGTGGGGCGCAGTCGGGGTTGGCCGCAGCAGGTCTCCGGGGGAGGCCCCAAATGCCGTCTTCCCCTGAACGCTCACGTTCCCGTTCCCCCGTGAGTCGTTCCCCACCCGTTGACCTCACCCCTCCTCCGGGGGCAGCTGTGGCCATGGGCCTCAAGGAGGGTTTGCTCGCGGAGGACTGGTGGCTTTCTTCCCCGGGTGGCGGGCGAGGGGGGGTAATTTATTTGACCCCCGAGCAGGAGGACCTCTCCCTGCTACCCGGGGAGAATGTCTGCATAGATGGGGACTGGCTCCCGGGCACCCTCGTGGCTCCCGGCTGCGGGAAGAACCGCAGGGGGAGGAAGAATGGTAGCTCGTCGCGTCTTGGCAAGGAGGGAGGAGCTTCATAAGTCCTATGACTCCCCTTTCGTGGTTTGCACTAGTGTTGGTGATTAATACGCTAACACCTATGAGCTTTAAACTAACGAGTTTAAATGTACGGGGAGTCCGTACCACGGTCCGGAGGATCGCTATTTTTGAAGAACTGCGCAATTTTGAATGGGATGTCTGCCTGTTGCAGGAATGCCATATTCCGCACGGTGAGTATGGATACCTCCGTGCAAATTGGCGGTACGGAGAGTCGTATTGGTCCGGCAGCTACACTAACAGGGCGGCAGGATTAGGGTTCCTTATTAAGAGCCCGAATGTCGAGGTCCTTAGTTTAGAAGAAATTATCCCGGGGCGATTGGCCGTGCTCAGGGTGGTGGTTTCCTCGACCCCACTGACCTTGGTCAATGTGTACGCTCCAACGACGGTGGGAGAAAGAGTGGAGCTCCTGCGCCAGTTGGGGCCCCTCCTCTCCACCTCTGGCCCCGTGATCGTCGGGGGGGATTTTAATATAAGTTTGGACAGGTTGCCCCTGGAGTCATCGGCGCGGGCCCTTAAAGGGCTTGTTCAGGATTTTAGGTTGAGGGACACGGGTGCGGAAAGGAATGAGGTCACCCGGACCGATGCGGCTGGTACCAGTCGGGCTAGGATTGATTACATTCTTTTGACACCAAATTTTGGCGACCCGGACCTGGTACTTCACGCGGTGGCATTTTCAGATCACTGTCGTTTGTCTCTGGGTATTGAATTAAATGGGGTGCGTCCCCGGGGTTTTGGACTCTGGAAGCTTAACTGTCACCTTTTGCAGGATGACAGTTTAGTGCGTGCCTACGTTCGGAAGTATAGGGAGTGGGAAACGGTCAGGTGCCTCTTCCCTACCTCGGCAGCCTGGTGGGAGGAGGTGAAACGTAGGACCATAGGGTTTTTCCGAACGGCCGGGCGAATGAGGGCCGCGGGGAAACGAGAGCGTTTGAAGCGCATGCAGGCGTACCTCCAGCGCCTGCAGAAGAAACTTTGCGAAGGGAGGGACGTGTCAGAGAAAATCCGCCGGGTGAAGGGGAGGATTTTTAGCCTCCTCGAAGCCAGGGCGAGGGCCGTCATCTTCCGGAGCAAGGTGCAGGCATTGGAGTGGAACGAAAGGTGTACCAGATTCTTCTTTCAACGATGTGCCAGGCGGAGGGGCGGTTTGGCCCAGGTTAATGTGGGGGGAGGCCGTGTTTCGGATCCGGACCAAATTACCGAAGCAGTGGAGGACTATTACTCCAGGCTTTTTGAAAAACGACCGGTTGACCAAATCCAGATGGCCGACGTTCTCGGCCATCTGAGGAATCTTTTGAGCCCCGAACAGCGGGAGCGATTGGAGGAGCCGGTGAGCCTGGAGGAATTGACCTCCGCTGTTAGGGATTTGGCCGCGAATAAAACCCCGGGTGACGACGGCCTGCCCGTGGAGTTTTATCGCCGCCTTTGGCATGTCCTTGGCGAGGACTATCTGCAGGTAGTGAGGGAGCTAGCCACCTCTGCGAGGCTTCCAGATTCGATGCGCCGGGGCGTCGTAAACCTCGTGCACAAGAAGGGTGATCGGGAGGATCTGTCCAACTGGTGCCCGATCACTTTGTTGAATGTCGACTACAAAATACTAACAAAGGTGCTGTCTAAGAGGGTGCACGGTGTCATGGTGGACCTCGTGCACCCGGACCAGACTTGTGCTGTTCCGGGACGCAGAGTGTCCGACAGCCTGGGCCTGGTTCGAGAGGCGATCCAGCTAGCGGAGGAGAGAGGCCTCCCACTGAGCATAGTCAGTTTGGACCAGGAGAAGGCTTTCGACAGAGTGTCACATGAATACATGATGGCCGTTTTGGACCGTTTTGGCTTTGGGCCAAATTTGATGCATTGGGTGGACCTGATGTATAGGGACGTTGAAGCCCGTGTTCTGGTCAACGGACACCTCTCGGGAGCCTTCCCAGTCGCTTCTGGGGTCAGGCAGGGCTGCCCAATGTCACCAGTCCTTTTTGTCCTTTGTATTGAACCGTTTGCTTGTGCACTGCGAGCATCCTTCCCTGGGTTGTGGATTCCCGGAACCCATGGGGAGCGCCTAAAGGTGAGTCTGTACATGGACGACGTGTCGGTGTTCGTCACCGATGCAGTCGCCATGTGCAGACTGGTGGGTCTCTGCGAGCGTTTTGGGTTGGCCTCCTCTTCTAAAATCAATCCTCAGAAGAGTGAGGTCATGCACTTTGGTCGGCACAGGACGGGCTCCGGCCCCCCTTGCCCGTACACGGAGCGGAGAGATCGATTAAAGATCCTCGGGGTCTGCTTTGACCCAGGCGGCGTGGCCGCTGAGAACTGGCGAACGGTCATTGGGGGATTGGAATTGGAGGTCGCTTCTTGGTGGTCTCGTCGCCTAACCATGGAGGGGCGAAATTTAGTTAGCAAGAATGTTTTGATCGGTAAGTTGTTGTATTTGGCGAGAATCTCCCCACCTCCTCCTGCGGTGGGACGGGCTCTAGAAGGAATAATTTTCACTTTCTTCTGGGGTACCCGAGCAGAGCGCAGGAGTAGGAGGGTCGTGAAGATGAGCCCGTCCTTGGGTGGGAAGGGTGTCCCCTGCCCGGTGTTTGTATGTATGTCTGCGTTTGCGTGTACTCTCATGGAGTTATTCGTGTCTGAGGACCCGGGTCGTTGGCTGGCGCGGGACTTTCTGTTTTTCTTTCTGGGGCCGTCCGTCGCGCGGTTGGAAGGGCGGTCCCTCCCGCTGTCTCGGCCTTTTTCCGGGTCGTGTCCGGGGCATTTCCGGATGTTTGAGGGGTTCGCCCGGGAGCAGGGCCTGTTGACCTGTCGGCCCATCGGTTGGCAGTTGTCGCGGGTCCTGGATCACTTGCGCCCAAGGGAGGTGCTGCGGGAGGTGCGTATCCTTCGCGGAAGGCCTCTCGCAGAACGTACGGCGAGAAAGGTTTGGGAGAACGTTTCGGCTTGCTGTCTCGCCAACGACCAGAAGGACGTCGCGTGGCAAGCCGCCCATGAGTGTCTTCCGGTCCGGGTGTTTCAGTTCCAGAGGGGCCTGAACGTGTCGGTCCAGTGTCCCCGACCCCGATGCACAGGGGACGAAACCGTCAGGCATGTCCTTTGGGACTGCCCTGTCGCCGAGGGGGTCTGGTCGCTTGCGGCTGGCCTCCTCGAATGCTATGTGCCTTGGCTGGTGATGGTCAGACGGGACGTCTTTGCGTTTAGCGGGCTCCTACCGCAACCAGTGCCTGTCCGCAAATGGAGGCAGGCCTGGAGAACGGTCTGTATAATCAAGACCGTCTTGTGGCGAGCGAGAACCAGAGGTTTCTATACCAGGGTATGGTTGGATCCTGGGCAGATATGGGGCATGGCCCAATCCTGCCTCCAAAGGTACAGGCTTGGCGACAGCCTGCGGGCGACGGGGCGGGGTGCTGGCCGCAACGATGCGTCAGGTGTGTCGTAAAGCCCTCCCTGGAGCGGAGAATACGGCCGGGCTTTTCCGTGGTGAAGGGGGGGGGTCCCGCGGGAGGTTACTTCCAAATGTGCGGGCGACAGTCATGTGCAGCCGTAGTCCCTGACCGAGCTTGCCGCCCGGGCTTGGAAAGGTTGGGGGTGCTCCGGCAGGTGTGCTTGCGGGCCCTGTCGGGCGGTGATTCTCATTGGGACACTCACGCCTCGTGGGCAGCTCAGGGAGCCGGGGCCTTCCTTGTGGGGCATCTTCCGGGTGGGCCCTCCCGGGCGCGGCCTGGGGAGGGTGGGGGCAGTTGGGTTTCCTTTTGTTTTATCTTGATTTTGCCTTGGTTTGATTTTTATTTTCTTTCATTATTATTTCCAGCGGTGGGTCGAGCCCTCAACGTGTTTGTGGCTGCATGTTCCCGGCTGCGGTTAGCAGCCGGTTGTTGATTTCGGTATGCAAAGGAAAAAAGGCCCCTTGACCCTTATTGTTTTAAGGTGTCCCTTCTTTGGTTGTTTTCGGGGGGGGTGGGAGGGGGGATAGGGTCTTCTTTCCTTTCTCCCTCCCCTTTGGTTAGTTAGAGTTAGGTGTCTGCTGCCTGGGGTGGGAGAGGGGTTTTTGGGGGTTTGGGATAGGGATGACGGACTTTGGTTTTTATGATTTATGGTTTATTGAATTTGATTTGATTTTCATTTTGGTTTTTGAACCTTGCTTTCTTGCGTTTTCTTGATCTTTTGGTTTGCTTTCTCTCTTTATTTATTGTTTGATATCTGGTTTCCTGGCTTTTGATTTCTTGGTTTTTGATTTTTCTGGGTTCTTGTGTGGTGGTGATGGTGATGGGTTTATTAATGGTTTGATTTTTCTGGGTTCTTGTGTGGTGGTGATGGTGATGGGTTTATTGATTGTATTTTGAGCGTGTTTTTTTTACCTTTTTTTTATAATAAAAAAGGCCTCGGCCATAAAACTTCCTGGTTGTCCTAGCTTGGGTGCGTCTGCTCAAGAAGTGTATTTTCGAGTTTTTGTACTCCAGTGAATTCCTGGCTGTTCAGGACCAGTGGGTGTGTGCATGTAACCGACAGAGGAAGTTCGGCTTGCATCGAGTATGCGACGCCATTTTGTTCTTTTTATGTATGAATGGAATACGGACGCTGTTGTTAAATGGTAACCGCATTATGTGTTCACTCTTGGCAGAGGTACAGTGGAGTGTTTCCACCGTGTTCTGGGTAACCCCTGATCGCTTGTGAAACGGGTATGTGATTTTGTTTTATGTCGTGTAAACAATTAGCGTTTTGTGTATAGTTGATTTGTATATATATTGTTGTGGATATGAGAATTTTTTTTGTTGTTGTTGTTGTAGTGTAAATTGTTGTAAAGTATCGCCCTCCTTGCTCCAGTGTTGTATAAAGGTCAAAGGGCGTTCCCGTAGTTAGTTCCATAAAGCATACATGGAGGACACCATAATACCCCTGTTCAGTAGTTTATTTCCTTATTATGTGTATTAGGGTAAGGCCTTGTCTTCCATTAAGATGACACTCCATTGCACCAAGTAAAATAAGATAGATTCCCTTTCATGCCCCATTCCCACTCCCAAAACTTCTATTGCCAACTACAATAGCCGCCATTAAGCATGTGCTCAGCTCGGGGAAGAAGGGCATGCCCGCCCATCGTCATCAAGGGTGGAGTCAGAGGGCCTGTGCCCACCAATCAGGGCCGAAGCGAGCTCACCGAGGGGCGTGTCCTGAAGGCCGGCGGCTTGATCGCCTGAGGCGCTATAAAAGCGCGCGCGCAAGAACCGAGTGTGTGGTTGGCCTGAGTACGAGAAGAGTTGAGTTGAGTACGAGAAGAGTTGAGTAAGGGATCCCTAAAGGAGCAGCTCCAGCCACCGCAAGTTCAGTCACAGCAGCTTCAGCCACAGCAGCAGCAGCCACAGCAGCTTCAGCCACAGCAGCTTGGGGGCCTTGACGGCAGTTTTGAGCAGGGCCGCGAAGGAACGGCGGCTGCTAAACGCGCCGATCGAGAAAGGGCGGTGGCTGCTAATCCCCGACCCGACCGTGCTGCGGGTCCAGCTGAACCTTCCTCCCCCTCCAGCCATCCACCTCCTGCCATTCCTATCATCATTCCCCACGTGAGTCTGTCTTTTGTTTGTTCTGTCCTGGGTTTAATTAAGACTGTAGGTAAGCTAATAATTGCACTGTGTCTCTGATTGTTCTGTATATTATTTTATTATCCTTCCTTCTCCTTGGTTACTTTGAGCGTGTAAATAGTAGGAATACATTTAGTAGTATGTCCAACCTTTTTGTCTTCTTCTTCTTCTTCACCTCCGTGTCGCCTTTGTCTTTTCCCTATTGAATACCTGTGGCGCGATCCGGCCAACGTTCGGGAATCGGGTTAGTCGGGGTAACTGTTAGGGCCGCGGGGCCATCCGCTCGGCAAACCAACATCTTATCCGCGGTCCGTAACAATATATTGGTGGGTAGTTGGGTTAAGTTAAACCATTTTGGGGATGCTTTTAAGTATGAGAAAGGTAATTTTATGTTTTCTTTACAGATATTTGTTCAGTGCTGTCAGCTGCTGTTCTTTTGATAGGTTTTATTACTTGGCTGCTATTCGTCATTTGGGATATTCTCAAGTTTAATAAAGTGTTGTATTGTGCTCTCCCACCAAACTTTCAAATAAATTTCATTAATTTGAAATCTCTTTTCAGTTAATTGAACACTTACCTTTGGGGAATTGCCTTCAAATTACTTATTTAGGTTCTCCCACCCCATATTGGGGAAGTGGTGTAGTCTGTAAACAAACTACCAGGAGCCCTGGACTCCCCCGGGTGTTACAATACGATCTTCACAAAACATATTACTCGATCGCTCCCGGGGCTTTACGCGCTAGTGGACATTCTCTGTTCTCTTCTCCTTGGCTCCTCGCTCTGACCGATTCCCTCTTGCGCCTGTTCGTATTGAACTTTGTTGGTGAATGATCGCATTTTTATCTCTCTCCACATCAACGCCCTTCAGGCCTTTCTCTGATTTGGATTATCGCGGGCGGGCGTGCACCAATATATTGCTGGTGGCCATGAGGAGGAAGAGCCACAGCTTTCCGAGGAAGAGCTGTGGGTGGACGAGCACTGCTGGCTCGATGCAGTGCGACACACAGCGAGGCCTGGGTTCCCACCAACGAGCGAGCAGTTCCTGCCAACATCCCAGACAATTTTGACGACCCCGGATGAGACCCCACCAGCCGATTTGAGTCGAGTCCCCTACATAAATTACACATTTGTTTTCCAGATATTTTATCCCATTGTCTGTATACGAGTGATTGTGAGAGCGCTCCAAATTCGGAATTTAGTTCATCATGCATTTTCTTTGTTTGCTGGCATTTATTTTCTTTTATAAACCTGTTTATTTTTGTACATTTTAATTCCGTTTCATGTGAGTTTATTTATTACAGGGTGAAGACTGCCGTTGGGGTCCGAGAAGGTAAGGCTCCGGTTTCCCCCTCCCTATTGCTCCCCCACGCGTATTAACTCCGCTGTATTTTTTTTATCAATGCCTCGGAGTAACGGCTTGTTCGGATATTTGTTCCTTGGACAGATTTTAATTACCAGGAACGCGACAATATTAACATTAATGGGATGGCGAATAAACAGAACTGGAGATTTTGTGGATTGGAAAAGCAACAAGAACATGAAGAAGCCTCACTTCCCGAAAATCACTCTGGTGTGGATTGAGTTTGTTACGAATCTACGGTACCATTGTTTTGCTTGACGAACCTTACGAAATGGAAGCGATAGCGGCATCGGATAATTATCTTCACATCCTGAAAACTTATAGCTATGTAACAGGGTGAGAAATATTGAAAATCTATGGTCAGCAAAATAGACCCTTATCCTACACCTCTAATGTCTTGCTTGGCTGAGGGAACAAGTTCCAAATCACCTTATCAGTCACAGAACTGAATTTCCCCCTCTCCTATCCTCTCCCCTATAAGGGGACCGAAAAACAACAACAACCACGGTTCCCGAAAAAGGCCAACCCCCGCTTGTGGGGAAAAATGGCCTCTAAAGGTGTTTTTTTTATTTATCCTCTCCCCTATGATCATATGACTTGTCACTGCTGGATTGTTTTATTTTTATGGGGACCAGTCAAAGGGAGAGTGTTTCAGTTGAAAGCAACAAGAATTGTTGATTTGAAAAACTAGTACACCCATTTCCTATGGTAGCAGCAGGAAGGGTCATTCCTCTCTGGGATATATAAATTACAGTAGATCTAGGGCCGGGCCTCAACAACATTGGAATCATGTTAATTTACCAAGTTTCTTAAGCAGCGCTCACCAAGTGGTTTAAGCATTCGAGCAAGCACTCCATTCAAAACCATTGATAAGGAACGGCTGGCTTGGCAAGCGCTAACTAGCTGTTTGGTAACTAAACACATCCCGGGTTTCCTCCCTTTCAGTTTAGTGTTAAACAGCAGGAGCAACTGTTTCAAAAGGTAATCGTACGTGTTTGTGGTTTATAATATTTTTTTTACTTCTGGTAGGGGTGCTCTCACCAAACCGGCATGATAAGCTGTCTATACACATTCACACGCCATTTGTTCAAGGAAGAAAACCCCCTTGGGGAGACGGGATATTATTAGTATAAATATTGTTTTGTAATAACATTAATATTATGTTATTATATTGAGTGTTGTTGTTACTTTTGTTATTAGAAGTGGCCTTGGAAAAAAAATGCCACTGTAAAGCTCTCTTAACACAGAAAAACACCAACACGGGGTGGAAGTGGAAGTTAAATTTCTACAACCTCCTCCATTTGCAGAAAATGTATAAAACAGAGGGGAGGTCACATTAAGCACTTGATATTGAAACTTGAAGATTGCACAAATATTTCAATTAAAAAAATTATTTGATATCTGTCACTTGTTTGACGTGACCGCCATTAAGCGGTCCTCAAGACCTCATAATGCCATTATTTCCCATAATGCAGGGAAAACATGCCTGACATAGTTTTGTTTGAGGCAAAAACATGCCTCATGATTTTTGTTTTTGTTTTATTTACCATTTGTTTGGGCCACCCTGCATTATGGTATTAGATGGTCTCCAAGCTTTATTACCTTCCCCACCGAAGATGGATGGAGGATATCTTTTCACCTCTGTCTGTTTGTTTGTCTGTCTGTCTGTCTGTCTGTGAAGAAGATATTTCACAACGTTTTGGACGGATTTGGTGGAGGTTTGGCATGTGACACAGATTAAATCATTACATGTTGGTGAAGATCTGGAACCGATAAATTTAAGTGATACTTCCCCATTGAGATGGGGTAAAAAAAACGATAAAATCAAGATATCTCAAAAAGTTGAAGACATATTTGGACGAAACCTGGTGAAAAGGTTGGGTGTGTGACAAGGAAGAATCAGTACTCCATCAAGCTGCAGATGAAGGCCTTGAAGATGGATTGGAGTTCATTTGTGCCAAGGAAAGACATTGTACGACACGGATGCTCTTTGCAGGCCAACTTTTAAATTGGGTTTGCCCAAGAAAATCGTGGCTGATAGTAAGAACCAGGAATTTGAGTGACTGAACTTCCTTAAGAGGCTCGTTAAGAAAGTAGATGTGAAGTTTTGCCATATGGTCCTTCGGAGAGAGCTAGTGAGAGTGAGATTTGTCTTCTTTGAAAGGTATATTCAAGTGTTTGACCAGCATGTGATTTTGTCCAGGTCTGAAGAGAAGTAAGAAGCCAAGTCTCAAGTCATTGAGGGCAACTCAAGTCTTTGAGGGGAAGTCTCAAATCAAGTGTCAAGTCATTGAGGGCAAGTCTCAAGTCAAGCCTCAACTAACCATACTATTACTTCAACTTGTGTAAAGTTCTACATTTACTTACAAACCCTGGAGTACAAGCTTTTAAAGAATTAAGTGTATGTTCAAAAAAATGTATGTTCTGAAAAGCTGTTTAACTCAAGTTGTGTTTGTCAACTTCATGCAGTGGACATTTTTGGCTTTGGTCCCAGCAAAAATAAATTTCTTAAATTTACTTCTCATATGTAGTGTACCAACTTTAACATATGTACATGAGACTAGTCAGAAACCTCAGCGCACGTTTAAATAGTTCACAAATAGCACCAAAGCATTCATTGTGAAACGGTATGTAACAGTAGCCGAAAGCCTGGGAATGATGGAGGCACACCCGTTCAGTGAGCAGCCATGATGGAACTACTTTATTATACATACGTCACAGGAACCCGTCATCATTCCCTCATTCGCATATGTATGAGCTGTACTTTCATAACATCTCCCCCAACAACTAAGCCTGAAAGGCTTCAAACCCCCAATTACTCATAAGCAGAACAAAGCACAACAAAATGTTTAACAAACGGTTATTTCTATAGTATCAAACTAGACCACATATCAGAACAACAAAAACCAAACCAAACTTTAAAGCAAACTGAGCGACATCATCAAGGTGGAGTACCGGACATTAGTATCCGGTATAAATAACCCAGGGCATTATTCTGGCCCAGAACCTCTTTCTTGCTTTAATTAAAGATCAAGTCTTTCAACTGGATTAACTTTTCTGCCAGAGCGAGTTTTATACTCGAAAGATTTCTCAGAGCCTTCAGTTCCAATATGAATTATTGGAGTTTCATCCTTGGACTCTTCAGGAACGTCTTCTGAACATGGCAATGCAGAAGATAAAAAACAAGTTCAGGGAGAAGCTGAGGGGAATGCCTCCGATTGTAGTAATAAGTGTCTCTTTCCTTGGCCTTGTCATCGTT
Organism: Myxine glutinosa; assembly: GCF_964187855.1. Lineage (NCBI taxonomy): Eukaryota > Metazoa > Chordata > Myxini > Myxiniformes > Myxinidae > Myxine > Myxine glutinosa. The sequence continues at coordinate 99,051,885 of NC_136270.1, forward strand.
GCTCTTCACGATATCAGGGTCGATCTTGTCTGTGTTTGGTAGAAGATTCTGGGACAACGTCGGCATAGTTGTCTTCAACCTCCGACCCAGCATCAACTGTGCAGGGCTAAAACCTGTAGGTTCAATCGGAGTATTACGGTAAGACATCAGCCCTAGATACGGATCAGGTTTGCGCAGGATCATTTTCGCAATGTGTACAGCTTTTTCAGCACATCCGTTGGCCTGTGGATACCTTGCGCTTGCGGTCTCATGTTCAAAGCCATATTTTTCAGCAAATTTTGCAAACCCCTTGGACGTGAATTGACTTCCATTGTCTGAGATGAGAATATCAGGAATGCCCCAACGAGCAAGGGTTGACTTCATCTTATGAATGAGCATTTCACTTGTGAGAGACGGTAAGTATATGAACTCGTTGAATCTGGAGTAGTAATCCACCACAACCAGGTAGTGTTTCTTGTCAAACTCAAGGATATCGGCCGCTATCCGTTCCCATGGACGAGACGGGAGGGGAGTAGGGATTAAAGGCTCTCGCTTTTGAGCCGGCCGGTACTTGATACAATGATCACATTTACTGACATAGTCTTTGATGTCCCTACTCATACCTGGCTATCAAATACAATCATTGGCTCGGCGTCGACACTTTGACACTCCCTGATGTCCATCATCACGAATTCTTTGCAACATCTCCACCTTCATGTTGGTTGGTATGACGATCCTAGAGTCATACAATAACAGTCCTTTGTAGACAGACAAATGCCCACAATTTTCCCAGTACGGATCGAGTATATCCGGATGGTCATCCATGTACTGAGGCCAACCATGGATAGTGTAGTCAATCACACGTTGCAAAACAGGGTCCAGCCTGGACGCATCTCTGATAACATCTAACTTTCCCTTGGATGCTGGAAAACATGCCTCGATTCCATGAACGTATGCGTCCACTTATTCTGACAACTCGCGGTCTGAGGCATGTGCTGGGAGTGGACTACGGGACAATGCATCGGCAACAACCATGGATTTGCCTGGCACGTGTTTTGCACCACATTAAACCGCATGAGACACATGAGAAGGCATTGGCATCTCAAAGGCACTTGATCCAGGTCTTTGTTGTTGATTAATGGCACTAAAGGCTTGTGGTCAGTGACCAACTGTGGACGTTTCCCCAATTTGGCACGGATGTCGGAGACATGGTTTGAATAAAGTTGCGCTTCCTAGGTTGGTAACTCGTGCTGGCCACTTGGACATGTGCTCTGTGTAGATCTTGGTGGGACCCTCCCTTTAACATCAATGGAGAACGGTTTGCAAATGGCAGCCGTGAGACCTGGCGCACTGCAGATACACACGTACAAGGTATATATATGCCATCATTGACGGAACCGTGCACGTGTTACGATAAGAACTACTATCCCCATTAAAATTACTACCACCCCATTAAAAAAAACTCAAAATAATGACGAGATTAATATTAAAACGCAGAAGGCAGCCTGAATGATAAAGAGTGGGGACTGGGGATGCAACCGCTGACCACTGGGTGTCAACACACAGTCGCTCTTACAGCACCTCAGGTTGCCGCGAACGGCGTATCGGAAGGCACCAAGCCTGCATCTCCTATTTTATATCTACGATTATTATACAATTCAGAATAATGATGAGATTAATATTAAAACTCAGAAACCAGTCCGAATAATAATAATGAGTAGAGATGCAGCCTCGGACCATCTGCTGTGAACAACACCACTGCTCTTACAGCGCCTCAGGTTGCCGCGAACGGCGTATCGGAAGGCACCAAGCCTGCATCCCCTATTTTATATCTACGATTATTATACAATTCAGAATAATGATGAGATTAATATTAAAACTCAGAAACCAGTCCGAATAATAATAATGAGTAGAGATGCAGCCTCGGACCATCTGCTGTGAACAACACCAGTGTTCGTCCAGCACATCCGGTTGCCGCGAATATTGTGTTTGAATGCGCCAGGCCGGCATCTCATGTTGTGCATCTTTGATTATTATTCCAGGTATGGATCGATTTCTCTCAAAATAGTGGATATTGAGGCACGATGTTGTTGAGTTTATTATCAACTAGCAGAAGTACCCGGCATTGCCGTGCGGGGGAGGGGAGGGGAGGGGAGGGGAGGGGAGGGGAGGGGAACGGGGGGAGAGCGAGACCCTTGGTAAAGCGAGCGATTTTTTTTGTCATAGCGTTCATAGCTTCATAGCGATTTTTTTTTTCATAGCGTCATCACGTGATCGCTCTGAGCGAATCAGCGCCCACCTGCTCTGATTCCGTTGATTCCGTGCGCTGAAATGCGCTGAGGTAAATATGAATAAAAAATATGGATTGTCAAATATTTTGAGTTCGGCCATGTTCGTCCCAGGCTCAATGGCCATGTCTATGCCAAATATCAAGCACGTAAGCCTCTCCGTTTAGGAGTCTATCGGTAACATTACACACACACACACACACACACACACACACACGACACACTGTGTTTTATATATATAGATGTTGCAAGTAAATTTGCATCGTGCATTGGGTTGTTATTAGTTAAGGCCTACAAACTCGGGGAACAATGGAAGCATTTAGTCAAACCATCTCTGTCAATCCATCATACCAAATGTGTTCTGGGGACAATGATGGTACAGTGATACCGTGATTGATTACGTTGTTTGGTTAACGATGTTATTTGTTGGGATATTACTATTAGGATTAATGCAAGCATTCTGTGCATGATTAATTGAACAGTAAACAACACGACTGTTCTTACAGCACATCCGGTTGCCGCGAATATTGTGTTTGAATGCGCCAGGCCGGCATCTCATGTTGTGCATCTTTGATTATTATTCCAGTAAAATAATTTGGAATTGGAATGGCGACTCTGCTCTGATCCATCTACCTCATCAGCCTGCACCATCACACTGGAATACTGTTATAGTGCAACACACGCCAAACTGAAAAGAATTTACCGTTTATTTAAAACCACTTTTTAATTCAATGTTTATTCAATGACTAGTATAAAAGCCCGTGAAATATGACGGGTTGCAACATTTTATTCGATGGTACACCTTCGTGAGCTGGCCAAAATCTGAAGCCTCTGCCTCATGCCAGGTGTGCTTATATCTTTTTTTATTTATTAGACATCTTACGGATATAAATGAACACTCGTTTTACTCTCCGTGCATTGCACATCACGTGCAGCGAATTTCACCTCCATGTGCCTTGTATTTATTGCGATTTTTAAAAACCGCTTCTGTACACCGACCTTGAGGTTCAGTTTGCAAGCCACCGTCTACGATTCCAATATAAGAAACATAATAACTCTTTTATTGCAAATGTTTTTCGAGTTTGTTTAATCCTCAAAAATATACCGTAGTGATTACACATTCATGTTAGAAGATTGGCCTTTAAAACCTACCCTTATGAAGGGGGACAGACATCTGTACAAACACACAAACTGACATTGTGTTTTATATAGTAGATATTTTCCGAACATTGTGAACAAGTCTTTATGACCTGAAGTCACATGTATGCTGCAAGCAAGTCGCAAGTCACTGGACACCAAGAGTCAAGTCAATTTCATCAAGTCCAAGTCAAGTCGTTTAATTTTGTGACACAAGTGTGACTCGAGTCCAAGTTACCAATGCTGATATATAAATATATATACATATTGTTTAACGCCACCCTTCCTACCCTTACCAAGGGGAGATTAAGCCCCTTGTTCTTTCTGGGCCGGTGTAACCGAGACTTGAAACGCCCCTCCGGGCAAACGCAAGGTAGGGTTTCGGGACAAGTCTCGCACGTACCTAAATACCTGCGCCGCCACGGAAGCGGGGAACCAAGCCTCGCACGAGCCACGTGTAATTTGGGTACACCGAGCGGATTGCGTACTACGTGGTCCGTGCAGTTACCGTTAGTATTGGAACCCGATTCGAGCGGTTCTATTCGTACCACGCTTAGTCAATGATGGAAAGGGACGAAACGGTCGAATAAAGGAATAACAGGTTTAATTATTATTTACACTTATATGTACAATTCGGTAGAAGACAGAGACACAGAGCAGCCTTATACAGTCTTATGCTAAATCCCAGACATGGGCCCAATCACACTCACAAAGGGGAAATGCAGGCATTATGATGTTCACGCGCTGCCTTGGTCGTCCAGGAACGGCGTCGCCTGGCGTGGCTCTCCACGGTCACAGCACGTCCCGTGATGAAGGCAAGCAGGTGGTGGAAAGGACCCTTGTAGCGCGTCTCTCGAACAAAGGGCAGCAGGCAGGCGGTCTTCCACAGCGCGTTGAGTTACCGGCGCGCTATCACTCGCGTAACCCAATAGAGGCTCGGCCTCAAGCTCAACCGAGCGTCCACTTTGGTACGAGTGCTTATACTTGGTTCATGCGCGTCTTTTCTCCAAACTCGTAACTCTCATCAATACTCAGTCAAGCGCCTCCCTTCACAGAACTGCAAGCTCACTTCTCCACAGAAGGACTCCTAACTCTCAACAGAACTCACAAGCTCACCTTTCCACTCGACTGCTGTGGGGGCTTTGCGCAACGGGTTTTATTGCCACGCCCTGAGCCCTCTCGAATGTTCCAACCATGCCCTGTGACGCATTGCCGCAGCCACTCCCTTTGAGCCCTGATTGGCGGCTCGCGCTTACCATCAGCCTCTCCGTCGCCCTCATTCGGTCCCTGCTCGATTTGCCAGGCCTGCGTCGTGTTAATTCACGCCAAAAAGCCAAAGGCAGCACAAGGAGGCGTAAGGCGGCATAAGGCAATGGAGGTGGCATAAGGCAATGAAAGTAATGAAAAGGACCTAACTCTCATTTTTCTACTCAACGCAAAACTAACACAGGAAAAGGACTATGCTCACAAATACTAAGAAATAACTGCACTATCGCGAGGCTACGTGTTGTTGTGTGACTAATCTATGAGGGGGAAATTTAACCTTTATTGTACAAAACTCAAAACTGCAACTATATATATATATCTATATATATATAATCTCATTTATGACAACCAATTAAACACTATTGCATATTGCAGCGTAAACTTATATATTTGGGAAGGAAAATAAAACACCCCAAAATATTGTCGTATCAGAGAAGGTGGTCACTTTTTTGTATACACAGTCAAGGCTTTTGGAAAAACTTTATCAGAGAACAGATCAGATCAGGACACAACATAAAAGGGAGAAAGGGGAAAACATCAACAGTGGGGCGGAGGGAGAAAATAGATGGAGATGGACAAAGAAGTGATGCAGGTAACAATGAGGGGCAGGGGAGAATGCAAGGTGTGGAGAAGATGGATACAGAAGCAAAATTATGGGTGGGGTGTGGGTGGTTTAATGGGTGATTAAAAGGTTATGGGTTTGAATGGGGGATGACATGAGATGGTGGTGAACAGCTGTCTTCAAGACCTGGAGAGAAAATGAGATAGAAGAGAGTGTGGTGGTTTATTCCAAAGAGGAACAAATGAGTGGAGGTGAGCAGTGGTTCTGGATTTAGGCTGTTTCACGTGGAGGGGGTTGCTGGGAGACTCGGTGCATCCAGATACCTTGGGGGAGGGGAAGAGGCCAAAGCATGTAGAGGGCACAGCATGGAAAACCAGGAAGGAGGTGGAAGAAGACATAGACCACCGACTTTACACATAAAGTTTACTGTCTCCAATTTGTCCTTTTTACCTTTGATTCCCCATCTGATAGGTTGAAGGTTTTGTTTCCTCTGGAATTTTCAAATTTGTCTTTTGACAATCCAGGTTAGCCGAGACACCGTTCTGAGGAATACAGGTTTAGTTCAAAAGAGTTAAGCGCTGTCTTTGGAATTGTGATATCTCAGCGGAATTGAAATGCATGAGGTTGTGCCAAATATTCAGCATTTACACAGAATGTTAACGGCACTGGTGACAACACAAGTTACACAGTTCATTTTAAACCTAATCATTGTTGGCCTACAGGTGTCCAGGGTCAGGAGGTAATCGAGGCAATGCACCAGGTGGAAGTGAAAAGGCACCAATGAAGAAGGCATCCCATGGGCAGGTGTCTGATGAAAGCAGGGCTGCAAGGCCAGGTCAAGGCAAACAACAAGGCCAACTTTTTCAGGTGCAAGAGCAGCAAGCTCGACTACAACCACATCTGTCATCATTTCTCACATTCTGCAGTGACATCAGCCATTGCTAAGGCCCCTGACATTATCCCGCCTGCAACAGTCGATGTCGTCTCATTGCCCAGGTAATGATTGAGCATATGTCTGGCATCAATTTTGCTGATGGTTTAGAGAAAATCTAAATGGCAAAGCAAGAAAAACATCAATGTATATAAGACTAGAGCATTTGAAAAAGCTGCTTACAAAGGCACACTTTGTTCCATTCAGACATTTCACGAAAGGAAACCTGAATAAGCTGGGCGGCTTGTAATGGACAAGCTTAGTGATTACATCATTTGATTGGCATGCATAGGTTACCTCTGTTGGGATGTCTGCTGACACTGAGAAGCTACAGCAGGGTAATGATATCTTAGGCGTAGCCAAGTCTGTTTCCAGGCACTTTGCCAATAGTTTCCTCCATGAGTCACTGAGTGCTAAGTGGAACTCAATGAGTCATGCCTGCCTCTGGTAGAGGGAGACAAGGCCATGGTGAAAATAGAAAGCTTGCTTGATATACCACAATATGACTTTTCTCCTTTTTCTACATACATGACCTCCAATGACCGGGCAATGTGTTGGCCATTCTTTGAATGCAATTGGCAAGCACCATGCCATGTTTGCTTACATGTACCACAACCAAAATCAAACTGCCTTTATAGCCAAACATGGCATGGGGTGTCACGTGTTTATGCAAGTGCTTTCCTGGCTTCAGAGAGCAAGGAATTAAGTGTCTCTGACTCTCTGTGAAGGAACATCAGCGTTGGAATGCTGTGAGCCATCTCCCGGTGTCTACTTTTGGGACTCCCTCAAGGGATTATAGTTGATGCTCTTTGGGATTGGTTGAAAATTGTGGGCTAATGTTTATCACAGTGCTTGGTATGAACGAGTTACATTATTATTGGTTGTTGTTTATTAAATGAGGTGGTAGGATAGCTGAAATGTAGAACACTGTACTTGCCTTTGAGCTGTCGAGTGCATGTCTGATTCCTGGTTCACTTGTAAACTGTCCTGGTGCTTGTGGACGTTAAGGATTACACTACCTATTGCGCAAGAGTAGGCCACTGTGTACTAGTACCCTGACCAAATTATAAACTCTTGCTCTCATCTTCAGGAGACACCATGTCGGCCTCAAAGTCACACATCTTTAAATGATGCAAAGCCCTCAGCCAGGTTCTACAAGTATTTGCACATTCATGTAATCTATATGTACCATGCACATTGATCTTTTGGTTGCTGAATTTAAATGAGGCAATTACAATCTTCCAAAAAAAAAAAGAGAAATAATGAACATCAATGGTACCAGCCCAAAGGCATGGTGTTTTCAAATAGTATCATGGGATATTTGTCTGCATGGGAGTTGTACACAGGATAACTAAAACCCCACTACAAACGGCCAGAGGAAGCAAACCTATGTAACTATAGTGAATTGCACCCACGTTCAATTGGTTCAAAAAAACATGGGTCATTTATACAAGAGCGGTTGAGCACATCTCTCGATAAGTGCCGGTCTCATGTGGTTTAAACTGTTCGTGTCCCTGAAGCCAAGTGTGAGAAGCTTGTTCAGATGATTTACAGCACAAACTCGATTGTTTGTTGATCTCGGTGTTGGATTGGAAGCTCTAGCTACAAAGTATTATATGTTTTTTTTTTTTTATATGTATAATGTTATAGTTAGTGTTATAGTACTAGTGGGGTCACCCGTGGGAATCCCACAGACATGGAGGTGTATTGTTGCGATCGGTGCAGCCGTTTTTGCGGTACCTGGGAACGGACGTCCGGACGGACATTTGGTGAATTATAGTAAGATAATGTATCTCAGACCGACATACATTTTTAGCTGCTGGAGTTAGGAATGTTCAACTCGAATGTTGAGAGTTGTGATTGTTTGTATTGTACGGAATAACTAAGTGCTTGGCTGTCATGGTTATAGACTGTGGTGTTCAGGTTAGAGCAATTCCCTCGCAAATTCAAGTGTGCTGTAGGAATCCTACTGCCTTTGTTTGATATATATATATATATATATATATATATATATATATATATATATATATATATATATATATATATATATATATATATATATATATATATATATATATATATATAGATATCTATCACCGGCACCGATCTCGTATGGTGAGATGCGTTTTACCTGAAAAAGTTAAATAAATAAATAAATAAACTAACACCAGAACGAGAATCCCAGCCTCGCTTAAATAAATGCATATATACACTTAGTTATAAAATCTCAAGATATGGTAAATTTTGTCAGATTTCACTCCAATTTTGGACATTATTTAGTCTACAGCATCCAATCCTCATATCCAAATACAGATTTTGATGATGTGCTTCAATTATGTAATGATTTATAATCAATCGTGTTTCCAAGGCAAGGCACGTTTGAGTAGGCCGAAACAAAATGGCGGCTTGAGAACCCAGCTCGGTGCAGTGGGCTGACCAATATGGCAGCCGTCATATTGGTAAACCATCACATCGGGATTTTTTCTTATGATCACCTCGTTAATCATCTTCAAAAAGGATGTTATAACACACCCACACACTCAATTTTCATCCGTGCAATCTGGTGGAGGTCCATGTGTATGCATGCAAAGTTTGGGGCCACTAGATGTCATGATTTTGGAGTTGTGGAGGAGACTGTCTGACGGATGGATGGACAGACGGATACTGCTTTTTATTATTATAGATATATATGTACGTATATACCAATAGCGCAGTGGGCTGTTGAGGCGTTATCAATGGAGGTCCGTGGTTCGAGCCCCGCATTGAGTCAGAATTTTTTCACACTTAGCCCCTCGCAGGAATTTAATTCCTGTTTATAAAATTATATATATATATATATATATATATCACACACACACACACACACACACACACACACACACACACACACATATATATATATATATATATATATATATATATATATATATATATATATATATATATATATATATATATATATATATATATATATATATATTGTGGATTTGAGAATCCTGTAATTGTTGTAAATATCACCCTCTGTAAATAGTGTCATGATTCTTGTAAATACCTCCATCAATTTGTGTAAAGATCAAAGGTCGTCCCCTTAGTTAATCCATGTACAAGCACGTAGGCCACCATAGAACCTCTCTATAGTTATTTCTTATTCTATGTTAGTTTAAGGCTCTGTTTCCCATTAGTTGACTCTGCATTGCATCGAATCAAATAAGATAGTTCCCTTTTCAAGTTTCCCCCAAATCATCTCTTCAAAGTGCCAGTAACATTGGGCGGTTTTCTGCGGCGTTCGCCACCGTTGCATTGGGTGGTTTTCTGCGACGTTCGACACCGTTGCATTGGGCGGTTTTCTTCACTCAAAACTCCATTACGCACGCGGTCAGCTCGGAGAAGAAAGGCGTGTCTCCACCTCGTCATGAGAAGGAGGAGTGAGCCAGCCCCCGATCAACCAACCAAGCATGAGGGGTTTGGCCTGAGAGGGCGGAGGAAAGAAACTTCGGGGAGGTTCAAGAAGATTCTAGGGTGTGGTTATATAACACGTCGCGCGGAGCCCCCCACCGCAGTCCACCGGAGCCCAGTTGAGAGAGTTCAGTTGAGGAGGAGAGAGTGAGTTCTGGAGAGGAAAGCGAATGAGAATCGGCACGCCCTGCTCGCGATACCAACCAGCACTCTGAAGAACAACCAGTGCGGGCACGCGAACCTCGACGTGCCGCGGTCTTCGGATCTCCCTGTCGCCCGTTCTGTGAACCAGAGTGCGAGGAGTCGGAGCTGTCACCTCCAGCCCTGCCGTTTGCACGGACAGGAACCTTCTCATCCCTCCACCCATCCCTGCCATTCCATTCTTTTGTGTACGTGAGTTTGTTTTGTTGGTCTTATCTGGGGTTTTAAGTAAGTTTGTATAAGTATAAATTGCTCTGTGTCCTTCTGCTCCCTCTATTTTCTGAATATTACTTTGATTGCTTTTCTCCCTTTAGTCCTGTGTAAATAATAATAAATCCTGTTATTTCCTCCCTTCGTCTTCTTCTTCATGCTCGTCCGATCGTCTTTGTGATTTCCCCCATTGAATACCTGTGGCACGATTTGGCCAACGTTTAGAATCGGGGCTAGTTTTTGTTAATGGTTCGAGCCGCGGGCTGCTAATCCGCTCGGCAAATAACATCTTGTCCGCGGTCTCGAACGAGGTTGCCCACCTGCCTCGTGGAGGGAGCGGGGCGGCTTCAGGAGCGGAGAAGGCCAGTGAAAATAAAAGGGGGATTAACCCCCCTCTTGCTAAGGGGAAGAGCCGTACTCCGTTTCCGCAACAATATATATATATATAATATATATAAATATATATATGTATATATATATATATATATATATATATATATATATATATATATATATATATATATATATATATATATATATATATATATATATATATATATATATATACTGTATATATATATATATACTGTATATATATATATACTGTATATATATATATATATATATATATATACTGTATATATATATATATATATATATATATACTGTATATATATATATATATACTGCATATATATATATATACTGCATATATATATATATATATACTGTATATATATATATATATATATATATACTGTATATATATATATATATATATATATATATATATATATATATATATATATATATATATATATATATATATATATATATATATATATATATATATATACTGTATATATATATATACTGTATATATATATATACTGTATATATATATATACTGTATATATATATATACTGTATATATATATATACTGTATATATATATATATACTGTATATATATATATATATACTGTATATATATATATATACTGTATATATATATATATATATATATATATATATATATATACAGACTTGGCATTTAATATGGAATATTTTTTTTGTTGGGGTGAACTTACTTTTCAAGATGACTTAGAACCAAAAGTTCATTGGAATTATGTTGAAATTATTCTAGATTTTGTTAATGTGACCTTTAAAAGAAACAAAAACCACATTTGACATTTCGAAGCAATTATATTGATCCTTGAAAGTGATGTCAACTGATATCGAACTCAATTCATGGACAGTACTGTGTTAAACTTCTGTACGTTTTCCAGAAGTATCTCTTTATTTTGCACATTAGCCAAATTTTTTTTCAACAAAAACAAAAGCTAAATTATGACTGGGATTATGGACAATAAAATTACAGTTCAGTACTTCGTGTAATCCCCACGAGCATTCAGGAGAGCACGTACACGTCGAGGCATGCTGTTCACGAGATTTGCCAAGGTTTGGACAGGAATCGCTTGCCATGCAGTGACAATAGTCTGCTGCAATTCACGCACAGAGGTCGGCTGCTGGTCCAAGTTGTCGATTTGACGCGTTATTTCTGCCCACAAGTTCTCTATCGGATTCATATCCGGGGACATGGCAGGCCACTCCATATGCTTTACACCACGGTCAGCAAGAAAGTGTTGGATCATGCGAGCACGATGAGGCCGTGCATCGTCATCTTGGAAGACAAAGTTTCCTCGAAAGGCTGCACGAGCAAATGGAAGCAATGTTTCTTCCAGAATGACCCTGTACTTGAACTGGTTCAGGTTTCCATTCAGAACAACCAGGTCAGTTTTGCCCCCTGCATGAAAAGCAGCCCAAACGGTCACCCCACCACCTCCAGCTTGGACTCTTGGCACTATACAATCTTCGTTGTGGGCTTCATGCACTTGTCTGCGCACTCGGACACGGCCATCTTGATGATAGACCAGAAATCTAGACTCGTCACTGAAGGTCACGTGATTCCAGTGTTCTGGCTGCCATTGACGGTGCTCTCTGCCCCCACTGCAATCGGCGCTGGCTGTGTTGTCTGGTCATGCGTGGCTTTCTCAGGGGAAGCCTGGCACGACAGCCTGCTTGAACCAGTCATTGGTTGACTAGCCTTCTGGTTCCAGGCACATTTGTCAGTTGCTGCCACTCAGCCCTAAGCCAATTAGCTGACTTGGTACGGCCATTGCAGACTAACCGGTGCAGCTGGCGATCATCTCTCCTTGTGGTTCTGCGTGGACGTCTTGGCCTCGGTATTGAAGTAGGGACACCCCTTTGAGCATTTCGTTTCAGGATCTTTGACACCTGACCTTGAGTGATGCCATACTGCCGAGCAATAGCACGCTGTTTCATGCCAGAATTTCGTAAAGCCACCACTCCATAACAAACAGCATTGTCAAGTTGACGGACCATCTCCAGAGGGAGCGGCAATAGCTTTTGTAGACGTGCAGCAGTTGTTTTCCACTAATACAGAACGCAACAACCCTTATATACCCGATTGTGAAGCCAATCGTCAAATGTACCTGTCCTTACATTTTGTCACGCCACCTGTGATATAATCCTGTTGTTGACTTCTTGCTGCGAAAGACAATCAGTGACATGGTTCTTTCAACAAAGACATCACCGAAGGGTAAAAGAAACTCACCAGATTGATATACTGAGTTCAGAAAGTAAACCGAAGTCAAGGAAAAAAAAATATTCCATATTAAATGCCAAGTCTGTATATATATATATATATACAGTATAGAATTATATATATATATATATATATATATATATATATATATATATATATATATATACAGTATAGAATTATATATATATACACACACACACACACACACACACACACACACACACACACACACACACACACACACACACACACACACACACACACACACACACACACACACATCATCTGATTATGTCATTGAGCGAAGCTAATGCAATCGCCAGTTGCAGTGTACAAGTTGCCTGTGCCCCCACGGGATTCTAAACAGGGTAGGGATGGAGGGGTCAAAAATGCAAATGGCGTCTTCTGTCACTGAGCCGGCAAGCTGGGAGCAACAATTTCCATTTATTGCCACATCTGATGCAATTGAAATGCTCTAATGGTGGCGAGGTGCTCCATTTGAAACAGTTTGTTCGATTATATATTGTCGTGCAGACCCGGTTAACACCAGAGACCGCAGATAGGCCTAAACGGTTTTAATTGAGGCGACGGCCAAACACGGATTCGGCTATGAAACGCGGGAGGAAGAAGGAAAATGGAAGGCTGTGGCAAAAGCTTACCTTCAACAAACTCACAGCAGCTTCGGTCCTGTAAGGGAATTAACTCAACCGGGCACAGGTTTAAAAGGGGATGGAAAATAATACAAGGGTTTATTAGAGTAAAAGGCAATGTTACGGTTTGTGACCTTTTTCTTCTTCCTTCCCCCACACCCCCCTGTGAGTTAGACCAAGTGGTTTGGTCCATGTGTATAAAGCCTATGATTGGCTGTGGGGTGGGGGAGTGGCCAGGAAGGTGATTCAGAGGAGTGAGTGGCCATTTTGGAGGAGGGCTTATGGCAGAGTGCTTTTTCGGGGGTTGTAGAGTGTCCAACTGCAATCTCTCCACCTGAAGGGTGACGTTGATCGAACTCTGGCTGCCTACCACTGGGGCCTGCCTTGGGGCCTACTCGTGGACCTGCCTACTCGTGGACCTGCCTACTCCTACCCTCTTGTGCTGGGCCTGCCTTGGGACCTACTCGTGGATCTGCCGACTCCTACCCTCTCGTGCTGGGCCTGCCTTGGGGCCTACTGTTGGGGCCTACTCGTGGACTTGCCTACACCTTTATCGTACTGGGCCTGCCTTGGGGCCTACTGTTGGGCCTGCCCTGGTGCCTACTCTTGGACCGGCCTACTCTTGGACTGGCCTACTCTGGTTTTTCCCTCTCTTCTCCCTTCTTTGTTTTATGTGTAGGAAGAGATTTTCGTGTGATAATCCATAAATAAAGACAGTGTGATTGAAGGCTTGGCTTGGTGTCCTTCAGGCCGTAACAGCAAGGACAGGAAAAGCACGCGCCGATAATAAAATGTCCTAATCGGGACGTCCCCACACACACTTCAGATACAGACGAGGGAATGCGAATTAATGAAAATAACACGTTCGTTATGTGTGTCTGTGGTGTGCGAGCTTATCTGTCTTGTCGCCTTTCAGGGTATCGTCCACCACGCGGTTCCAAGCCCCGCACGTGCTCGCGTGCCACCAGGCCTTGCTCCAAATTCCAAAGCACCCACGAGGTCCCACAGCAGGAAAAGCACCGCGTGTCCAACGCAGGCTGGCGGCTCCAAGCGAGGTCGATCTTCACACACGATCGGCCTGACCCGTCCCAGTCAGCTGTCCCGAAGCAAACGTGCAAGAAGCCAGCGAACTCCACTCGGGCTATGACTCAACTCAACTCGGGCTGCGCAAGACGAAGCGCCGGATGTCCAAAAGGGCTAGCTGCGCAAACAAGAGCACGAACCGCAAGAGACGCAAGAGTGCTGCCAGACGCAAGAGCAAGAGCTGCAAGAGCTGCAAGAGCAAGAAGAAGAAATGGCATTCGGCACTCCCTTAAATAACCTTCCCGTGGTCGTGACGTCAGCCTTGGCGCGCCACCCAATCAGTGCCCTCCACTGACTCGCCGGCTGGAGGTCCACGCCTACCGCGCTGCCCCAACACTCGTTCCCTGTTCCGTGGTCATAGCGCATGGCACTCGATGTGGCTAGGCCTGTCGGAGGTATAATTGGCGGTGGCCATCATCGGCGGTGCCCCGGCCTGGTTTCCTTGCCTGTTCGTCTTTCACAGTCATGTCAGGGAAGGGAATTATTTAGTGTTGCACTGGGGACCTAACTACATGTCTATGTTGGTGTGCATTGCCATAAGGGACAAAGGTTTAGCTACCAGGTGTGACACACAGGGGCGCTGCTCTTTAATCCCTACGCTACTTATCACTCGAACATCCAGGTATGCTCACAGGTGTACTCTTAACCGACAAAATGCCTACACATGAAACTTATTACAAGGTAGATTGCTTACCGCGGCAGACGAAGCACGTTACCTACACAGATCTATCTGGCTCCACATATCACTACCCTACCGACATAACAATATATAACTTTTTGATCTATGGAGGCATGGGTCCATGATATTAATTTATTTGGTATCAAAACCAGTGACCAATTACAAATTAATTGTAGGATGGCTATTTCGATCACGTTCATCAGTCTTGTCTCAGGGATTGGCTGCTGTCATTTTAGTTACAAAAAGAGCATTTGATGGTAATGGAGGAGGAGGAATGGTAATGTTGAACAAAATCAGCAACTGGTAACCGAATGGCGATGTGTGCACTTTGTATTGTTCACACACTGGGGCTTCTGGGATTTATGAGCTTGGGGGGCGAAATTTATTGCATCGCAGATTAAAGGCACAAAGCAAAGAAAAGAAAAAGTTTGGGACTTTTCACGAGTCGTTTCAAAGTGCTTTGGATTTACAAACTGTTTGAAACACGTGCCAGAAGAAATGCTCATGATGATGCAGTGTAAACCCCGATTAAGTAAACAGTTTGGATGTGTGTATCTGGCGTCCATGAAAAACTGGTTCGTTGTTTGCCCGTTTTATAAGCAGTATCCCAGGAACGGTTTATACATGGCCTCATTGCATTCAAATATAAAACAGTTCTTACACCGAAGTGCAAGACATGAATGAGTTGTGCAAGCCGTGTAATGGTAAAATGTCATCAAATACATTTCCTCCAAGTTAAACCAATCAAAAGCTTCGCCGATTTTAACAGTAAGTCACGAGAAGAGCTTATTGGCACTTGGCGAGCTTGGAATGAGCACAGCTGAGCTCGGTAAGTGCACACTCTCGAGATCTTCAGTGAGCCATTATAGCTGGGAGAAGGGTATTGTTAGTGCAGGAAACGGGGTTTTGCAATCACGTGTGTGTGTGTGTGCGTGCGTGCGTGCGCGCGCGCGCGCGTGTGTCTGTCTGTCCGTGCCGTAACTTTTTTACCATTTGAGTTTTCTCATCGGATTTTCACCAAAGCTTTATTGTGATAATACGGAGAAGGCAAATTAATAATTCTGTCAAAAGGTCAAATGTCACATTTACTTCATTCACATCAATTTTCATCCAATTGACCTGAAATTTCAATTTACCATTTGAGTTTTGTCATCAAATTTTCAATAAAGCCTTATTATGAGAATATGGAGAAGGCAAACCAATAATTTGGTCAAAATGTCAAAGGTCAGCATCACAAAAAATCATCAATTTTCATCCGATTGACTGGAAATTTTAAGAATTTGCATATCGGGTCACTGAATTGGTTTACTAGCCAAAAGGTAGGAGTCGTTTGTTTGTTTTAGATCAAAAGGTCAAAGGTCACCACGAAATTCAAAACACCTCACCACACGAATTCAAACACCTCACCACCACGAAATTCAAAACACCTCACCACCACGAAATTCAAAACACCTCACCACCACGAAATTCAAAACACCTCACCACCACGAAATTCAAAACACCTCACCACCACATAATTCAAAACACCTCACCACCACATAATTCAAAACACCTCACCACCACGTAATTCAAAACACCTCACCACCACGTAATTCAAAACACCTCACCACCACGTAATTCAAAACACCTCACCACCACGTAATTCAAAACACCTCACCA
>NC_136270.1:99068813-99188587 GCF_964187855.1 Myxine glutinosa
GTTGAGGCGTTATCAATGGAGGTCCGTGGTTCGAGCCCCGCATTGAGTCAGAATTTTTTCACACTTAGCCCCTCGCAGGAATTTAATTCCTGTTTATAAAATTATATATATATATATATATATATCACACACACACACACACACACACACATATATATATATATATATATATATATATATATATATATATATATATATATATATATATATATATATATATATATATATTGTGGATTTGAGAATCCTGTAATTGTTGTAAATATCACCCTCTGTAAATAGTGTCATGATTCTTGTAAATACCTCCATCAATTTGTGTAAAGATCAAAGGTCGTCCCCTTAGTTAATCCATGTACAAGCACGTAGGCCACCATAGAACCTCTCTATAGTTATTTCTTATTCTATGTTAGTTTAAGGCTCTGTTTCCCATTAGTTGACTCTGCATTGCATCGAATCAAATAAGATAGTTCCCTTTTCAAGTTTCCCCCAAATCATCTCTTCAAAGTGCCAGTAACATTGGGTTCTGCGGCGTTCGCCACCGTTGCATTGGGTGGTTTTCTGCGACGTTCGACACCGTTGCATTGGGCGGTTTTCTTCACTCAAAACTCCATTACGCACGCGGTCAGCTCGGAGAAGAAAGGCGTGTCTCCACCTCGTCGTGAGAAGGAGGAGTGAGCCAGCCCCCGATCAACCAACCAAGCATGAGGGGTTTGGCCTGAGAGGGCGGAGGAAAGAAACTTCGGGGAGGTTCAAGAAGATTCTAGGGTGTGGTTATATAACACGTCGCGCGGAGCCCCCCACCGCAGTCCACCGGAGCCCAGTTGAGAGAGTTCAGTTGAGGAGGAGAGAGTGAGTTCTGGAGAGGAAAGCGAATGAGAATCGGCACGCCCTGCTCGCGATACCAACCAGCACTCTGAAGAACAACCAGTGCGGGCACGCGAACCTCGACGTGCCGCGGTCTTCGGATCTCCCTGTCGCCCGTTCTGTGAACCAGAGTGCGAGGAGTCGGAGCTGTCACCTCCAGCCCTGCCGTTTGCACGGACAGGAACCTTCTCATCCCTCCACCCATCCCTGCCATTCCATTCTTTTGTGTACGTGAGTTTGTTTTGTTGGTCTTATCTGGGGTTTTAAGTAAGTTTGTATAAGTATAAATTGCTCTGTGTCCTTCTGCTCCCTCTATTTTCTGAATATTACTTTGATTGCTTTTCTCCCTTTAGTCCTGTGTAAATAATAATAAATCCTGTTATTTCCTCCCTTCGTCTTCTTCTTCATGCTCGTCCGATCGTCTTTGTGATTTCCCCCATTGAATACCTGTGGCACGATTTGGCCAACGTTTAGAATCGGGGCTAGTTTTTGTTAATGGTTCGAGCCGCGGGCTGCTAATCCGCTCGGCAAATAACATCTTGTCCGCGGTCTCGAACGAGGTTGCCCACCTGCCTCGTGGAGGGAGCGGGGCGGCTTCAGGAGCGGAGAAGGCCAGTGAAAATAAAAGGGGGATTAACCCCCCTCTTGCTAAGGGGAAGAGCCGTACTCCGTTTCCGCAACAATATATATATATATAATATATATATATATATATATATGTATATATATGTATATATATATATATATATATATATATATATATATATATATATATATATATATATATATACTGTATATATATACTGTATATATATATATACTGTATATATATATATACTGTATATATATATATACTGTATATATATATATACTGTATATATATATATACTGTATATATATATATACTGTATATATATATATACTGTATATATATATATACTGTATATATATATATATATATATATATACTGTATATATATATATGTATATATATATATATATATATACTGTATATATATATATATATATACTGTATATATATATATATATATACTGTATATATATATATGTATATATATATATATATATACTGCATATATATATATATATACTGCATATATATATATATATACTGCATATATATATATATATATACTGTATATATATATATATATATATATATATATATATATATATATATATATATATATATATATATATACTGTATATATATATATATACTGTATATATATATATACTGTATATATATATATATACTGTATATATATATATATACTGTATATATATATATATACTGTATATATATATATATACTGTATATATATATATATATTGTATATATATATATATATATATATATATATATATATATATATATATATATATATATATATATATATATATATATATATACAGACTTGGCATTTAATATGGAATATTTTTTTTGTTGGGGTGAACTTACTTTTCAAGATGACTTAGAACCAAAAGTTCATTGGAATTATGTTGAAATTATTCTAGATTTTGTTAATGTGACCTTTAAAAGAAACAAAAACCACATTTGACATTTCGAAGCAATTATATTGATCCTTGAAAGTGATGTCAACTGATATCGAACTCAATTCATGGACAGTACTGTGTTAAACTTCTGTACGTTTTCCAGAAGTATCTCTTTATTTTGCACATTAGCCAAATTTTTTTTCAACAAAAACAAAAGCTAAATTATGACTGGGATTATGGACAATAAAATTACAGTTCAGTACTTCGTGTAATCCCCACGAGCATTCAGGAGAGCACGTACACGTCGAGGCATGCTGTTCACGAGATTTGCCAAGGTTTGGACAGGAATCGCTTGCCATGCAGTGACAATAGTCTGCTGCAATTCACGCACAGAGGTCGGCTGCTGGTCCAAGTTGTCGATTTGACGCGTTATTTCTGCCCACAAGTTCTCTATCGGATTCATATCCGGGGACATGGCAGGCCACTCCATATGCTTTACACCACGGTCAGCAAGAAAGTGTTGGATCATGCGAGCACGATGAGGCCGTGCATCGTCATCTTGGAAGACAAAGTTTCCTCGAAAGGCTGCACGAGCAAATGGAAGCAATGTTTCTTCCAGAATGACCCTGTACTTGAACTGGTTCAGGTTTCCATTCAGAACAACCAGGTCAGTTTTGCCCCCTGCATGAAAAGCAGCCCAAACGGTCACCCCACCACCTCCAGCTTGGACTCTTGGCACTATACAATCTTCGTTGTGGGCTTCATGCACTTGTCTGCGCACTCGGACACGGCCATCTTGATGATAGACCAGAAATCTAGACTCGTCACTGAAGGTCACGTGATTCCAGTGTTCTGGCTGCCATTGACGGTGCTCTCTGCCCCCACTGCAATCGGCGCTGGCTGTGTTGTCTGGTCATGCGTGGCTTTCTCAGGGGAAGCCTGGCACGACAGCCTGCTTGAACCAGTCATTGGTTGACTAGCCTTCTGGTTCCAGGCACATTTGTCAGTTGCTGCCACTCAGCCCTAAGCCAATTAGCTGACTTGGTACGGCCATTGCAGACTAACCGGTGCAGCTGGCGATCATCTCTCCTTGTGGTTCTGCGTGGACGTCTTGGCCTCGGTATTGAAGTAGGGACACCCCTTTGAGCATTTCGTTTCAGGATCTTTGACACCTGACCTTGAGTGATGCCATACTGCCGAGCAATAGCACGCTGTTTCATGCCAGAATTTCGTAAAGCCACCACTCCATAACAAACAGCATTGTCAAGTTGACGGACCATCTCCAGAGGGAGCGGCAATAGCTTTTGTAGACGTGCAGCAGTTGTTTTCCACTAATACAGAACGCAACAACCCTTATATACCCGATTGTGAAGCCAATCGTCAAATGTACCTGTCCTTACATTTTGTCACGCCACCTGTGATATAATCCTGTTATTGACTTCTTGCTGCGAAAGACAATCAGTGACATGGTTCTTTCAACAAAGACATCACCGAAGGGTAAAAGAAACTCACCAGATTGATATACTGAGTTCAGAAAGTAAACCGAAGTCAAGGAAAAAAAAATATTCCATATTAAATGCCAAGTCTGTATATATATATATATATATATATATACAGTATAGAATTATATATATATATATATATATATATATATATATATATATATATATATATATATATATATATATATACAGTATAGAATTATATATATATATATATACACACACACACACACACACACACACACACACACACACACACACACACACACACACACATCATCTGATTATGTCATTGAGCGAAGCTAATGCAATCGCCAGTTGCAGTGTACAAGTTGCCTGTGCCCCCACGGGATTCTAAACAGGGTAGGGATGGAGGGGTCAAAAATGCAAATGGCGTCTTCTGTCACTGAGCCGGCAAGCTGGGAGCAACAATTTCCATTTATTGCCACATCTGATGCAATTGAAATGCTCTAATGGTGGCGAGGTGCTCCATTTGAAACAGTTTGTTCGATTATATATTGTCGTGCAGACCCGGTTAACACCAGAGACCGCAGATAGGCCTAAACGGTTTTAATTGAGGCGACTGCCAAACACGGATTCGGCTATGAAACGCGGGAGGAAGAAGGAAAATGGAAGGCTGTGGCAAAAGCTTACCTTCAACAAACCCACAGCAGCTTCGGTCCTGTAAGGGAATTAACTCAACCGGGCACAGGTTTAAAAGGGGATGGAAAATAATACAAGGGTTTATTAGAGTAAAAGGCAATGTTACGGTTTGTGACCTTTTTCTTCTTCCTTCCCCCACACCCCCCTGTGAGTTAGACCAAGTGGTTTGGTCCATGTGTATAAAGCCTATGATTGGCTGTGGGGTGGGGGAGTGGCCAGGAAGGTGATTCAGAGGAGTGAGTGGCCATTTTGGAGGAGGGCTTATGGCAGAGTGCTTTTTCGGGGGTTGTAGAGTGTCCAACTGCAATCTCTCCACCTGAAGGGTGACGTTGATCGAACTCTGGCTGCCTACCACTGGGGCCTGCCTTGGGGCCTACTCGTGGACCTGCCTACTCGTGGACCTGCCTACTCCTACCCTCTTGTGCTGGGCCTGCCTTGGGACCTACTCGTGGACCTGCCGACTCCTACCCTCTCGTGCTGGGCCTGCCTTGGGGCCTACTGTTGGGGCCTACTCGTGGACTTGCCTACACCTTTATCGTACTGGGCCTGCCTTGGGGCCTACTGTTGGGCCTGCCCTGGTGCCTACTCTTGGACCGGCCTACTCTTGGACTGGCCTACTCTGGTTTTTCCCTCTCTTCTCCCTTCTTTGTTTTATGTGTAGGAAGAGATTTTCGTGTGATAATCCATAAATAAAGACAGTGTGATTGAAGGCTTGGCTTGGTGTGCTTCAGGCCGTAACAGCAAGGACAGGAAAAGCACGCGCCGATAATAAAATGTCCTAATCGGGACGTCCCCACACACACTTCAGATACAGACGAGGGAATGCGAATTAATGAAAATAACACGTTCGTTATGTGCGTCTGTGGTGTGCGAGCTTATCTGTCTTGTCGCCTTTCAGGGTATCGTCCACCACGCGGTTCCAAGCTCCGCACGTGCTCGCGTGCCACCAGGCCTTGCTCCAAATTCCAAAGCACCCACGAGGTCCCACAGCAGGAAAAGCACCGCGCGTCCAACGCAGGCTGGCGGCTCCAAGCGAGGTCGATCTTCACACACGATCGGCCTGCCCCGTCCCAGTCAGCTGTCCCGAAGCAAACGTGCAAGAAGCCAGCGAACTCCACTCGGGCTATGACTCAACTCAACTCGGGCTGCGCAAGACGAAGCGCCGGATGTCCAAAAGGGCTAGCTGCGCAAACAAGAGCACGAACCGCAAGAGACGCAAGAGTGCTGCCAGACGCAAGAGCAAGAGCTGCAAGAGCTGCAAGAGCAAGAAGAAGAAATGGCATTCGGCACTCCCTTAAATAACCTTCCCGTGGTCGTGACGTCAGCCTTGGCGCGCCACCCAATCAGTGCCCTCCACTGACTCGCCGGCTGGAGGTCCACGCCTACCGCGCTGCCCCAACACTCGTTCCCTGTTCCGTGGTCATAGCGCATGGCACTCGATGTGGCTAGGCCTGTCGGAGGTATAATTGGTGGTGGCCATCATCGGCGGTGCCCCGGCCTGGTTTCCTTGCCTGTTCGTCTTTCACAGTCATGTCAGGGAAGGGAATTATTTAGTGTTGCACTAGGGACCTAACTACATGTCTATGTTGGTGTGCATTGCCATAAGGGACAAAGGTTTAGCTACCAGGTGTGACACACAGGGGCGCTGCTCTTTAATCCCTACGCTACTTATCACTCGAACATCCAGGTATGCTCACAGGTGTACTCTTAACCGACAAAATGCCTACACATGAAACTTATTACAAGGTAGATTGCTTACCGCGGCAGACGAAGCACGTTACCTACACAGATCTATCTGGCTCCACATATCACTACCCTACCGACATAACAATATATAACTTTTTGATCTATGGAGGCATGGGTCCATGATATTAATTTATTTGGTATCAAAACCAGTGACCAATTACAAATTAATTGTAGGATGGCTATTTCGATCACGTTCATCAGTCTTGTCTCAGGGATTGGCTGCTGTCATTTTAGTTACAAAAAGAGCATTTGATGGTAATGGAGGAGGAGGAATGGTAATGTTGAACAAAATCAGCAACTGGTAACCGAATGGCGATGTGTGCACTTTGTATTGTTCACACACTGGGGCTTCTGGGATTTATGAGCTTGGGGGGCGAAATTTATTGCATCGCAGATTAAAGGCACAAAGCAAAGAAAAGAAAAAGTTTGGGACTTTTCACGAGTCGTTTCAAAGTGCTTTGGATTTACAAACTGTTTGAAACACGTGCCAGAAGAAATGCTCATGATGATGCAGTGTAAACCCCGATTAAGTAAACAGTTTGGATGTGTGTATCTGGCGTCCATGAAAAACTGGTTCGTTGTTTGCCCGTTTTATAAGCAGTATCCCAGGAACGGTTTATACATGGCCTCATTGCATTCAAATATAAAACAGTTCTTACACCGAAGTGCAAGACATGAATGAGTTGTGCAAGCCGTGTAATGGTAAAATGTCATCAAATACATTTCCTCCAAGTTAAACCAATCAAAAGCTTCGCCGATTTTAACAGTAAGTCACGAGAAGAGCTTATTGGCACTTGGCGAGCTTGGAATGAGCACAGCTGAGCTCGGTAAGTGCACACTCTCGAGATCTTCAGTGAGCCATTATAGCTGGGAGAAGGGTATTGTTAGTGCAGGAAACGGGGTTTTGCAATCACGTGTGTGTGTGTGTGCGTGCGCGCGCGCGCGCGTGTGTCTGTCTGTCCGTGCCGTAACTTTTTTACCATTTGAGTTTTCTCATCGGATTTTCACCAAAGCTTTATTGTGATAATACGGAGAAGGCAAATTAATAATTCTGTCAAAAGGTCAAATGTCACATTTACTTCATTCACATCAATTTTCATCCAATTGACCTGAAATTTCAATTTACCATTTGAGTTTTGTCATCAAATTTTCAATAAAGCCTTATTATGAGAATATGGAGAAGGCAAACCAATAATTAATTTGGTCAAAATGTCAAAGGTCAGCATCACATAAAAATCATCAATTTTCATCCGATTGACTGGAAATTTTAAGAATTTGCATATCGGGTCACTGAATTGGTTTACTAGCCAAAAGGTAGGAGTCGTTTGTTTGTTTTAGATCAAAAGGTCAAAGGTCAAGGTTTTTTTTTGTATACAACATCGAGGCTCATGTAAGAGCTAACGTTAATCACAAAAAACATAAAGGGACACATAAAACATATAATAAAGGGAGCGGGAGACAAGATTGGGAGAGAGAGGGAAGCATACAAGTACAACAACTGTAAAGAACAGGAACATCGGGAGATCTGTGGGCAGTAGAGAGGGCTTTGGGGGGGGGGGGTGGGGGCAGGGCAGGGGGAGGGGTGGAGGTGGGAGAGGTACAAAACGAATTGCATAAAATCGTCAATTTTGGTCCTGAATTTTTTAAGAATTTGCATATTGGGTCACATAATTAGTTCACCAATGAAAACTAGAGGCTGATTATTTCTTTTAGATCGAAAGCTCAAAGGTCAAGGCCATCATCATCATCATCATCATGAAGGTCAAGGTCATGAAAAAATCATCAGTTTTCATTTTGCATTTTTATAAAACTGTTTTCATTATTTTGAGCATACGCAAGAAGAAGACGACGTGTAAATACAAACAAACGCGGACGGGCGTTGCATTTTCAGATGCATTATATTTTGGAAATGTTATCTCATTACCTCCACCACCAAAGGTGGATGGAAGTTATGTTTTCACCCCTGTCTGTCTGTTTGTCCTTTTGTCTGTGTATCCGTTTGTGAACAAAATATCTCAAAAATCTGTCGACGGATTCGGACGAAATTTGGCAGAGATGTAGTGTATGTGACAAGGACGAAATGATTAGATTTTGGTGAAGATCCGGATTCGGATACGGCTGCTAGAATTTTTAAAATTGATTCTTCACCATTGGGAGATGGGGCCAAAAATGATATATAGCAGGATATCTCAAAAAGTTGTGGACGGATTTGGACGAAACTTTTTGGACAGTTTATGTGTGTGGCAGGGAAGAATCGATTCGATTTTGTTGAAGATGTGAATATGGATTCGGATATGGGAATTATTTAACATCCATAGTGATTCTTCACTATTGGGCAAAAACGATACATAGTGAGATATTTCAAAAAGTTGTGGATTGCTTAATTCAAAAGTAGGTGGATGAGTTGGGTACATGACAAGAACAAGCCGATTCGGTTTTGGTTCATGTTCTTTCAGTGGGATACAAAATGTAATCTGTTCAGCCTAGTGGAAGTATGCTCTCTATCGAATGTCGTTCGAGTTTCCCTTTTGTTTTTGATAGAATTAATAAATGGCAGCTGTTAGAAGTAAAGCAGGGCGAATTTTGCTGGGAAAACGTTTGTATGATTGTAAATAATAATCAAAATGAGGGTTATAGGAACACACACCATATTCTAGCAACATAAAATGATGCAACACATGTCTAATTTTAGACCAAAAATACACCTTGAAGAGGCATAATCCTTTTTATTCTATAGTCTAACATTGAAATAATGGATATTTGATATAAGCTCACTGGAAAGGGTGGGGTTGGTGGGTGGTAGGGTTCACCTGAAGTCCAGGAGGGTCAGGCTTAGTATGGAGGTTGCACATGTACCAAACATTCAAAATACTATACGAAGAATAGCCCAAGACACATCAGACATTATCTTTAGCTAATTTCAAAAGACAAGTACATGGAATTTGTAAGAAAAACAAGCATTCTGAGTATTGCGCTGCAATACATGTCCCCTACCGGAAGTCTGTCGTCCGGAAAACTGTTGGGGAATTTTCTAAGGGTTATTTATCCACAGGTTCTGAATCGTTCCCAATCGCTAATTACCTCAGGACGGGCTCACCTGTGATTCGCACTCGGGACTTCGATTTATACACCTTGCAGACAGGTGAGCAGAAGCACGAGAAAATAAGTTGTTGATAAAGAACCTTTCGAGTCGCTAAATATCAGTAATTTATTATATTTTCCCGTTACACGATCAATGATCGATGTGTATATATATGTTGCTCGGCTTGGCTACGCCCCTCCCGAAAGCGCGCGCTGTGTCGCGCTTTTGACGTTCGCGAGACGAGGCTGAGGGCGCGCGGTGCGGCTTGAGGAAAACTCGAGAATATACAAGAGATATCCATTTTTTTTTTAAATTCTCTTTAATTAACGATATCTGCCAAACCACGTGCCCTATCGCAAATTCCAAAAGGACGTTATAGTAGATTGACATGCTGAACAGATCCGTGAATGTTTCCCCTCGATTGGATCAAAAATGAGGGAGCGGCTCGGTTTTAAAGGTTCATGCTTAAAAACGTCATAACTCTGAAACCATGTGATGCATGACGTCATGCTCGCTGACTTTTTTGTTCGTCATGGGTATGCGATTCTGCCTGCAAAGTTTGGCCTCGATCTGTTCAGCCGTTGCAGAGAAAAAAGCGTTTTCGTGTTTTCATGAAAAACAATATGGCGGCCGAACCACGTGACCTGTGACGTCATAATTACCATTAAAATATTCTACAGACCGAGTCACTCATACGGTGAAAATTTGATCTCAATCGGTACAATTATTGTTGCAGAGAAAATCTTTTTTAAAGGAAATTAATACTTAAAATGGCACTGAGTTAAGGATCATCAGAATTATCAGAATTCCCAAAGTTCAAAGTGCCATAACTTTGTCAAAAATGATCCAAACGTCGTGAAGTTCGAACTTGACGTGTAACTTATCATGAGGAAACCATGTGCCAAGTTTGAAATCATTAGCATTAAGCGTTTAGAAAAAAAGTCCGGAAAACTGTTCTTTGCGTGACGGACTGACGGACTGACGGACTGACGGACTGACGGACTGACGGACTGACGGACTGACTGACTGACTGACTGACGGACTGACGGACTGACGGACTGACTGACGGACGGACGGACGGCGTGCAAACATATAGTCCCCTCCGGTGTACACCTATAGGTATAGGTATAGGACTATAGGTTTTGCACACGAAATATGATGAGAAGAGATGTTGTAATATTGTTTAGAGATAGCCTCTTAGCCATTGAATAACTTATTTCCATTCACTCCCTGATACATCTTGAGTGTGCATTAAAATTGTGTAGGGCCTGTTATACCTTAGTTTTCTCAATAAGCTCCCATCTCTAATCTCTCCCACTTCAAACCCCACACACGTCGGTATAGTGTAATATAAACCTAAATACAGCAGATGGCAGCATTAGACTGAAATAAGAGCACCACATGTTTTATTGTCGTGTCACATGGTTTGTTTAAATGCTTTATGAATGCAAACATTGGCCTTGGACCTGGTCAGAAAGACAGCCTTTGTTTCTTTTGATATTTTATTGAAGAATACTGTGAATGAATAATAACATCTTGTGGTTCTTTTAATGCTATAAACTCAATTACAGATGACATCCCATGGCATTAAGACCTTGGTATCTTCAGGTGTTTATCAGAACTGCTGAGACTACAAAATGTCTTATATGAGCAAATGCTGTATCCAATGTTGTTTGATACTGTCGTAGATGTTTAAACATTGTCTGTTTGACATCGAAGTAGCAAATTAAATAATGCATAACTGACTGACTCGAAACACAGCAGGATTAACCCTGGTGTTGGCAGAAACAATATTTACAGCAGAAAACCCTGGTACAATTTTCCAAATATACAAAATTTACAAATCTACAATTTTAATGCACACAATATTATTAGAGGATTCAGCCTGGTGTTGGCTTAACTGTTAATGTGTCTGGTTAAAGACTTTAGGGTCTTGAGTTTGAGCCCATGTCGAGCCATTGCATAACGCCAGGTGGGTTGACTCAGCCTGTCATCATTCCGGGTTGGCAAAATGAGTACCAGCTTGCTGGAAACAGTGGGCACTGCATCAGCAGCACAGCCACACTCCCAGCGTTCATGCAATCAGCAGCCACAGGCTGCATACATCTATCTATAATTCCAGTAATCTCTGTGTGTGTGTGTGTATGTGTGTGTGTATGTGTGTGTGTATGTCTGTGACCGCTGTTTCTCGACAACCACGGGTCCGATATACTTTAAACTTGCCAGGTATATTGCTGGGGACCTGAGGATGTGCCTTTTCAAGGTTTCATATTAATCGGACAAGTAGTTACCGAGCTATGTCCAAAAAACGATTCAACCAATCAGAGAGCAGCGAGCTATCACGTGTGCCGAACGTGGCGAACAGACTCTGCCTCGGACGGCACATTTGAGAGCGTATTCATTTATTTCACGTTGGCAAACTATGTTGCCGCTATGTTGGCGTTAAACTATGTTTTAAAACTAATTAAAACTAATTTGCGATTCTTTCGCTTTCCTGCGCGTTTGTGCACGCTATGGCGATTTCTTTACCAAACTCCGCAAGCCGTTCGCTTTGGACCAAACCATTTCATGTAAATAGAGGGGGGGGGGGGATTGTCACCGTACTCGCAAGCCGTTCGCTTTGGACCAAACCATTTCATGTAAATAGAGGGGGGGGGATTGTCACCGTACTCGCAAGCCGTTCGCTTTGGACCAAACCATTTCATGTAAATAGAGGGGGGGGGGGGGGGATATAATTTTAGATATATATATAGTACGGGCATGCCCTAGTATCAATAATTGCTGAAATATATTGGCCTAGTTTTGTGTCACCAGCCTGAATTGCGATGTTCCTTTGCTTCCATGTCATCACCTGCTATAGGTGAATATAACTGCAAGCTATTTTCTGGACATTCAATCTTCCATATGTCGTTTAGGTTTGATTCTCAGCAGAGGCTGTACATGGATGGATTCCCAAGTGATGGGCTGGCTAATGATACAATAAAGGTTGGCTGAATGATACTGTGGGGAAGCAGTATGGGGGAACTAACACTGCTTGATTGCAGCGGTAAGTTCTGTGTCTTTCACAAACTGAAACTGGAAGCTCTAAGTAGCTATTTTAACTGCAATATCTTATTTCCTGCCTGAAAAAATCCTCCTAAACTGTGTAATAAATGTCTAAGTGGAGTGGATGTATGACAGGTGTTACGTGGTCCCCTCGGTGACTACTTGGTCTCGGTGACCCCCGGACCGGGAGAGGAACTTCGCCAGAAAGTGGTATTATATATATGCGCTTTCGCAACGCAATCCCTATGAATTCCACCCAAGAGAAAACTGATTTTCAATGATATATTTCAAGGGTAATGATACCATACAATTTCAATGATACAATCAAGGATATATTCCCCGAGCAATCCACCATCCACAATTCACACTCAACAATCAATCCCCTAGATGATTAAGATGGCCATCTTACATACGTGTGTCCCCTTTTGTACTCACGACCCCCTTTGGTCTCTGTCCCTCACAATGTCTCTGGGCCCCTCCTGACCGAGATGATGGTCGGCTTCGCCGCACTCGGGCGGTTGAACGAACCCCGGGTGGACGTTTTTCCACTGGGCATGTATCGTACCGGGAACAACGGATGCAGCCCCCTCCTGGCCACGCGAAGCGGGTACTGTAAAGCAGGCAAAAGCCACACGCCGCTTGCAATGCGTGTTAGGCCCCAACGTGCGACCCGTACGCGTCTTTGTAGACGGTGCCGCGAACGGTGCCAGACGCTGGGTCGGTGCACGGCCCCACGGCAGCTTGACGTGTCCACCGGGTAGGTACCCGTCCCGGTAACTCCTCTCGCCAGACGGCTTGGGAACGCCGCTTTTCCACACGGCTCAATATCGATCCCACCTCTCGTCGGAGCGGGGCGAGGAAGAAGAATTCTCGTCGCTTCTCTCGACCTCGTGTCTTTTCTTCTTCCGTTTCCGGTCTCTTTTTCCAGAAGGGCTCCTGACCCTCCAACCACAACAACCCTTAATCGACTACACATTAATAAGCAAAGACCCGAATAGTAATTCACATACATTCCATAAATATGTAACACTCCCCCCCTTCAAGAAAGAAAGTTTGAACCCAGCGAAAACTTTCTTTGCCGGCCAACTTGGATAAACCAACCAGATAACTCAACCCCCCCCACATTATCAGTTCCCCCCGGGCACAGTTATCACTTAAAAATAAAGCAACAAAATTTCACACAACCCCCAGAGATTTTCAAAGGTAATTCACTCTGGACAAAGCACCAGCAACGACATTGTCCCTGCCCTTTACATGTTCAATTTCCCGTTGGACTCCTGCCAAGCCAAACTCCATCTCATGACCCTCTGACTTTGACTGTCAGTTTCTTGTGAATGAAGGTTAAGGGGTTGATCAAAGATCCAAAGTTAAGCAACTCGATAGCACTTTTTCCGGGAGGCCAAGCCGAGTATTCACTACATGGATGCCTTTAGGAACGTGGAGTTCACGGTTAGTCTGTGCAGGAAAGTTCTCTACATGGGCGCCTTGAGGAACGTGGAGTTCACGGTTAGTCCGTGCATGAAAGTTCACTACATGGACGCCTTTAGGAACGTGGCGTTCACGGTTAATCCGTGTAGGAATCTTGGCTCGGCGGCTCCGCCGCATTCAGTGCTTCAGCTTTTCAGAACTTCCCTAATAATTATGGTGGGACCGCTTGTCACTGTAGTCCCATGAATAGCGGTCTCCTTCTCGGCCACTACTTTGACAATTCTTCCTTCGGGAGCTGCCGTAACTCAGGGAGCCTCCATAATAATATTTATTGCGGCCACCACCAAAACTACCGCCCAGTTGTACTCTCCTGTAGACCTCTCGACGCCTACGAAATGCCTTCCCTACTGTTATGGTCCGACCCTCCAAATCCTTGCCATTCCAATTCTTCTCTGCCTCTCTGGCGTCTTTTGTGCTTGCAAACGTGACAAAGCCGAACCCTCTTGACTGTTGCGTTTCCCTGTCTCTTACCAACCGCACTTCCACCAGCGGCCCATATCTGTTGAAGACAGAGGTCAGAACTTCTTCCTCTGTTTTGAAGTTCAGTCCCCCTACAAATAACTTGGTACTTTTGTCGCCATCCCGAGCTGGTGTGGTGTTATTTTCCCTGCTGGGCTCTTTACCAACCCTCAGGTTACCATAAACTTGACCCCCGGCCAAATCATTCCCGATAACCACAGATACACCCTCTACAGGAAGTGTGGCTTGTAAACCGACGGTGACCGGTCCTGACACCAAATCGGACTCCAAATGGATGACATGAAGTGGAGCACTAACACCGCCCCCGATCCCCTGTAAACGAACACTATCCCCCGTTGCCGTCTCCTCGGACCATGGCAAAATGCCTTCAAGCATTAAAGATTGATGTGCTCCTGTGTCCCTCAATATCCTAACCGGTCTCCGGTTAGTCGAGGCTCCATCCAGTGACACAAACCCCTCTGAAATAAATGGTTGGTAACCCTTTTGATGGCGATTTCTCACAATGGCCATTGCATTTGGAGTCGTAATAGTCGGACTCCGCTCTGGGTCTTCCCTTTTCATGCGGTAACAACTGGACATCAAGTGTCCAGGTTTCTTGCAAAAAGCGCAAGTAGGCCCGGAGGAAAAACTCGTGGTCTGCCTCGGGCCCCCCGAAAGATAAGTTTGTCTTGGGCCCGCAGCCCTCTGATTTCGAACAGGTGGGGTATCCGCGTTGTCCCCATAATCCTCTCGAGGCTGCCGCCATGTATTGTCGTTCTCCGCACCTGCTGTTCCCCACCTCCCCTGCGGAGATCTAGGCGAGGAGTTAGGTTCGTGGACCCCTATTCGGTGGGTTAAGGCATAATCATCTGCCATGGTGGCTGCGTCCCACAACTTTGGTACTTTCTTTTCCTGCAGGTACACTTTGATGTCCTCGTGGACACACTGCTGAAATTCCTCCACCAGGATCAAGTCACGCAATGTTTCGAAGTCTTTCCCGACTCCTTTTGACTCACACCACCGATCAAACATGTTTTCTTTCACTCTGGCAAACTCCACATGGGTCTCACTCTCCCTCTTCCTGGCATTCCTGAATTTTTGCCTGTAAGCTTCCGGAACCAACTCATAGGCTTTGAGGATGTGCTTCTTCAGTACCTCATAATCTGCACATTGGTCCATTGGTAGCGCCGAATAAATCTCTTGAGCTTTTCCCACCAGCACACTTTGCACTAGTATGGTCCAGGCCTCCTCCGGCCAGTTTAATTGTCGAGCCACTTTCTCAAAGTGTGGAAAAAATTTCGCGACTTCCTTTTCACTGAACGGTGGAACCAGCCTCACATGTCTGCCCACATCCCAGGTTTTCTGGTTAGGTGTCGACCCCGTCAGCAAGGGTGGTGCCTTTCCCCGTTCTCTCATTAACTCCAGCTCCTTGAATTTAATTTCCTGCCGAAGCTCCATGTCACGTTCCTTTAATTCCCTTTCTGCTTTTCTCTCCTCTGCTTCGAGTTCCCTTGCAGCTCTCCTCTCCTCTGCTTGTTTCTCTTCTCTCCTCTCCTCTGCTTTCCTTTCTTCTTCTGCTCTTTCCTTTTCTGCTTTCCTTTCTTCTTCTGCTCTTTCCTTTTCTGCTTTCCTTTCTTCTTCTGCTCTTTCCTTTTCTGCTTTCCTTTCTTCTTCTTTTAACCTTTCCTGGAGTTCTCGTTCCACTCTCCTTTCCTGTGCTTGTTTCTCTTCTCTCCTCTCTTCTGCTTTCCTTTCTTCTTCTTTGATCCGTTCCTGGCTCCGTAATTGCAACTCCAGTTTCCGGAGCTCAACGTCTTCTGGTTCTTCGGGTAGCCACTCCCAGGCTAACTCGTCCCATGTTCCTAATCCCACCATAGATTGTATCACCGTGGCCTGCAACTCTGCCTTCCTCAAATTAGTTCGGACCTCCAAGTTAAAATGTTTGGCCAATTTCAAGAGGTCCGACTTTAGTAACGCTCGGAACTGTGCCTCACTCGGGGTTACCGCAAAGTTCTGTGCCACAAACGCCATGGTGCCTATCGTTAACCCCTGTTAACCTTCACCCAATACTTTACCCCCAATTTCCCCAAAAATTTACCAATTAATACTTAATTAATAAATTTTAATTAATAAAAATATTATTTTATTATATTATACAATTTTAGATCCCGGACGAGCCCCCAATTCTGTTACGTGGTCCCCTCGGTGACTACTTGGTCTCGGTGACCCCCGGACCGGGAGAGGAACTTCGCCAGAAAGTGGTATTATATATATGCGCTTTCGCAACGCAATCCCTATGAATTCCACCCAAGAGAAAACTGATTTTCAATGATATATTTCAAGGGTAATGATACCATACAATTTCAATGATACAATCAAGGATATATTCCCCGAGCAATCCACCATCCACAATTCACACTCAACAATCAATCCCCTAGATGATTAAGATGGCCATCTTACATACGTGTGTCCCCTTTTGTACTCACGACCCCCTTTGGTCTCTGTCCCTCACAATGTCTCTGGGCCCCTCCTGACCGAGATGATGGTCGGCTTCGCCGCACTCGGGCGGTTGAACGAACCCCGGGTGGACGTTTTTCCACTGGGCATGTATCGTACCGGGAACAATGGATGCAGCCCCCTCCTGGCCACGCGAAGCGGGTACTGTAAAGCAGGCAAAAGCCACACGCCGCTTGCAACGCGTGTTAGGCCCCAACGTGCGACCCGTACGCGTCTTTGTAGACGGTGCCGCGAACGGTGCCAGACGCTGGGTCGGTGCACGGCCCCACGGCAGCTTGACGTGTCCACCGGGTAGGTACCCGTCCCGGTAACTCCTCTCGCCAGACGGCTTGGGAACGCCGCTTTTCCACACGGCTCAATATCGATCCCACCTCTCGTCGGAGCGGGGCGAGGAAGAAGAATTCTCGTCGCTTCTCTCGACCTCGTGTCTTTTCTTCCCTCCGTTTCCGGTCTCTTTTTCCAGAAGGGCTCCTGACCCTCCAACCACAGCAACCCTTAATCGACTACACATTAATAAGCAAAGACCCGAATAGTAATTCACATACATTCCATAAATATGTAACACAGGCATCCCCTATTAGTCAGAACTCTTAAAGCTACCATGGCACAAGGGTTGACAGCCACCATTCCAATGAGATAGTACGATTTGATATTTGTTTATATATATATATATATCCACGATATCCATTTTTCCGTTCTCCAACCTATAGCTTTGTCTTTAAAAACTCAACGTTTCGGCCAGCAACCCAGCAAGCGCTGAGCCTCCACTAGCCTTCATCAAGAGAAGTTCCCATGTTCACCTCCTCCCAGATATATCTGGGGGGGAGGGGTGGGCCTATTCTATCAACCAATCACAAAGCTGCGTTGCGAGACCTCGTGACCATGGACCCATGCTCGGCTTATGTTGCAAGTGTTTTGTGCGTGTTTGAGCAGTGTATTGTGTTTTGTTGTCCGTGTTGCCTGTGTCGGCTATGTCCCACTTTGTCTTTGTCCTCCTCCACGCATCGGTGTGTCTCTGGTGTACTTATGCATGAGAGGTCCGTATGCCTGTGGTAACGCCACAGTCTCCTCTGTCAATGGTGCCCGCGTTTGGCCAGTGTGCCAGGCCTCCAGTATTCGCCTCCTGGCCCGATTCGGGGATGCCGCCAGCACGTTCACATTGTCCCATAGAGGAACATGGCCCGCCCTTATTCCATGCTTGGCGATAGCAGATCTTTCTGGGTGATTACACTCAAAGGCCTTGTGGTGTTCATTAATGCGCTGGCCTAAGGTTCTTCCAGTCTCGCCTATGTATTCTCCACCACAGTCACATGGAATGGTGTATACCATATTTCCCGGTGTATACCGCGAAAAACCGACCGAGGATTGCGCAACAGCTCCGAGTTTGTGGACAAAATAACACACACCACGATCCATCCACACGAATCCATGGTGTCCTTTGACGTCATTTCGCTATTCACTAACGTGCCCACAACCCTGGCGGTTGATGTGGCGAGACAGAGGCTAATGGAGGATGATTGCTGGAAACAGGCCGCCGACAAGTTGAAATGACGTTTGTCACCTCCTCAGCACTTGTCTGTCTTCCACCTATTTTGTCTTTGACAGCACATTTTACAAACAGGTGTTCGGCACTGCGATGGGCTCCCCGGTGTCTGCGGTGGTTGCCAATATGGTGATGGAAGAGCTGGAAACACGCACCATCCCATCCCTCCCAACACAGCCACGTGTCTGGTACCGCTATGTTGATGACACTTTTGTCATCTGCCCCAGCACGGCTGTTAATGCAATCCAGGAGGGCATCAGTGGAATGTTTCCTTCCATCAAATTCACCTGTGAGGAAGAACAGGATGGGTCGCTTCCATTTTTGGACGTCTTGGTGAGGAGGAACCTCAATGGAAGCTTAAGTACCGCATTATATAGGAAACCCACCCAGACCGAGCGTTACCTCGATTTCACGTCTTGCCATCCACTGCACCATAAAAGAGCTGTGGTGAATACACTCGTAAAAAGGGCAAGGAATATACCGTCCACCTTGAAGGGCAAAAGGAGAGAGATCAAGCATCTCAAATGGGTATTGAAAGCCAATGGCTACCCAGACCACCTCTGCCCAAAAAATGAAATGGTACTGGCGGCTCCAAGAATCCAGGACGTGCCACAGGAACCACCTAAGGGCTTCTGCGTGCTACCATTTGTGCCACGGGTATCTCAAAGGATTGGCAGGATTTTGAGACCGGTCGGGGTGAGGGTCAACTACCAACCTATATACACCTTGAGACGTGCACTGACCAAGGTCAAAGACAAAAGACTGAAGAATGATTGCACAGGTGTGGTATACACCATTCCATGTGACTATGGTGGAGAATACATAGGCGAGACTGGAAGAACCTTAGGCCAGCGCATTAATGAACACCACAAGGCCTTTGAGTGTAATCACCCAGAAAGATCTGCTATCGCCAAGCATGGAATAAGGGCGGGCCATGTTCCTCTATGGGACAATGTGAACGTGCTGGCGGCATCCCCGAATCGGGCCAGGAGGCGAATACTGGAGGCCTGGCACACTGGCCAAACGCGGGCACCATTGACAGAGGAGACTGTGGCGTTACCACAGGCATACGGACCTCTCATGCATAAGTACACCAGAGACACACCGATGCGTGGAGGAGGACAAAGACAAAGTGGGACATAGCCGACACAGGCAACACGGACAACAAAACACAATACACTGCTCAAACACGCACAAAACACTTGCAACATAAGCCGAGCATGGGTCCATGGTCACGAGGTCTCGCAACGCAGCTTTGTGATTGGTTGATAGAATAGGCCCACCCCTCCCCCCAGATATATCTGGGAGGAGGTGAACAAGGGAACTTCTCTTGATGAAGGCTAGTGGAGGCTCAGCGCACGCTGGGTTGCTGGCCGAAACGTTGAGTTTTTAAAGACAAAGCTATAGGTTGGAGAACGGAAAAATGGATATCGTGGATATAATTCCCAACCGCCGTTCATTACTTGATATATATATATATGCATATATATATATATATATATATATATACGAGCGTGGCTCGGCTCGCTACACTCGCCTCATCACACGTCGCCACAGAGGCACGGACATGTTGAAACTGAGGATAATGACCTGACTGAACTTGAGTTGCTATATTGTCATGATTTACACCAATCGTAAAACAAACATTTCTTTTGTATAAATTAATTTCTAATAGTGGTGATATTATTTATTTGTAATTTATTTGTAATCAAAAAAGATCCAAGTGGTGTAAAGCTCTAACGTCTAAAACTCAAAAATGTTCAAGGGTCGAAGCTGTCTAATCGGCCTGAAGGATGTAAGGGGTCTTAAATGGTGTTAAGGTCTAAGGAGTCAAAAGGGACTTAAGGGGTGTAAAGGCTTAAAGGGTATAAAAGGTTTGAAGGGTGAAGGGATCTCATGGTGTTTAAAGTTTTGAAAAGGTCTTCAAGGTAAAAGTGGTCTTAAGCATCTTGAGGGTCTTCAGTATCTTGCGGTTTAATGGGTCCAAAGGGTCTTATGAGTTTTACAGGTCTTCAGGGTATTCTGGGTCTTCTGGGTCTTTAAGGGTCTTCAGGATCTTTAGGGACTTTTGGGTATTTTGCATATTTTGGGTCTTTTGGGTCTTTTGGTCTTGATGGGTCTTCAGGATATTTTTGGTATTTGGGGTATTTTGGGTCTTCTGAGTCTTTAAGGGTCTTCAACATATTTTGAGTCTTTTAGGTCTTTGTTGTCTGTTGGGTCACCATTGTCTTTAAGGGTCTTTTAGGTATTTTGAGTCTTCAGGGTCTTTTGAGGCTTTGCAGTCTTTTGGATCTTTGGAGTATTTTGGGTCTTTTGAGTCTTTGGGGGTCTTCCCGTTATTTTTGGGTCCTCTGGATCTTTTGAATATTTAAGGGTCCTTGAGGTTTTGGTTTATTTTGGGGGTCTTTGTGGTATTTTGGGGTCTTGAGGGACTTAAAGGGTCTTCAAAGGTTGAAGGGATCTCAGCAGTCGAAAGAGTCGAAAGGTATATTCCAACAATACGTAATTAATAGACGTACAGAATTAATAGACAGGAAGCAACCGGCGTTCAAACAGTACATAATTAATAGACACCTAATCACAGCTTCATGGCTTTACTGGGGTCTTCGGGGTCTTTTGTGTCTTTGGGGTCTTCCGGTTATTTTGCATCCTTTTGGGTGTTTTGAGTCTTTAAGGGTCTTCAGGATTTTCAGTATTTTGGTCTTTGTG
This sequence comes from Myxine glutinosa, assembly GCF_964187855.1. Lineage (NCBI taxonomy): Eukaryota > Metazoa > Chordata > Myxini > Myxiniformes > Myxinidae > Myxine > Myxine glutinosa. The sequence goes on from NC_136270.1 coordinate 99,089,947, forward strand.
ATATTTTGGGGGTCTTGGTGGTCGAAAGGGATCTCAGGAGTCTAAAGGGTCGAAAGGTATATTCCAACAATCCGTAATTAATAGACGTACGTAATTAATAGACAGGAAGCAACCGCATTCAAACAGTGCGGTATTCATAGACACATAATGGCAGCTTGACGGCTTCCCGAACGGCCGAACGGCCGAACGGACCATGTTTTTCGGTTTATATTTTTATATTATAAATTTTTTAATAATTAAAAAAAATTACTTATTTTTAACGCACCTTGTATTTTTTGACACAGGAGGCCAATCCTCTTCTGTCCTAACTCCATATTTCTCAGCAATCCTCTAGGTCTAGTTAAACTGCATCTGCCAATCTTTTTCCCAATCTATGAAAGTATCTAGACTTTCCTGAATCTGATCATTTATTTAAATAATAATTAATAAATAGCCGCGAATTGGCTGACGCTCATCTCGTGAGGTTGTAGTTCAGACTTCTGCTGATTTTGGGACATCCCCCCCCCCACCCCCGGGAGCCCCCCTGATCCCCTGGGAGACTCCATGATACGAAATTGAAGAATGCAAGACAGGGCTATCCTGCGGACCATCAAATAGAAGGGCTCTATCGGGTTTCAGAGCAATCGGTTGGTAAATAAGGGAAGAATAGGGATCCGAAGCTTGAGGGGGTAATTCCCCCTCAGCCCCCCACGGAACTCTCATGATCCAAAATCGAAAAATCCAAGACTGAGCGATCCTGCAGACCATCAAGTAGAAGGGTTCTATCAGGTTTTATTCAGACCAATCTGTTGGTAAATATTAGTAAATAAGCGACGATTAGGGATCCAAAGTTTCAGGGGGTATCTTCCCCCCCCCCCCCAACTCCGCCCTTTCTGCGAACCCCAATGATCCAAAATCGAAAAATACAAAATTGGAAAATGTAAGACCTAGCTATCCTGTGTCTCACCTGCTTAGCCGAACCTTTGTCCCTTTTGGCACTGCAGACCAACATAGACATTCCGACAGGTCCTTAGCGCAACACTAAGTAATTCCTTTCCCTGACGAGACTCTGGAATAGAACCGGCAAAAGGAAACCAGGCCGGGACACCGCCGACAATGGCCGCCACCACCTACACCTCCGGCGGGCCTATCCACCTCGAATAGCACGCGCTATGACCACGGAGTAGGGAGCGAGGTTGGGAGGCACGGTGGGCGTGGGCCTGAGCGAAGCTGGAAGGTTCTGTGGAAGGGACTGATTGGTTGGCAGCACGCTAAGGCTGACGTCACCGGCGAGCAGATATTAGCGAGCGCCGAACGCCTTTTTGGCAGTGAGTCTTGAGACGCAGTTGGTTCGAGAAGCGAGTTGGAAGGACGGAGAGAGACTTGGCAGTGAGTGAGAGAGTTGCCCGAGTTGAGGAGTGGAGAAGAGTTTTCCCAGCCAGAGCAGTTGGCACGCGGTTCAGACAGAGATCCCAGCCCTGTCAGTTGGGAGCAGTTGACCAGTTCGGTTCGCAGTTCACGGTTTGAGTTGGCAGTCCCGGTGCGATCCGAGTTGGCTTGTCGACCGTGTGCGAGGGTCGACCTCGGGGTGCTTGGTGCTCGGTGCTCGGTGCTTTGGAGCTTGGAGCGAGGTGTGCCGCTGGACGAAAGGAGCCACGTGTGGGCAACGGAGATTGAAGACGACGGACAGATAAGACCGAGTTGCGCGTTCACGATTGCATGACAAGACAATTTCTTTTGGTATTCCTTTCCCTCGTCTGTTTCTGATATCTGTGTGTGGGGACGTCCCTATTTAGGACATTTTATTACTGGCGCATGCTTTTCCTGTCCTTGCCTTTTTCCTTTAATAAACCCTTATATTATTTGCTGTACATATACCTGAACGCAGTTTCCGTGTGGTTGATTTTAACAGGTAAGGCTGCAGGGTTCTCGCCGCTCCCATCCATCCCGCACACTTTGGTGTAGCTGTTGGTTTTTGGAATCCGCCATCGAGTTTTCGCCTCGGGGGCTAAGGTCTTCACGATCGGCATCCGTGACCGCCTGATATTAGTCAAAGACGGTCGCGCGACATTTGGTAGTCAGTAGTGGGATTGAACCCTCACGACATTTGGTGTCAGGCAGTAGGGATTCGAACCTAGCGGACAATTTTTTTTGGCCGGAGGTAGCGAGTCGACGCCGGCTGGGTGAAAAACCCCGCCCAGAATTTGGAAACAAAATTTTCATAGTCGAGGCGGAGAAATTCGTATAGTCGATTGGGCACACGGAGCGCGATATCGCGTCTTCGACAAATTTAAATTTTGTTTCGGAATTAAAATAAATACGCGCGTGGGAAACGACCTTCCTAAAAGCGGATGTCGGAAGTTGGTGAAATGGAGGTGCGTAGCGAGGCTTCTGTCAGTTTAGGGAGTGAGCCGGAGGTAGGGGAAATGGAGGTTAGTCTGGGAACCTCCCCCGTCCCGAGCACCAACTTATCCCCCTCCCCTACCGGGGAGCCGGGAACAAGTGGGACGGCGCCGATACCCGAGCAGCAATTGGATCGACTCTTTAGAGTGTTGGAGGAGCACAGTAAGCAAATTGGGGGATTGAAAATTGATATGAAAAATGATATGGGAGAATTGAATACCAAATGGAGTCCCAGGGGAATGAATTAAAAGAAGAAATGAGGAGATTTGGTGCCGATGGGGCACAGGAGAAGCCAAGAGTGGCAGAATGCGAATCGGAACGGGGAGAATTTAAATTGGGAATGGGAGAGAGTACGGCCCATGCAGATGAGCACGAGGCTCATGCACCGCAAACGGCATGTGAAGAGGTGAATTGGGCATGTCCACAGGTGAGCGTGGAGTGCCCACAGGTGAATGTGGAGTTCCCACAGGTAGATGGGGAATGCCCACAGGTGAATGTGGAGTGCCCACAGGTAGATGGGGAATGCCAACAGGTGAGCGTGGAGTGCCAAAATTGCAGTAGGGAATGTTTCCCACCTGGCCTGGAGGTTTATCGGGACCGTGTGGATGTCACAACACCTCAACAGGGGGATGAATTCGGAATGGTGCAGCACCAGGGCAGTGGTGCAGAGCAAGAGGGGGTAACATTATTGGGGGTCCGTGCGATGGAGCCGGACCGGGTATTTATTGGGGATATTGGGGAAGACCTGTCGGAGCCGGCATTGATGGGGGATGATGATGAGGATGATGTGACCCAGCGGCTGGGGACCTGGGGAAGTCCCATGGAGGTAGAGGTTGACCGGGCCCAAAGGAGCCTGGGTGATGAGGTGAGTTGGTCCGAGGAGGTGGTTGAGGTGACCAAGGGGACCCTCACCATGCACTGCAATTTGGAAACAGAGGCTCCAAAATTACACAACTAGTTGGGGGAGTGTGTTGGTTCCGGGCTGGATTTGGATCTTGGAGGATCGGGAGATCGAGCCTCAGATGATTTGGTCCCCATAGGGAATGTAGACCAGCTGCAGGGAGGGGCAGAACAACCTGGGGTTGTTACCTGCAGCTGCGGTTTGGCAGTGGAAATGAAAATTGTTGAAAGGAAATTTAAAGTTAAATTAAAATGGGAATTGGATTTGGAGCAGCCGTGGTTGGGGTTGGTCCCCTAGGCTGTGGAATGTGGACCAGGGGAGGTCATTGAGGATGGCCTCGGGGAAAAGTTGCCCCTTTCAAAATTTGGGAATGCCAGCCAGCTGGGGGGCTGTGCTGGTGAGATTTGGACGTGGGGTCCAGCCTTGGGTGTTGAGGTACGACCTGGGCCCCACGGGGGGTCTGGTGGAATGTTGCGTCCCTTGTCCGTCGGGGCGCCATGCGGGCGTGTGGCTCGGGCCAGCAGGGTCACTGGACCCTGGTGGGGGTTAAGACCTCCAGGGGGTCCGAGGTGGTTTCTCAAGCCTGGGATGGCATTTAATGAGGACCACTAGGGGGAGGTGTTGTGGGTCATGCTTTGGTGGTGGCACCGCGGACGGCCAATATGGGCCTGATGTAGTGACCACCCGGGCATGCGGCCTGGCACCCTCTCCCTGAGACTCTGGGACAGTGGGACAGCCAGCATGTGGTGACCTGACATGTGTGTGCTGGGCTATGGAAGCGGGTCGAACCGCATGGACAGGGATGGGAGATAGCCTGCCGGACAACCGTTGGGGCATCTGTGGAACGTGATGGTGTGAGAGTGACCTTCCACAGATGCTCCGTTATGATTTATGGACTCTCGGGTTGGGAAGAGAGCCATGGGGTTGATGAATCGGGAGATGTGTAACGTGCCGAGCATATGCGCCATGCTCGGCTGGCATGTGTATGGCAAAGCATCTTTCTTTGGTTGAGATTAGTGAAATGTGAAAAATGTTTGGCATGGGTAATCTGTGGGTTAGATGCAAATTTAAGGGTGAATTTTGTGAAGAGAAATGGTGGACACTGTATAGTAATGCCATTATTGATCCAGGTGTTTAGACCAAAGTGTTGGAAGCTGTGATAAAATTGATAGGGTAGCAGGACATAGCTTTCAACTGGTTGCGGGGGTGACTGTGCTGATATTTGGGACGCGGAGTCATGGGGATGTAGTTGTGTAGTTGAGGGTCAACGTGGTGATGTGCGTGTCCGAGGTGTGTGGACCATGTCTTCTGGGTGGGTCTCCTGGTGGAGCATGGCTGTTGACTGGACCTTGGTGTGGTCAAGTGTGGGTGAGCGCTGGGGGCTGCAGTTCTGTGGACTGGGGGATGAGAGTGCGGCGTAGGTGATGTGAGGGGAATGCCACGCACTGCGACCATCTCCCACAGGGCCGAGGTTGTGTGTGCGGCAGTGTGTGTTGTGGCAGCAGGTGCTCACCACATTGGCCAGCTGGGGCTGGTTCAGCACTGTTCCTTGCATGAGGGCCGAAGGATGGATGGTGGGTCGCACCCTTGTGGACACTCATGGGCCATGTTGGCGTTTTGACTGCTCACCTTGTCCCGATGACCCTTGCACGGTAGAGGTGCAGAGCTGTCGTGGCCACAGGTAGTTGTGTAGTGATGATCACCGTTGGATGCGGATCCACATACCTGCCAGTGTAGTGGGGACAAAAGAGAAATTTGGTGAAATTTGGTAGGCCCAATTAGAAATTTTGGGATTGTGAAGGGTGGATTGCACTTTGGACCCGACCAACCTGCAACTACCTGCGCTTGAGGTGAGTGTTTTGAGGTGTACTGTCCCAGGCTTCAGGACTTGCTTATAGAAATTTGGGGACATGAAATTTGGAGTTGGGAGGTGGGTGAGAGTGATGACATGGCCGGTGAGGGGGATGGAATGTGTGCCACACAGAGTCTTGTGGGTGGCGTTTGTGTTAGTGTTGTGGTTATGTGTTTTGGTGTGGTCGTGAGAGTGGAAACTGTGGATGAGTGATGATTATTGGGTGATTTATTGTGAAATGTGTTTTGGAAATATGGATTCAAATGTGAATTTGGGATTTCACATGTTGCAGGCCATGGCAACCTTTGGAACATCTTGTACACCATCTATAAATTGTGCTGAGTTGTGTTGAGAATTGAATGGCAGCGGGGGAAGAAGTGTGTTTTGGGGTCTTGTGGGTGGGGAAGGTGTGTGTGTCCGCAGGTACGGATCAAGCTCTGAGGAGCGATGCCTGCAGCCCCCCTCTGCGGCAATTACCCCTGGCCGCCAGTGGTATCTGGAAATTGGAGCTCTTCGGTGGAGGGTCTGGTTGGGCGCCCTGGGGTAAAGGAGACCCCCGGCGACCCGTGGAGTTGCGCGGAAGCAGGAGGCAATGGAGCCTGTTGTGTGGAGACCCTCACCGGCGAGGTAACGGTGGAAAGGGGCTGTTGGGCTGTCACGGGGCCAAGAGGTAAAGGGGGGGGGGGGGGGTCAATGAACTTGTGAGTCGGTTGACTTGTTTTTGGGACTGCGGGCACCACAGCCTGAAGCGCCCCCACCATGTTACTTGTGCGGTACCTCCCCGCTGCCTAGTTGAGGAATGCACACATGTGAATGACATCAATGCCATGGTCCTGCAAGGGGGAGGGGGGGGGGGGGGTGAAATAAGTGCTTGAAATGATTCTGTAGTGTGATGAGTTTTGGAATGAGAATGAGTGGATAAGGGGTTTGTGTTGCATGAATGTGGGCGAAATCCACCGAGCCATGTCACTCACCTGTAACACCTGTACAGGGCCCGCGGAAATTTAGGGGTGCATTGGGGATGGCCCGCAGGTAAGGTTGTGTCTTGTGGCATCCACCGGGGGACGCGGTCTGTAGACCGGGGTTGTACAAATGTTTAGAGTTTTGAGTTTCTGGTTAAGGTTAAGTTTTGTGGTTAAGTTAGATTTTTGTGTGTTGTTTGTTCCTCCCACCACAGGAGCGATGGAATGAAGACCATTGTACATAATTGATTGCATGATTGTTAAGGGGATTAGCATGTTAAGAAGCACAGGTAGAAAGTCCGACTCACTTCCCACAGCCCTCATGATTTATTTCATAAGTTAATTAAGTGTGTGACAGTAAGTGTTAAGACTGGAATGGTAGCGCCTGCAGTGAACCTTGCAGGAGCTACGGTACCGGGGGGGGGGGGGGGCGGGGGGGGGGGGAGCTGTGTTATGTCTGGTGGGGTAGTGATATGTAGAGCAGATAGATCTGAATAGGTAGCGTGCTTCGTCTGTCGCGGAAAGGAATCTACCCTGTAATAAGTTCATGTGTAGGCGCTTTGTTGGTAAGGAGTATACTTGTGAACCTACCAGGAGGTTTGTGTGTTAAGTAGAGTTAGGGATTAAAGAGTAGAGCCCCTGTGTGTCCTCACCTGGTTAGCCAAACCTTTGTCCCTTTTGGCACTGCAGACCAACATAGACATTCCGACAGGTCCTTAGCGCAACACTAAGTAATTTCTTTCCCTGACGAGACTCTGGAAGAGAACCGGCAAAAGGAAACCAGGCCGAGACACCGCCGATAATGGCCGCCGCCACCTACACCTCCGGCTGGCCTATCCACCTCGAATAGCATGCGCTATGACCATGGAGTAGGGAGCGAGGTTGGGAGGCACGGTGGGCGTGGGCCTGAGCGAAGCTGGGAGGTTCGGTGGAAGGGACTGATTGGTTGGCAGCGCGCCAAGGCTGACGTCACCGGCCAGCAGATATTAGGGAGTGCCGAACGCCATTTTGGCAGTGAGTCTTGAGACACAGTTGGTTCGAGAAGCGAATTGGAAGGACGGAGAGAGACTTGGCAGTGAGTGAGAGAGTTGCCCGAGTTGAGGAGTGGAGAAGAGTTTTCCCAGCCAGAGCAGTTAGCAAGTGGTTCAGACAGAGATCCCGGCCCTGTCGGTTGCGAGCAGTTGACCAGTTCGGTTCGCAGTTAACGTTTTGAGTTGGCAGTCCTGGTGCGATCCGAGTTAGCTTGTCGACCGTGCGCGAGGGTCGACTTCGGGGTGCTTGGTGCTCGGTGCTCGGTGGTTTGGAGCTTGGAGCGAGGCGTGCCGCTGGACGAAAGGAACCGCGTGTGGGCAACGGAGATTGAAGACAACAGACAGATAAGACCGAGTTGCGCGGTCACGATTGCATGACGAGACAATTTCTTTTGGTATTCCTTTCCCTCGTCTGTTTCTGATATCTGTGTGTGGGGACGTCCCGATTTAGGACATTTTATTACCGGCGCGTGCTTTTCCTGTCCTTGCCTCTTTCCTTTAATAAACCCTTATATTATTTTCTGTACATATACCTGAACACAGTTTCCCTGTGGTTGATTTTAACAGGTAAGGCTGCAGGGGTCTCGCCGCTCCCCTCCATCCCATGCACTTTGGTGTAGCTGTTGGTTTTTGGAATCCGCCATTGAGTTTTCGCCTCGGGGGCTAAGGCCTTCGCGATCGACATCCGTGACCGCCTGATATTAATCAAAGACGGTCGCGTGACAATATGTATTTTATAGCGGCCATTTTGAAAATCCAAAATGGCGGCCATGCAGGTGTCTGTGCAAATGCCAACATTGATTTTCGGATTCTTCATGCTCTGATGATTCCAAAAATGTACAGGTTTGCTAATCTCCCAAAATTTTGAACGAAATTATATTTGTTAACATAGTGAACCTGACTGTCTTCATCACTGTCCTGAGTGGCATTTTTGCAAAGGTGTCTACGCAAACGCCAACATTAATTTTTGGATTCCTCATGCTCTGAATATTCCAAAAATGTATAGTTTTGCTAATCTCCCAAAATTTTTGAAAGAAATGATATTTGTTAACATAGTGAACCTGACTAGGAGGGGAAATAGTTAAATATCCTAAGGTAAAAATTTTTTTTATCAGGAACCAGAAAATTCCACATCCAGATCTTCACCGAAATCTAATCATTTCTTCCTTGTCACATACTTTACCTCTCCACCAAATTTGGTCCGAATCTGTTGATATTGAGATATCCTGTTCACAGACAGACAGACAGACAGACAGACAGACAGACAGACAGGGGTGAAAACATAACTTCCATCCACTTTCGGCACATAATTATAACTATTATGCTTAACTGTGTTAATAACTGTAATAATAACGGTAACAAGTGAATCCTCTTGGATTGCGCTGAGGTTCGGGCATGGAATTTCTAGGAGGAAGTATAATTTGTATGCAATGAAAGTACATGTAATATGGGATCGAGTAAGATCGAGTAAGCTTCACCAGTGCGCGTGCGCGAATTTACGTAACGTCGGCAGCGAGAAGGCGTTCCCCAACACGAACCAATCAGGAACTGCCACGCCCACTTATATGATCTCAGAATTCCTGTGACAGGAATTAGCGTTACACTGGCTGGAAGTCATTCGCTGGAGGCGCTTCCTCAGCGCCAATCACCAGTGCGCGTGCGCGAATTTACGTCACGTCGGCAGCGAGAAGGCGTTCCCCAACACGAACCAATCAGGAACTGCCACGCCCACTTATATGATCTCAGAATTCCTGTGACAGGAATTAGCGTTACACTGGCTGGAAGTCAATCGCTAGAGGCGCTTCCTCAGCGCCAATAACTGTAAAACCGCAAGGCAACAGCACTGTACGTCCATGCATAAATATGCGTTGATGTCGATAACCAATAGATAATGACATCAACATACATTGTCTGTATTCCTATCTGCTTGGCACATACAAGTTACACGGATATTACTATTAGCCTTGCTTCGGCTATACCTATTGATACGTAATGTGGAAAGTTACCGATTGATTACTACTGTATATCGGTGGCCATCATGGCTGATGCGCAGCTTCTCAAACTTCTTGACAGCTGTTCTGTCCTTTTTGAACTTCTCCATTAGAATATAATTATCTGTAAACTTCGTGGGGATCACGTATGCTTCCAATTGCTTTGATTTACTCATCCAAAACTGGGAATACTGGCCGGTGTCATTCGAATTATCTTCAAAATGGGTGCTGCAAATGACACTCGGGCCATGCCACTTGCATCTGATCAGGTGTACCTTGGCTATCCATATTTTCCTTACAGCTGGATCTTTTTGGAACACAAGCATGCTCACACCAACTCTGGATTTGTTGTTACAACCAGCAACAATACATCTAGCTGGCATTTTCAGTACTTTTTAAGAGTTCAGAGCATATGTGCACCGCATAGAAACATAAGTCCTGCAGCAAAACTATCCTCGAGATGACGTGGCTGGTCACGTGATATATGACGTAATCGCATTGCCGTTTTCGGGGAGGCAGGGCCAATCTGAGCGTAGGACACCAAAAAACATTAAAACCTTCGTATCAAGATATTTATTTAAGAAAAACGACAACACTCTTCGACGTCATTGTTGTATGACAAAGTTAAAGCATAATATAACTTAAAAAACAGGTAGTATCAATAATCATAATTGGGAAAACGTATTATTAATGGGTTTTTTTAAACTTGGGCTGAGGCTCATAATAGAGCACACACACACACACACACACACACACACACACACACACACACACACTCACACACACACACACACACACACACACACACACACACACACACACACACACACACGAGACAAATACCTAACAAAGCCACTGAGCTTGGGGGAAATGCCGTCATTTCCTTCCTAGAATACTGTGGGTACCAGCGACGTCATAAGAATAGCTCCGCTTTTCTCACCGTGCTCACCGGGGCATTTCCTTAAGAGGAATTTCCTCCTCCCCATGGATGCCAAATGCCAAACGATATGTGGATTGTCTGTGCTCTACCTTTTCAAGCAAGGAAGCAGCAGGTACCATTTTTAAAGTCTTTGCTATGACTCGAACCGGTCCAAACCGGATGGGTGTTGTTTAGGAGAACCATCTCCTTACTGGATGGCCGTTGTCTCCCTACTGGAGCTCATCCGCCCTTTGACAGGTGATGTTTTTGGTCCTGGCACGGTGTCACACTGTCACAGTCACCCCTCCGCACTACGAAAGCCAATGAGGGGTGTTGGTTTGCTGCAGGTAGCATTGGGTTACATGTTACCAAAAGACTGACCTGACCAGTACAAAAGACTAACCGGAATCCATTCAGCACTTATTCATTTAATGGAATAAGGGGAAAAATTCAGGAGATTTATATCAGGAGAGAAGAAATTTCAGCTGGGTTGGATTTTTTTTTTAGAATGGCAGATGTTCTGACTTTGTCTTGGAGATCATCCTATAATTATTCAGAAAACTTCCATCTTGGTGGCCTACTTGTCAAAGGTAACTTTGGTTTAGCTTTGCCCTTATACACTGAATGGCCCAATTATTTGAACCAACATCGGAACTTCAGCAACATTAATGAAGCCCGGAGCCGATTGATTGATTGATGAGCATTTTTTCGTCCTCTCTTCTGGAAGACCTTTGATTTTTATTTTTTTCCGAGGCTCCTGAAAGAGCCAGCATTAATCACACAAAAAATCAAACAGACAAATAAAACATATAATAAGGGGAGTGGTATACAAGATGGGGAGAGACGGGGAAGCATACAAACACAACATTTGAAGCAGGGACATATTGGAGATCTGTGGGAGGGAGAGGGCTTGGGAGATGGGGGGGAGGAGGCGTGAGAAGGGGGAGAGGGGATAAGTATAAAACAAATGGACACTGCAAGGACTTCCAGGAAAGAAGTCGGTATTTCAAAAAAGTGGATCTGGGGTGAATTAGCGGGGGTAGAAAAGATCAAGGTTTTGGATGGGGGAAGATAAGCGATGGTGGTAAACAGCTGTTTAGAAGACCTGGAGGGAGGAGTGGGATTGAAGAGAGTGAGGGAGTTTGTTCCAGAGGCGGGAGAAAAGAGGAATGAAGGAGTGAAGGTGAGCAGAGAGTCTTGATTTTGGCAGTTTGACCATAAGAGGGTTGCAGGCAGATCTTGTGCGACCTGTAGGAATATTTGTGGGACAGAGCCCAGAGAGAGCTGGGGGAGCTAAGCCAATTAGGAGTCGGTAGAAGACAGAAAGACCACCAACCTGCCTGCAGTGAGTGAGTGAAAGACCCTCGGAGTTGGCTTCATCGCGGGAGATTCCAATGATTCTGAAAGCTTTGGTTTCAACAGCGTGAAGCCGAGCTAGGTGTGAGGCAGGAGCACCGAATTGGAATGATAGTTTTCTTCATTTTTATACGCGCATATATAATAAATGGATAGACCTTTTTCCCTGCTTGAAAAATTATTTTACACCTAATTGATAATAAGAATTTTAATCTTAATGAAGTGGACAATTTTATGTATCCATGGCAACGTTTTATTTTGGGGAAAGGTGGATTTTGCAAGTATTGTGCTCTGCATGACGTCTTCTTGTTGTTTTTTATGCCGCCACCGACGAAGTCGCCGGACGCATTGTTTTCGGGGTGTACGTCCGTCTGTACGGGCTGAACCTCGTTTTTCTCAGCAACCATGTGTCCTATTGAGACAAAACTTTCAGGGTAGGAGTGACACCCATGCAGAATGTTTTTATGATAATTGTGACGTCATATGTCCCGTGGTATGGCAGCCATCTTGGATTGAAAGCAAATAATTCAATAATTATTTCTCGGAAACCGCTAAATGAAAAAAATTGAAATTTTAAACTTGGCACATTGTCAAGTACTCGCAATGGGGAACTAAAGCATGATAATGATGACATCATAGGTAAAGTGGTATACCAGCCCAAAAATTTTTTTTTAAATCCCTTCTGTGAAACTGCTTCACCAATCGATGTGAAACCTGTCATGGCTGGTGAAAATGTGATACTTGAAAACAGTTGAAGAGATTTAAATCAAACTTGTTTGTTTTTCGGACAGTGAACGATGGCATCTACCCGTTGTGGGACTATGCAGAAGCATATTGGCGACACAGTCACATTGTTCTAGTTTTTCTTGTTTTTTGTTGTATACTGAGTCGAGGATCATGTTTTTTTTCTGAACCAAATACTCATGATGCTTGCTACTGCAGTACAAGGTTCAAATCCAGTATTCCATTAGTATTTGCCTATTATCTCCAAATCTCCTTACAATTCAAATTAAAGTACATTGATGTATACTAATTTCTTTGCTTTGCATATGATTTATGTACAAGCTCCATGATGAGTCTGAGGCCAATGTAAAAAAAAAACAACAAAACAAAATGCATGCTGGTTTCAAAATTATTCCAATCAAACAGAAAGCAAATCCTTTTTTTCTTTCTAATGAGTCCTTTGTATGTTATCTTTATATTTATACTCCACCTTTATCTGCAGTAAGAAAAATTACACATTTGTTAGTTGTTGGGGGTTTTTTGTACGTTAAAAACCAGTCACTCTAATTACAGGTTAATTTTTTTATTTTTACAAGAAATGCTTTTAAGCCAGAAACAGAATGGAGATAAAACACTTTGAAAAGTGTTTGCCATCCCAGAGCTCTTAAGTAATTTGAGAAAAGTGTTTCTTTATGCAGTGACATAATATTAGAGATGTGTAAATGGAGCAATTACATGCTTTATCTCTGCTGAAAACATGACGTGCTTTTGCTGCCTGCTTTGATGCAAGTAAATTGGCTACGTCAAGCAAACACAGATTTCATCTCATTGACTTTTATTAATGCACAAATTGTATCTTTTCTTTATTGTCAACATAAATGCATAGTTACACTGTTCACAATTTACCTCGATGTGATGCGTATTGCATGTTGAATTTTTACTTCGGTTTTTTATCAACAGCAAAAGAAGTCACAAATATGCCGCAACAACAACAACACAACATGCATTTTAAAGGCCATTTTCCCTACTAGAGCGGGGGTTAGCCTTGCGGTCCCCATGACAATCTTCTCCATTTTGCCCTATTTTCTGCATCTCTCCTTGTTAACCCCCTTGCCCGCATTTCTTCTTCCACCATCTTTAGCCAAGTCTTTCTCGGTCTTCCCCATCCTCTACTTCCTGCTACATTCATTTCCATCACTCTTCTCAACCAGTCACTTTCATCCTTCCTCAACAAATAACCAAACCATCTCAACCTGTTCCTCTTCACAGCATCAATCACAGGCTCTATTCCCATCATCTTTCGCAATTCATCATTTGTCTTCCTCTCTCTCAACGATACTCAGCACATCCGTCGAACCATTCGCATTTCCACCCTTTCCAACCTTCGTTGCTGCTCGACGTTCATTACCCATGTCTCGCTCCCATAAATCATAACACTTCTCACACATGCAGCATACACCTTTCCCTTCAGCTTCAACGACACTCCCCTCATCATCAGCACGCCACTCAGTTCCCGAAACTTCTTCCATGCACATCTCACTCGAGCAACCGTTGCCGAGTCTGATCCACGTTCTCTATTCAGCATGTCTCCGAGGTAGCAAAATGTTTTCACACCTTCCAGCTTCACGCCGTCTCCAAGATCCAACTCAACATTTCCTTCATCTGCAGCTCCCTCTGTGCACACCTTACATTTGAATGTAGCTGCCACACTGGTTAATGACCCTCTCAGACCACTACATTTTTGATGAACCCACTCAGCGCACATTGTACATTGAATGGAGTTCACTCCGACACCCTTCCTACACACAGCACAGAGCCTCTTTCCACCTCACCACATGCTTTACCTCTTGCCATCACCTTCGTCTTTCTGATATTCACCTTCAGACCTTTTGTCTCCATACATTCCTTCCACTTGTTCATCTTTTCCTCAGTCCATCCATACTTTCCACAATCAACACCAGATCATCTGCATACAACAACTCCCACGGTAAACCCTCCTTTACGTTCTGAGCCAGCACCTCCATCACAGCTACAAATAGTAGTGGACTTAGTACCGACGCCTGATGCACTCCCACCTTCACCTCAAACTCACCACTGTTCCCGTCCTTCGTCTTTACAGCTGTGCGCGCGCTTTTGTACATTGCCGTCACTACTCTGATCAACCATTCCTCCAATTCTAACTTCCTCAATGCCCATGTTAATACTTTGCGTGGAACCCTATCGAATGCTTTCTCCAGATCAACAAACCCAAGAAACAACTTCTTCCTCTTCTCCATGTACGTCTCCTGCAACTGCCTCACAATGAAAAGCGCGTCTGTCGTTCCTCTTCCTGGCATAAATCCAAACTGCATTTCGTCGATCTTCACTTTCTTCCTTATCCTCCTCTCCAACACCCTTTCCAATACCTTCATTCCATGCTCCAATAACTTTATCTCTCGGTACGAGCCACACTCCAGAGGGTCACCTTGCCCCTTGTATAGAGGGACGAGGGTACTCAGTTCCCAAACCACTGGAATGCGGCCTTCTTTCACCACCAGATTACAGATCTCTGTCATTCTCTTCACACCCCAACTTCCTGCTGCCTTCAACATATCTCCCACAACTCCCGTCGGCCCTCCCGCTTTTCTGCACTTCATTGCTTTTATCGCCTCCTCAACTTCCTTCTCAGTTATCTTCTCTGCCGGTCCTAAAACTGGGTTACTCTCTATGTTGCCATCCCATTCATTCTCTGTATTCAACAGCATTTCCATATATCTTTTCCATCTTCCTTTAATTCCATCTGGGTCGACAACGATGTGTCCCACTTCATCCTTCAAGCAACTCACCCCCATCACATCACACCTCTCTTTCGCTATCTGCTTTGCAATCCTGAATACTGCTTTCTGACCCTCTTCCGGATCCAAGCGTTCTCCGAACATTTTCCTACATGCCTCCTGCGCCTTTGCTACCTCCTTCTTTGCAGCCTTCCTGGCTGCCTTATAACTTTCATGCTCTGCTGTTTCTGCTCCCGTACCCTTCGCCTTCTGCCACTCCTTGAACTTCTTCCTCTTCTCGTCAATCCTCTTTCCAACTTCATCATCCCACCACCATGTTTCCAAGTGCCTCGGTAGTCCTTTTGTCCATCCACATACCTCACCAACGGCTCCCAACAGACTAGCTTTCATTGACATCCAACCACTTTCAAGCTCAACCACATCATCCTCGACCCTACTCAGCCTCTCTTTTAATGCCTCCCTTACTGTCACCTCTTTCAACCTCCACACCTTCATTCTCGGTTGGTACTACACCCGCCGAGCTCTCCTCGCACATTTCACCCTTATGTCGCAGACAACCAAGTGGTGCTGTGAAACAGCCTCCTCCCCCGGGATCACCTTTGTGTCCCGGAGGTGCCCCCTATCTCGCCTACGCACCATCAGGTAGTCAACAGTTGTCGTCGACCCACCTGACGTGTATGTTACAAGCTTATTATCCTCTTTCTGGAACTGAGTATTACAAATCGACAAATCAGCTCCATCAGCAAACTCCAAAATCCTTTCACCTTCTCCATTTCTCACACCATATCCGTAACCCCCATGAACTCCCTCAAAACCATCCATACTCCTTCCCACATGTCCATTTAGGTCTCCTCCTACCACAACAACTTCCTCATCTTTCACGTTTTCCATCAGCTTCTCTATCGCACACCAGAACTTGTCCTTCTCTTCATCGCTTCGACCAACCTGCGGAGCATATCCCGAGATGACGTTCACCAAGAGCTTTCCAATCATCATTTTCACCATCATCAACCTATCACTCACTCTAGTCACACTCTCCACACTGTCTACAAACTCCTCAGAAAACAGGACACCAACACCATTCACGCCCTCCGGGCACCCTTGCCACATAAACTTGTATTTCTGTCCCTGCCTACACTTCACCATTCTCACACCACTTCCCTTCCATCTCATCTCTTGCACACAACATATGTCCACTCTTCTTCTGACCAATACTTCCACCACTTCTCCTGATCTCCCTGTCATTGTCCCTACATTCCATGTCCCAAACCTCAGAAACCGATCTCCACTTCGGGCTGTACCCTGCCCATATGTAGTTGTAATTGTCATGGTTCTCTTTTTGAGGCAATTACTTCGTTACAATTACTTTTGAGGCAATCGCAAAGAGATTGCAATTACTTCGTGTATTCGTTTTATTTCTACGGAGTGTATGGACAGATAATACACATGTAAAACGGTGTATGTATACACAAAAACACACGCACACAATGTTATACAGCATAGACAAATCTATTACGAGTAATATACAAAATATATTGCACACAAACTGTGTGTGTGTGTATGTGTGCATGCATCCAACTTGTTTTTGTCTGCTAAGAACCAACCGATCTCAAAGTATTCACCTACGTGTGTGTGTACAAAGGTGGGCGGTCCGCTTCGAAAGTCCGCTTATCCGCTTATCTGCTGCAGCGGACTAACGTTTTCGAAGCGGATAAGCGAATCGGAACAACCCCCGGAAACCGAAGCGGATAAGCGTACGCGGACTACCGAAAAATTAAAGCGCATCGCGATTCGCCAAATCAGCTGTTAGCCTGAGCCGTTACTCTAGAATTGTGAATATTTATTTAAGTGAATAATAAGTGAACTAAGATTTTCGGCCGCTGAAGCGGATAAGCGAATCGGACTACACGGGCTGGCGGAGCGGATAAGCGATAAGCGGACTTAAAATTTTCCGAATCGCGCCCACCTTTATGTGTGTGTGTGTGTGTGTGTGTGTGTGTGTGTGTGTGTGTGTGTGTGTGTGTGTGTGTGTTTGTGTTTGTCATTATGTGTGTGTTTTTGTCATTATGTGTGTGTTTTTGTCATTATGTGTGTGTGTTTGTCATTATATGTGTGTGTGTGTACAAAATATGTGCAATGTGTCACGCACAAGACACGTGTGCACAACATACCACTGCATAACATGTCACATTTAACATGTGTACAGAATGCAACATGAGGACAATATGTATATAATGCATAAAAATGTGGGCATACAACACACAGCATATGTCACGCAAAACAAAACAAATTGTGTGTTTTGTGTTTGTTTATTGCCTGTTTTTTGTGTGTGTGCTTGTATATATGTATGTATGTATGTATATTGTATATACACTACATGACCAAAAGTATGTGGACACCCGAACATCGAACATCTCCTTCCAAAATCATGGGCATTAATATGGAGTTGGTCCCCCCCGCCCCTCCCTTGCTGCAATAACCGCCTCCACTCTTCTGGGAGGCTGGAACATTGCTGTGGGGATTTGCTTCCATTCAGCCACAAGGGCATTAGTGAGGTCGGGCACTGATGTTGAGCGATTAGGCCTGGCTCGCAGTTGGCGTTCCAATTCATCCCAGAGGTGTTCGATAGGGTTGAGGTCAGGGCTCTGTGCAGGCCAGTCAAGTTCTTCCACACCGATCTCGCCAAACCATTTCTGTATGGACCTCGCTTTGTGCATTCCCCAAACCGTTGCCACAAAGTGTGAAGCACACATTTATCTAGATTTTAGAATGTCATTGCATGCTGTAGTGTTGACGTTGCTTCGAGGCAGTTTGGAACTCGGAAGTAAGTGTTACAACCGAGGACAGACGATTTTTATGCGCTTCAGCCCTCCACGGTCCCATTCTGTGAGATTGTGTGGCCTACCACTTCATGGCTGAGCTGTTGTTGCTCCTAGATGTTTCCACTTCACAATAACAGCACTTAGTTAACCAGGGCATTTCTAGCAGGGCAGAAATTTGATGAACTGATTTGTTGGAAAGGTGGCATCCTATGACGGTGCCACGTTGAAAGTCACTGAGCTCTTCAGTACGGTCCATTCTCCAGCCAATGTTTGTCTATGGAGATTGCGTGGCTGTGTGCTTGATTATATATACCTGTCAGCAATAGGTGTGGCTGAAACAGCCCAATCCACTACTTAGAAGGGGTGTCCACATACTTTTGGTCATGTCATGTATGTATATATATATATATACACACCGGTGTGTACCCTGGTTAGAATAGGTACACCGTATCCCTGTGTGTCGTAAGAGGCGACAAAGGGGGTTGGCGTCAGGAAGGGCATCCGGCCATAAAAACATTGCCTCAAAAAGAGAACCATGACAATTACAACTAGATATGGGCAGGGTACAGCCCGAAGTGGAGATCGGTTTCTGAGGTTTGGGACATGGAATGTAGGGACAATGACAGGGAGATCAGGAGAAGTGGTGGAAGTATTGGTCAGAAGAAGAGTGGACATATGTTGTGTGCAAGAGACGAGATGGAAGGGAAGTGGTGTGAGAATGGTGAAGGGTAGGCAGGGACAGAAATACAAGTTTGTGTGGCAAGGGTGCCCGGAGGGCATGAATGGTGTTGGTGTCCTGTTTCTGAGGAGTTTGTAGACAGTGTGGTGAGTGTGACTAGAGTGAGTGATAGGTTGCTGATGGTGAAAATGATGATTGGAAAGCTCTTGGTGAACGTCATCTCGGGATATGCTCCGCAGGTTGGTCGGAGCGATGAAGAGAAGGGCAAGTTCTGGTGTGTGATAGAGAAGCTGATGGAAAACGTGAAAGATGAGGAAGTTGTTGTGGTAGGAGGAGACCTAAATGGACATGTGGGAAGGAGTATGGACGGTTTTGAGGGAGTTCATGGGGGTTCCGGATATGGTGTGAGAAATGGAGAAGGTGAAAGGATTTTGGAGTTTGCTGATGGAGCTGATTTGTTGATTTGTAATACTCAGTTCCAGAAAGGGGATAATAAGCTTGTTCCATACACGTCAGGTGGGTCGACGACAACCGTTGACTACCTGATGGTGCGCAGGCGAGATAGGGGGCACCTTCGGGACACAAAGGTGATCCCGGGGTAGGAGGCTGTTTCACAGCACCACTTGGTTGTCTGCGACATAAGGGTGAAAGGTGCGAGGAGAGCTCGGCGGGTGAAGTAGCAAACGAGAATGAAGGTGTGGAGGTTGAAAGAGGTGACAGTAAGGGAGGCATTAAAAGAGAGGCTGAGTCGGGTAGAGGATGATATGGTTGAGCTTGAACGTGGTTGGATGTCAATGAAAGATAGTCTGTTGGGAGCCGTTGGTGAGGTATGTGGATGGACAAAAGGACCACCGAGGCACTCGGAAACATGGTGGAGTGATGATGAAGTTGGAAAGAGGATTGACGAGAAGAGGAAGAAGTTCAAGGAGTGGCAGAAGGCGAAGGGTACGGGAGCAGAAAAAGCAGAGCATGAAAGTTATAAGGCAGCCAAGAAGGCTGCAAAGAAAGGTAGCAAAGGCGCAGGAGGCATGTAGGAAAATGTTCGGAGAACGCTTGGATTCGGAAGAGGTTCAGAGAGCGGTATTCAGGATTGCAAAGCAGATAGCGAAAGAGAGGTGTGATGTGATGGGGGTGAGTTGCTTGAAGGATGAAGTGGGACAAATCATTGTGGACCCAGATGGAATTAAAGGAAGATGGAAAAGATATATGGAAATGCTGTTGAATACAGAGAATGAATGGGATGGCAACATAGAGAGTAACCCAGTTTTAGGACCGGCAGAGAAGATAACTGAGAAGGAAGTCGAGGGAGCGATAAAAGCAATGAAGAGTAGAAAAGCGGGAGGGCCGATGGGAGTTGTGGGAGATATATTGAAGGCAGCAGGAAGTTGGGGTGTGAAGAGAATGACAGAGATCTGTAATCTGGCGGTGAAAGAAGGCCGCATTCCAGTGGATTGGGAACTGAGTGCCCTCATCCCTCTGTACAAGGGAAAGGTGACCCTCTGGAGTGTGGCTCGTACCGAGCGATAAAGTTATTGGAGCATGGAATGAAGGTATTGGAAAGGGTGTTGGAGAGGAGGATAAGGAAGAAGGTGAAGATCGACGAAATGCAGTTTGGATTTATGCCAGGAAGAGGAATGACAGACGCGCTCTTTATTGTGAGGCAGTTGCAGGAGAAGTACATGGAGAAGTGGAAGAAGTTGTTTCTTGGGTTTGTTGATCTGGAGAAAGCATTCGATAGGGTTCCACGTGAAGTATTGACATGGGCATTGAGGAAGTTAGAAGTGGAGGAATGGTTGATCAGAGTGGTGATGGCAATGTACAAAAGAGCGCGCACAGCTGTAAGGACAAAGGACGGGAACAGTGGTGAGTTTGAGGTGAAGGCGGGAGTGCATCAGGGGTTGGTACTAAGTCCACTACAATTTGTAGCTGTGATGGAGGTGCTGGCTCAGAACGTAAAGGAGGGTTTACCGTGGGAGTTGTTGTATGCAGATGATCTGGTGTTATTTGCGGAAAGTATGGATGGACTGAAGGAAAAGATGAACAAGTGGAAGGAATGTATGGAGACAAAAGGTCTGAAGGTGAATATAGGAAAGACGAAGGTGATGGCAAGTGGTAAAGCATGTGGTGAGGTGGAAAGAACTGGGAAGTGGCCACGTGCTGTGTGCAGGAAGGGTGTCGGAGTGAACTCTATTCAATGTACAATGTGCGCTGAGTGGGTTCATCAAAAATGTAACGGTGTGAGAGGGTCATTAACCAGTGTGGCAGCTACATTCAAATGTAAGGTGTGCATAGAGGGAGCTGCAGATGGAGGAAATGTTGAGTTGGATCTTGGAGACGGCGTGAAGCTGGAAGGTGTGAAAACATTTTGCTACCTCGGAGACATGCTGAATGGAGAAGGTGGATCAGACTCGGCAACGGTTGCTCGAGTGAGATGTGCATGGAAGAAGTTTCGGGAACTGAGTGGCGTGCTGATGAGGAGGGGAAGGTGTATGCTGCATGTGTGAGAAATGTTATGATTTATGGGAGCGAGACATGGGTCATGAATGTAGAGCAGCAACGAAGGCTGGAAAGGGTGGAAATGCGAATGGTTCGGTTGATGTGCGGAGTATCGTTGAGAGAGAGGAAGACAAATGATGAATTGTGAAAGATGATGGGAATAGAGCCTGTGATTGATGCTGTGAAGAGGAACAGGTTGAGATGGTTTGGTCACGTGTTGAGGAAGGATGAAAGTGACTGGTTGAGACGAGTGATGGAAATGAATGTAGAAGGAAGTAGAGGACGGGGAAGACCGAGAAAGACTTGGCTAAAGATGGTGGAAGAAGAAATGCGGGCAAGGGGGTTAACAAGGAGAGATGCAGAAAATAGGGCAAAATGGAGAAGATTGTCATGGGGACCGCAAGGCTAACCCCGCTCTAGCAGGGAAAATGGCCTTAAAATGCATGTTGTTGTTTTTTATATATATATATATATATATATATATATATATATATATATATATATATATATATATATATATATATATATATATATTGTTACAGGTCGCGGACAGATGTTATAGACCGAGCGGTGGTGTAAGACCGCGACCTAACAAAACTCACCCGATTCACCCAGAACTTTGGCCGTATCGCACCGTAGCTGCTCAATGAGGGAAAAGACAAAAACGACGAATGCAAAGAGGAAAAGGAATTAAAACGAGAAGACGTACAGACGAGTAATGGGGTTTATTATTTACACACACAAGCAAAAAGGAGCAATTAAGTTTATTTACAACACATAAGACGCAGGTGACACAGTGCAAATACTAGCTTATCTACAGGCTTAACTTATCCCAGGACAGAACAAACAAAAGACACTGACTCACGCGGGGAATTGCAGGAATCGCAGGATGTGGAGGGCTGGAGGGAGAGGGAGGTCCAAAGGGGGGTCATGCAGCACGATCGGCGCGTTTAGCAGCCGCCGTTCCTTTTCGGCCCTGCTCCAAACCGCCGCCCAGGCCCCAAGCGGCTGCCGGGTGTCGCTGCTGCTGCCGCCTCCACTTGCCTTGCCAGGCCTTGTCCCACTCGTCTAAACCCTCAACTCTTTCTTGGTCCCTCACTCTTTACCACCACTCTCTTGACGACCAACTCAGACCAACTCAGACCTCTCTCACCAAGACCAACCCTTTGTGACCAACCGACTCAGACCCTCTACTGGCAACCGACTCAGACCAACTCAGAGTGCATCTCTCACCAACTCCTCGTGCATCCCTGACCAACTCCTTGTGCATCCCTGACCAACTCCTCGTGCATCCCTGACCAACTCCTCGTGCATCCCTGACCAACTCCTCGTGACCACTTCCGTTTTGCGCCTTTTATAGCGCCTCCAGCGATTACGCCCCCGGCGTTTTGGACACGCCCATCGGGGTGCTCACCTCGGCCCTGGTTGGTCGCGCGACCCTCGGGCTCCGCCTTGGATGACGACGGGCGGGCACGCCCCTCCTCCCCTCTGACGAGGTGGAGACACGCCTTTCTTCTCCGACTCAAGGCACATGGTCAATGGCGGTTATTGGAGGGGAGGTGATTGGGAATCGAGGGCTCAGCAGTGACGAGAGGGGATGTAATATGGAAATGGAGGTTTTGGGGATGGGAAGGAAAGGGAGATTTTTGGGGATGGGAAGGAAAGGGGGCTCTATTCTCTTTCACTGGTGCAATGGAGTATTTCAATTAATGGAAGACACAGCCTTACACTAATACACATAATAAGGGTATAACTGTCAAAAAAAAGATATATCGTGTCCTGCATGTATGTTTTATGGACTAACTACGGGAACGCCCTTTGACCTTTTATACAACCACAACGGAGGGAGGAGGGGTGATATTTTACAACAACCTTTTACAACAACCTTTTACAACAACGTTTTTCAACAACAATAAAATAAAAAAACATTCTCATATCCACAACACTGCACCCTCCTCCCCTTAGGCACGTCCCGGGCCTATAACTTTTACCTTAGTGTGGCACGTAGGTGTAGTTCCCTCTACTTTTAACCTGACCCTGAGTGCGACAGTTTTAAAACATAATAAATGTGTCCCGCTGCTCCATTGCACCCTGCCTAACAGACTTATGCCCACAGTTAACCGAATTGCGGAATGGTCTTCAAACTACACACTGACGGTGGGAAGCATTATTTACAATTGACGCTATTTTTATTTACAAAACTAACCCAGGACCTGTAATTGTTCTTTCTGGGGGGAGACAGTCTGCTCTGCATCGACGCACCATGAACGCACCAATACAAGCCCAAGCACCAATCGGTGCAGTCACCATTGTTCATCAAGGTTCAACAATAAAATAAAATCAACAACCCCTAACCCTGCAGGTGGTCTCTTGCTCTTCGGCTCCCTCTGCTGGTGATTATTATTTGTCTTCCAGATGTTGTCATTTTCATTTTGCTTTGCTTACTGGCGGCCTATTTTCAATAAAGTGTGCCCAATGTGTCCTTTTTTATTTGCTTTATTTATGGCCCACAGGGCCGACTATGTGTGGTTCACCTGTGGGGCACCGGTGCCCTGTGGCCAAGGTCCGCCAGCAAGATTTCGGGCCCTCATGGCCGGTTCCAGCAGAGGGGCCATGCCCCAACCCATGGGGTCCATAAGTGGTGCTCGGCCACAGGCATGTGGTCCATAATGTGGTGCATCGATGCAGACAGCTGGTTCTGGGAATTTCGGGCGCACAATGGCCGACCCACGCACGCTCCCCTCGGCGCCCAACGGCGCACAGGTCATGTGGGAGACAAAAGGGGAAAGACAATTGAGCGAGGGGTAAGGTCACAAGGGTACACATCAATAAGGCAATGCAAGGCGAAATGCATACGGAGGGCGAAGTGAGAAAGCTCGTCCCTACCGTACGTCACCCCCCTGTCACCTACCCTACCCTTGCCCTTACCCCATATGTACAAAAATCTACACATTTACAAATTCGTCACTACTGTCACGTC
The DNA here is from genome assembly GCF_964187855.1 of Myxine glutinosa. NCBI lineage: Eukaryota > Metazoa > Chordata > Myxini > Myxiniformes > Myxinidae > Myxine > Myxine glutinosa. The sequence goes on from NC_136270.1 coordinate 99,113,815, forward strand.
TTCCCCATATTTCCCCTATACCAAATTCGTCTCCACAATCCCTCTACTTCAAAATTTGCCATCACCAAATTCATCATCAATCCTCATAAGGAGGCAGAGATGGAACATCAAAGCACAATGTCACACCCACGTCATGATGCGTCTCACCATCCAAACATTTGCACAGTAAAAATAACAAAACATGGCATGGTGTGGAGTACCTGTCACCTCAGGTGAGTGGATGCAGATGGTGCGAGGAGATCCTTCATCCTAACTATCCTCTAAATGATTTTAACACACTTTACACTACCCGGGGTCTCTCCCTGCCAATCCATTGGCCAACTTACACTATGGGTTTTAAAAACCAATTCCCATTGACCAAACTGTGGTGCTTTTCAATTTGGGGTCTCACTCCCCCGATTCATCTCCCGGTGCCCTCGCACAATTTCTGGGCCGCGACGTGTAACTCTCCCAGCAGGTCTACCCACCTGCACACCCCCACCACTGCAGTTGCCTCCGAGCTTACCTGCTCCCTGCCCTAACCTAACTACCTGGGGAAGGCCCTCTGGCGCTCTCCCCACTCGGTGCCCTCTCTGGCACTGGGCTACCCGGGTCCGTCCTCCGGATCCTCGGGCCCCACTGACACTAACGGCTCCCAGAGCCCACCTGCGGCCTCACCTGGCCGACATCCTCACAGTGGTGGAGTGCCCAAACCAACTACACACACTAACAGGCTACACGCCCAGCCATTTCCACAACACTAATGCACCCATCCAAATACCATTCTGTCACCCGCACCACAGATGCCAATATCCAACCACAATTTACCTGTACCCTCTACCTAACACTTACACTACCCGCCCCGGGTATCCGTGATGGGGGTCCACTCTTCCCCCATTCACACCTTCGCACCATCCACTCCACTCCACAATTTCCACCATTCTCACTCCACGACCATCCATTCCAATCCTCCAGACCATTTATTCCATACACCTGTCTTTCATTCACCTGTCGTTGCACACCTGTGCAATCCTACCTGGTGCCACCTGCACCCTCCTCCTCTTCCTGGACCATTTGGTCAACACAACACGCAATCACCACTACTCCCTCATACACTGCTCCACACACCTGTTCAGTTCCACACCTGTGCAATCACACCTGTTCAATTCTCACACATACGGCATCGTCTCATCTAACTACTCCCCTCTGAAACTTGCGCTTCCCAGTCGTCCCTTTAAACTATTGCGCTCCCTTGTCATTATCATCCACACTAATCTACCTGCGTCCCCCCTACAGGTATCAGTCACTAACTAACCTTAACGTCACCTAATGTCATCTTCGCTAGATCCCTACAATATAACCTAACCCACCCGGGCTAGTTTTCACTGCCATACACCCCATAATCTATTGCTCCTTTGCCCCACTCTGTGAGGGATGGTGGATTTGCCATCCCACCACATCGGGGGTCTCTCACTATCAATTTGGCACACCTAAACCCAACCAATCAAAAATTCTGCCAATCATTGTACCAATCATCAAATTTCGCCTTTTTCTAATTTCGGGGCCAAACCACTATCATCACCCGTCTACTTATTACATCCTCTCGGTGCGCAATTTCCTTCGAAAGCTCGGCTTCGTACAGCCGAGCCATGAACGCGGGTTCTTTTGTGCCAGCGGCTGGATACGTCCCGCATTCGTGGCAGGGATGGGGGCTTACCCGGGCCGAGATCCCACGCACCACCTCGGCGTGGAGCCATCCAATGTCCCGATCTCGACCTGCCGGCACGTCTCAATAGAAAGTGGTCGCCATGACGACCCTTCCTATCGGGCGGCCCGCTCCGTCTAGTGGAGCCCGGACGTGGCCGTTCCACGCGAGGCCCAGCGTGCATCGCGCACGGCGGTCCTTTCGAACCCGCCGTGGCTCGGATCCCCGCTGGTTCTCGCGGCACGCGAAGCCCGGCACGCACCGAGGGCCCGATTCGGCTATAAGTCGCCCTCACCGCTAAACCGGTTACCGTCGACGCCTCACCTGGATGCTTACAAGCATACGCTACCCCTTTCTTGCTCATACATGCAGCCGTTTCCATGCTCCTCGTCGTACCGTTTCTTACACACCTCGGTACACTCATTCCGCTCGCCGACTTGGTCACACACCTGACCACCGAACACTTTGGCACACATTCGTTGGTCGCACACCTCACCAACACACCTCTTCGCGCCCCCTCCTCGGTCACTTCCTCTGTGACAATCACAGGTGTGCTCTCATTCGCACACCCAACCACGTGCCTCACTACCAACTCAAATGTGCCTTCCCACACACGCTCTACCATTCCAGGTGTGCACCCTTCCATTCCAGGTGTACATCCTCGCTCACCTGTCACAACCAACTCACGCTCCGTTTCACTCTCACTACTCTCACCTCCATTCTTGACAGCGCACTCACCCTTACTCTCGACAGCATGCGCTTTCCCCATGCACCCGTCCGTTACACACCTCTCTCGCGCACACTTTTTCGTTACTTCCTCCGTAACACTCACCACACCGCGCTTCCATGTACCCCCTCGCACACGCGCTTCGACCAACTCACTCTTGACGGCACACTCACCCCTCGGCGTGCACTTTTTTCTCACACACCCCATGGTCGGACATTCTCGCACACCTCTTTTTTCGCACACCTGACCTGTCACACACTTCACCAACGGCCTTTCACGAACACCCGGATCCAAACCAATCCCCAAGCCGACTGAATCTCCCCTCACATCATATACATTGCCACTCACCTCCGTACATCGTCTCCGCACCTCCTTTGCCACCTGCAAACTCTTTATTTGGTTAGTGAGCATCACATTATGAGTTGAGCACCGACCTTGCACATATTCCATTACCTCCTCCTGGATTTCTCTCTTAGTTTCTGTCCGTCCCTTCTTAATTTCACTCACCTCTTCTTCCACTTCCTCTAGTTTTTGTTTAACCTCTTTTATTTCTCGGTGCGTCTCCTCAAGTTCGTCCTCTAGGGCTACTGTGACCGTCTCTATGTGCATCCTCACCTGCCGGTCCTTTGTCTCCATTATCTCTGTCACCTCCTCCACCCTCATTGTCAGTTCCTCCCGTACCATCTGACATTGCCTCTGTGTCGCTATCAAGTCATTTTTAATTTCTTTTTGTGTCGCCTTTAACCCTCCGAGTACTGCAGTGTTCCTTTGAACCTGCTCCACTAACTTCGTTTGTCCCTCTGTCAGCTGTTCCACCTCCTCCGTCAGATCTTCTATTCCCCCCTGTAACCTAGCCGTATTATTTCTCACCTCTTTCTCTATACGCTTTTCGCCTCGCTTTACCTCCTCACGTAGCCCCGAGACCTCCTCACCCACACCCCGTCGTATCTCCTCCTTCATCTCCCCCATCTCTTTTGTAGATGCCACCCTCATCTGTCCCAATTCATCCCTCTGAGCATCCAGTTTGGTTTCTACCCCGATTTTTACCTCCTCTATCTGCTCTCCCATTTGTTTAATTTCTCGGGCGGATTGCTCCCCTATCTCCCGCAATTTGCCTTCCATCCTGTTTTCTAGCCCCATTCACCCATTTTTCACCCCTTCTAACTGATTCTCCTGGGCAGCCATTCTATTTTCCACCCCCGTTAACCCATTCTTTACTTCTTTTATCCCGTTGTCTAACCCCTCAAAATTATTGTCTAACTTCCCAAATTTCTTGTCTAACTCCTCCCCAGTACCCCTCGCTTCGTCCCTCATTACCCCCATTTGGCCCCCCATTACGCCCATTTGGCCCCCCATTACGCCCAATTGCTCACTCTGAGCCCTTATTTGCTCACTCTGAGCATCCATAAGGGCCTTCATTTGGATCATAAAAAGGCCCTAATCCATCGGCGGCGCTGCTACGGTCACGGGCGTGGCTAAATTTGGCGCCACAATAACCATGTGCGCGAGGCCGCCATTTTGTGCACCTGATACACCCTCAACCACCTCATTGCTCTCCTCTTCCCTTTCTTCCCCGAAGTCCTGGGTTACTTCTAACCCCTCTATCTCTCCCACCGGCATCCCGTCGCCTTGAACAGCCATGGCGCGATTTCAAAATTCGGGTTTTACTTTATAAAACAAAATAAATTTCGGTACTTTATAATTTTGAGCGCGTGAAGCACGCTCCGGATCGATCTCACTCCCCGACACCAATTGTTACAGGTCGCGGACAGATGTTATAGACCGAGCGGTGGTGTGAGCGAGACATGGGTCATGAATGTAGAGCAGCAACGAAGGCTGGAAAGGGTGGAAATGCGAATGGTTCGGTTGATGTGCGGAGTATCGTTGAGAGAGAGGAAGACAAATGATGAATTGTGAAAGATGATGGGAATAGAGCCTGTGATTGATGCTGTGAAGAGGAACAGGTTGAGATGGTTTGGTCACGTGTTGAGGAAGGATGAAAGTGACTGGTTGAGACGAGTGATGGAAATGAATGTAGAAGGAAGTAGAGGACGGGGAAGACCGAGAAAGACTTGGCTAAAGATGGTGGAAGAAGAAATGCGGGCAAGGGGGTTAACAAGGAGAGATGCAGAAAATAGGGCAAAATGGAGAAGATTGTCATGGGGACCGCAAGGCTAACCCCGCTCTAGCAGGGAAAATGGCCTTAAAATGCATGTTGTTGTTTTTTATATATATATATATATATATATATATATATATATATATATATATATATTGTTACAGGTCGCGGACAGATGTTATAGACCGAGCGGTGGTGTAAGACCGCGACCTAACAAAACTCACCCGATTCACCCAGAACTTTGGCCGTATCGCACCGTAGCTGCTCAATGAGGGAAAAGACAAAAACGACGAATGCAAAGAGGAAAAGGAATTAAAACGAGAAGACGTACAGACGAGTAATGGGGTTTATTATTTACACACACAAGCAAAAAGGAGCAATTAAGTTTATTTACAACACATAAGACGCAGGTGACACAGTGCAAATACTAGCTTATCTACAGGCTTAACTTATCCCAGGACAGAACAAACAAAAGACACTGACTCACGCGGGGAATTGCAGGAATCGCAGGATGTGGAGGGCTGGAGGGAGAGGGAGGTCCAAAGGGGGGTCATGCAGCACGATCGGCGCGTTTAGCAGCCGCCGTTCCTTTTCGGCCCTGCTCCAAACCGCCGCCCAGGCCCCAAGCGGCTGCCGGGTGTCGCTGCTGCTGCCGCCTCCACTTGCCTTGCCAGGCCTTGTCCCACTCGTCTAAACCCTCAACTCTTTCTTGGTCCCTCACTCTTTACCACCACTCTCTTGACGACCAACTCAGACCAACTCAGACCTCTCTCACCAAGACCAACCCTTTGTGACCAACCGACTCAGACCCTCTACTGGCAACCGACTCAGACCAACTCAGAGTGCATCTCTCACCAACTCCTCATGCATCCCTGACCAACTCCTTGTGCATCCCTGACCAACTCCTCGTGCATCCCTGACCAACTCCTCGTGCATCCCTGACCAACTCCTCGTGCATCCCTGACCAACTCCTCGTGACCACTTCCGTTTTGCGCCTTTTATAGCGCCTCCAGCGATTACGCCCCCGGCGTTTTGGACACGCCCATCGGGGTGCTCACCTCGGCCCTGGTTGGTCGCGCGACCCTCGGGCTCCGCCTTGGATGACGACGGGCGGGCACGCCCCTCCTCCCCTCTGACGAGGTGGAGACACGCCTTTCTTCTCCGACTCAAGGCACATGGTCAATGGCGGTTATTGGAGGGGAGGTGATTGGGAATCGAGGGCTCAGCAGTGACGAGAGGGGATGTAATATGGAAATGGAGGTTTTGGGGATGGGAAGGAAAGGGAGATTTTTGGGGATGGGAAGGAAAGGGGGATCTATTCTCTTTCACTGGTGCAATGGAGTATTTCAATTAATGGAAGACACAGCCTTACACTAATACACATAATAAGGGTATAACTGTCAAAAAAAAGATATATCGTGTCCTGCATGTATGTTTTATGGACTAACTACGGGAACGCCCTTTGACCTTTTATACAACCACAACGGAGGGAGGAGGGGTGATATTTTACAACAACCTTTTACAACAACCTTTTACAACAACGTTTTACAACAACAATAAAATAAAAAAACATTCTCATATCCACAACAATATATATATATATATATATATATATATATATATATTGTTACGTGCTCCTCCCCGACCCCCTGGTCACGGTGTACCTCCGAGCCCCGAGAGGAGTCACGGCAGAAAAATGTGTTATTCTGTGTGTCAAAGATCAAGGGAGAAGCCACCCCAATTGTTACTCACAAACAAATATTGTATTAAGATCACACAAGAATAACAGTACAACAACAATAGTATTCAAAAGTACAATCAATATGTCCTATGATTGTACCATCAGTTTTGTAATATATAACTCGCTGTGCTCCAAGTGAGTGAAACAAGAACATTCCCCAATGTCTCTTATTCCCGGCTTCAAGACGAAGTTGTTCGCTCCAGCGATCGCTAGAACGATTTCCAATCGAGACCAGAATCCCGTTCAGCTGACGGGCCCCGTCACGCCGCCAAAACTGCACAAAGGCGTACGCGGCTAAAGCAGCGCAAAGAGTCACGTGGCCCAAAGCTGCGTAAAAAGCGCACTCAAGGACTTGGAAATCCAACGGCGCCCTCCAGGTATGAACTTTCACGGCTCACAGTCGACGAGCCGCGACTTAATCCTCAAAAGCCACGGTGCACACGCGCACACACACACACACACACACACACACACACACACACACACACACACACACACACACACACATCAGATACGTCTGAAAGCAGTGGCAATGGCTGACGAAGCAACGAAACCTTGCTCGACGCGCGAGTCAAAATGGCCAACGGCCCATATTCAGGTCGAAACGACATGACGATGATTCCTCGGAATCCAATGCCAAACCTGACACGCAGGTTGATCAGTCACCGCGAGAACAACTCTGTCGCAGGAATTCCTTTCCCAGGAACCCCGAAAGTTCACTAGCGACTTTCGTTCGACAACGTTCGCCCCGGACCTTGAAGCGACTCGCTTCTTGTCCGACTTCACTCGCTCCGCCCTTTTTCCCCTCTTCCTCCTCTTCGTCGTCCGGTTCCCGATCCGGTTTCCTGTTTCTTTTAACATTAACTTTTAACTTTTGAAAAAAAAATAAAAAAAAAAAAAAAAAAAAAAAAAAAAAAAAAATATATATATATATATATATATATATATATATATATATATATATATATATATATATATATATATATATATATATATATATATATGTATATATATATATATATGTATGTATGTATGTATGTATGTATGTATGTATGTATGTATGTGTATATATATATATATATATATATATGTATATATATATATATATATATATATATATATATACATATATATACATACATACATACATGCATGCATACATGCATACATGCATACATGCATACATACATGCATACATACATGCATACATACATAGTTTATTTCATACATATTTCAACATATTTCAACATACAGCTATTTGATCTTCATTTCAACAATATTGACAGATAAAGGTGATATTGTAGCGGTTCCCGCTGAATGTACACAATCGCCTTGCACCTGCCAGGACGTGGCCAGGGCGCGATCGCCATGCCGGGCTCGTCCGGACGGGCCCAGACGCGCCTCTCCTGGGCATGCCCGGACTCGCTGTTCCCGGGCACGCCCGAACCTCCCGGGCACGCCCGGTCTCGTCTTTCCCGGGCATGCCCGCTCTCGCCTTTCCAGGGCTCGCCCAGAGCGCCCGGGCACGCCCAGCCTCGACTTGCCAGGCCGTGTCCAGGACGCCCGGGCATGTCCAGACTCGCCTTTCCAGGGCTCGCACAGAGGGTCCGGGCATGCCCGCTCTCGCCTTTCCAGGGCTCGCCCAGAGCGCTCGGGCACGCCCAGCCTCGACTTGCCAGGCCGTGTCCAGGACGCCCGGGCATGTCCAGACTCGCCTTTCCAGGACTCGCCCTTGACACCCGGGCATGCCCGGTCTCGGTTTCCCCGGCATAAATGTGTATATATATTGCTGCCCGATAAAGGGGCTTGTCAGAATACCTGAGCTGTTTTGTTTCAATAAAGCAACTCGGACGAATTCCGTCTTTGGTCGCGTCAATTCTTTCGACTCGCGTTGGAGCGCAGCTCCTTCAATATAATATAACAAATATCATGAAACATTTACATTTTGTAGTCCATTGTATAATTTAAATAAACATAAATGCAAATTTCGCATGTGGAAAAAGTAAGTACACCCTTGGCTCTAATAGGTGGTATTGTCCCCTTTGGCAGAAACAACCTCAAGTAGGCGTTTCTTATATCTGTCTACCAGTCTCTGACATTGACTGGGAGAAATTTTTGCCCACTCCTCCATGCAGAATTCTTTCAGCTGTGCGATGTTTGAGGGGTTTCTTGCATGCACAGCTCGTTTCAAATTCCCCCACAACATCTCGATGGGATTTAGATCCGGGCTTTGACTTGGCCATTCCAGAAGCCTCCATTTCTTTCTTTTCAGCCATTCCTTGGTGGATTTACTGGTAAACATACCAGTACTGGTAAACAAGGTCCACCTTCGGTTGAGCTTCAACTTTCCGACAGATGGCCTCACATTATCCTCAAGCACCCTCTGGTATAATGAAGAATTCATAGTGGATTCTATGATGGTGAGCTGCCCAGGCCCTGATGCAGAAAAGCTGCCCCAAACCATAATATTTCCACCACCATGCTTTACAGTTGGTATCAGGTTCTTGTGGTCAAATGCTGTCTTTGGTTTTCGCCAAACATGTCTCTGGTACTTTGGCCAAATAGCTCTACCTTTGACTCATCTGTCCAGAGCACATTGTTCCAGAAGTGCTGGTCTTTGCCAAGGTGTTCATTGGCAAACTTTAGTCTTGCCCTGATGTTCTTTCTGGACAGCAAAGGTTTCCTCCTGGCACACCTCCCATGTAGATCAAATTTGTGCAGCCTCTTTCTAATGGTAGACTCGTGCACTTTGACATCAACGGTGGCAAGAGCTACCTGTAGGTCCTGTGATGACATTCTGGGGTTCTTAGAGACTTCTTTCAGCATCTTGCGGTCTGCTCTCGGGCTGAACTTGCTGGGGCAGCCTGGCCTGAACAAGTTGGCAGTTGTTTGGAATCTTCTCCACTTGTAGATGATCTTCCGGACAGTCGCATGATTGATTTCAAATTGTTTGGAGATCTTTTTAAATCCATTCCCAGACTCATAGGCATATGTAACCTTCTTTCTGAAAGCCTCAGAGAGCTCTTTTGATCTAGGCATGGTGATGCCGCACGCGTCAGCAACAAAGAGCAAACCAAACTAAATGTCTGAGGTTTAAATAAGACAGGTTCCTCCAAGATCCTCTCTAACGATGTTCTAATCATTTGCACCTGAGCTGGTGCACCTGATTCTAATTTTAGGTATTTGAAGTAGTGATAAATGTAGGGGTGTACTTACTTTTTCCACATGCAAAATTTGCATTTATGTTTATTTAAATTATACAATGGACTACAAAATGTAAATGTTTCATGATATTTGTTACATTATATCACCTTTATCTATCAATATTGTTGAAATGAAGATCAAATAGCTCTTTGTTGAAATATGTTGAAAAAGTCAAAACTTTATGTGGGGTGTACTTACTTTTTCACGTGACTGTATATTGTCCTGTGGCTGGCTCAGTTAACACCGAGAGTACGCCACGGATGGCTAATCGAGTTTCCAATTAAAGGCGGATCATAAGCGAGCAGGGGGGCTTGGGAGAGAATGCCGCTTACCTTCACGGTCCGCGATGTCTTCACCCTTTGAAAATAACTCACAAACGAAAACGGAATTAAAGTTGGTTGGGAAAATAATACAAGGGTTTATGTCGTATGGTGTCGGGACAGGAAAAGAACGCACCGGTAGTCACTAAACCCCTCTAATGGAGTGCTCCCACACTTCACTTCAAATACAAGACAAGGGAATGGAGAATAAAAGCAAACGTTGTGTGGTGCGTCTTATCTGTCTGGATGTGGTCCGTCAGGAATCGTCCAGGCTCCGGTGTTCGCACTCTGTCAGGCTTCACTGAGTGCCTCGCTCGCACCGGTCTTGCCCGCTCAGCGGCAAGCCTCGTACGCACGCGAATGCCAGGGAGGAGAATCGACGGTGCTTCAACGTTTCCCACAACGTTAGTCATAACGCAGGGAATTCATGGATGGCAAAGGAAAAATGTCCAAACGGAGAGAAAGGCAAGGGCAGAAGGGAGGTCCGGGCAGGAAAGAAGCCAAAGCGAGAACAAGGAAATGTCGGCGAGCCAGTTGTTTTATTGCCCGTCGGCAGACGTCAGCTCTCTCCCTCTGCCAACCAGTGCATCGTTTCCTTGTGTCCTTTCACGCCTTCTCACGTCACCGGCGCTTCTCCAATCAGCGACCTGCTTCTCGGTAGTGGCTTCGCGCCTTCCGCACTGATTGGCCCTGGTGTCATCGGTCGGTGGCCAATCAGTGTGGCACATCCTTCACCTTCCTTACCCCCAATCGGTGCTCTGGTTGTTGCTCGCCCCTTCCCCCACTCCCTCCATCAATCACGAGTTCTCCTGAGCGTGGCTCTCGGCCTGCCTGTTCTGTGTTTGCCTGCCATGCCGCCGTAGTACGCGGTCGCTTCCTGCCTATCTTTCTGGTCAGTCATTGTGGCGGCGGGGGAATTTAATTAGTGTTGTGCTAAAGGGCCGAGCTAATGTATAAGAGTGCGTTGCCATACGGGACACCGGAATGATTACAGGTTTCACACATGCGGGAATTAGCCTAATCCCTACAACTATTTAACACACAATTATCCTTGTATGATCACAGATATACACTTAATCCGACAAACCGTCTGAACAGAACTTATTACAGGTGAGGATTCCCTATCACGACAGACGAAGCACCTCCCTATGCAGATCTACCTAAAGCTATACATGCCCCTACCCAACCGACATAACAATATATATATATATATATATATATATATATATAATCGTTAGATTAAATAAGACGCGGACGTAGCTTCAGGACGTCGATCTTTAATTGTCGACAAGCTTTCGACCAACAAAGGTCTTCTTCTGAGTCAGCCCCAAGTTCAACGGAAGTGCCTGAAGCTACGTCCGCGTCTTATTTAATCTAACGATTATATATTCAATACAAATGAGACGCCCTGCTCGTACTTTGGAGTTTCTACTATTTCTTACAGTTATATATATATATATATATATATATATATATATATATATATATATATATATATATATATATATATATATATAAAATTATATATATATATTGCGGATCTCCAACGTCGGCCTTCCCCTTATCAAGGGGGGATTAATCCCCTTGTCCTTTATCTGGCCGACGCGATCCCGGGGGCTATAACGTCCTTCCGGGGCAGCGTTAAATAGGGTTGTTGGTCGAATTTGGTCCTATTACCTAAGTACTAACGCTGACCGGAAACAAGGAAATAACTCCTGCCCGAACCACGGCGTTAGTGGACACGCCGAGCAAAGCGAGCCGCGATTCGGGCCGTTAGCAGGTACTAATCCCGATTCTAAGTGGTTCCTAATCGTGCCGGTGCCGTGTTTACCCAATGGAGGAAATGACTAAAACGGTCGAATTAGGAAGAAACCAGGAAGAACAAGTAATTTATTAACACTTTGTACAATTAGAAGGGGAAAAGAAAGAAGAGAATGTACAGGGAACAGGAAGAAGCAGATACACAGGGCAGCCTTAATCACAGTCTTAACTTATCCCTGGACACGGGCCCGTTCACTCTCAGACTCACTCTCAGGGTCACTCACACAGGGTTTGTAGATGGTGGTGTTGAGGGTCCAAGGGTCCACAGCTTATCCGGTCCCCGACTCGTACCTGGTTTGTCTTTCATAAATTGATCGTCTGTTTGCCGTGTCGCGAGCAAGGCCTTTGCCGCGTCGCGAACGATTTGAAATCGAAGTTAAGTGATTGTTCCCATTTGTATTTTCGTTAAAACTGTATTTATTTATGGTGTTGTACGTATTGTTACGGATCGCGGATTAGATGTTATTTACCGAGCGGTGGTATTGCCGCGACCTAACAATTCCCCCGATTCTTCCCCAACTCACCCGATTCCACCCGACGTTGACCAAGTCGCGCTATGCTAAATCAATGATTTGGAAAGGACACAACGACTGGGATAAATGAAACGACACAACGACTGGGATAAATGAAACGACACAAGGGGTACAGTTCTCAAGACCTCCGGAGGAGGATATAATTGGTGGGGGAGAAAAAGGGGTAGATTACAAGGTAATGAGGTAAAGACACAGAAGAGATAGGCACTTAGACACAATCTTATCCAGCCCAGACAGACCACAGACAAACGGAACAAGACTGACTTACACAGGGATTGATGGCAGGGAAGGACAGGCAGTCGATAGCACAAGGTGCACCTTGGCTCAGGGACAGGATACAGCTCAGTCTTTGGGAGGTCTCTCGGCGCTCGGAGGGTGCGTCCTTTCTCTTCCAGCTCTGCGCGCATCTCACGTCACCTCCCTCTTTCTGCGCATGCTCAGCGGGGAGTGACACGCCCTCGGCTCGTTGGCTCCGCCCCAGATGGGATCGGTCCGCCGCTTCTATTGGGTGCGGGGGTTACCGGGCTCCACCCTTGACGAGGAGCTGACAGCGAGCCCCTACCTGGTAACCCCGTCGAGCACATGCTCGATGGCGGCTCGTTGGAAAGGCATGGTGCACTCCCAACACCCCCTACCAACCAAGCCGGAGTGAGGACGCACACTCCCCGCGCCGCCGCCGTTGTTGTTGTTGTTCTTGTTGAACCGTGAGGAAGAGCTGCGGGGAGGTATTGGGAGGTCCTAAACTTCCTAACGGTGCCATACAATCACATTCTGGTGCAACGAAGAGTCAGAATTAATGGAAACGAGTCCTTAACTGACATAGACTAAGAATAACTAGCAAGATGTCCTATAGTTGTCTACGTGAGATGCGGTGGACCTGGATGCGACATTTAATGGGGGAAATAGGGGGAGGTCGGGTCTACAGAGTGTTGTTTACAGAAAATGGGACTAGGGAATGGGGGATTGGGGATAGTTGGGAAGTATTGAGGAAATAGGGGAATATTTACAAGCGGATATGGATGGATCCAAATCCCATATCCGCAACATTGCACCCTTCTCTACCTCGGGGCGTCCCGACCCGATAAATTTTTACCTACTTTAGTGTGGCACTCAGATGTAGTTCCCTCTACTATTAACTCAACCCTGAGTGCGACAGTTTTACAGATGTTCACAAATGAGTAAATATGTCCCCCTGCGACGTTGCACCCTTCTCCTCACAGAAACACACCCACAGGATAACCGAATCGCGGAAAGAATCCTCAAACTAAACATACAGCCGGTAGGGAGCATCATTTATACAACACTACACTGATATTTACACTACGATCCAGGACCTGTTCTTTGAGGAACACATGCAGATGTTATGCATAGAGAGAGCACGCATGCCAGCATCGATACACCAACCCACGAGTGCCCTGTGGCCCTACGGCCTTTAATAATGTGCAGAGCACCCCATCCAAGCACCAAAAGCACCACCCCATACGCACAGTCAGCACCATCCGGTGCACCAATAAAGTGTTCAGTAACAATGCACAATTAAGTGTCCATGGTCACCGGTGGTGTCGCAGCCGGCCGATGTTCTGCCGCTGGTCTTGCCTTCATGGAGTGCACTTGGCCTTCTGGCTTCTTTAGAAATAAAGAAAGGCGCCGACCGCGTCCATTTCTAAATTGTGGCCGTCAGGGGGGCCAACTATAAGTGGTTCACCTGTATGGCATAGGTGCCACGTTGACCCAGAGGTCCATCACCGGGTGGTGCTTGCCCGCAAAAGAACTGCGGTCCATTGTGGGCGGCCACAAAAATTGCGGTCCATATGGTGTATCGATCCAGGCAGCAAGCAGCGAAAGTACAGGCCCACAACTGCGGAGCCAGCACCTCTCTCTCTCCTCTCTCTCTGCCCCAAAGCCAGATCCTCGGAGGTGGGAGACAAAAGAAAACAAGTGAGTAAGGTGGTAAGGGCGCAAAAGTGCACGCAATACAAGGTAATGCACACTGGGGGCACATGGGAACCAGGTGAGACAGGTACGTTCCTACCGTACGCCCCCCCCCCACCAGGTAACCTACATTGCCCCTCCCTTACCCCTTACTGTATCCACAAAACACAACACTACCCATAAACATCTACTTTACACATCAACAAACGTACCTACTGTCTTCCCCGTTCCCCCCATAAACCAAATTCGTCTTCTCTCCCTCCTAACCAATCAAATTTGCCATTTCCAACTCTCATCAAAATTTGCCATCTCCAACTCAACATCAAAATTTGCCATCACCAATTCATCATCAGTCCCTCCTAGGGAGGGAGAGATGGAATCACCCCAATGTCTCATCCACGTCGTGATGCGTCTCACAAATCCACACAGCAATTCTCCCTTCCTGCAACACAGAACAAAGGAACACAGGTGTGGAGTCATCATCATCACCTCAGGTAAGAGGCTGCGTATGGTGCGACAGGTTCATCAATCCTAACTATTCCCTAAATGACTTTAACAACTTTACATTACCCGGGTCTTTCCCCTGCCAATCCATTGGCCAACTTACACTATGGGTTCTAAAAACCAATTCCCATTGACCAAACTGTGGTGCTTCTCAAGTTGGGGTCTCACTCCCGCGATTCATCTCCCGGTGCCCTTGCACAATTTCTGGGCTGCGACGTGTAGCTCTCCCAGCAGGTCTACCCACCTGCACACCTCCACCACTGTAGTTGCCACCCGAGCTTACCTGCTCCTCACCCTAACCTAACTAACTGGGGAAGGCCCTCTCGCACTCTCACCCCCTCAGTGCCCTCTCTGGCACGGGCTGCCCGATCCACACCCGGGATCCTCAGGCACCCACTGACACTATCGGCTCCCAGAGCCCACCTGCGGCCTCACCTGGCCGACATCCTCACAGTGGTGGAGTGCCCAAACCAACTACACACACTAACAGGCTACACGCCCAGCCATTTCCACAACACTAATGCACCCATCCACAATACCATTCTGCAACCGCACCACAAATGCCAATATCCAACCACAATTTACCTATACCTTCTAACTATTCTTTAAACTACCCTCCCCGGGTACTCGTGAAAAGGGGTCCACTCTTCCCCCATCCACACCTTCGCACCATGCACACCACTCCGTACCACTTACTCCAACTCTCTCCACACCACTCATTCTCTGCTCCATATATTCCACACACCTGTACTTGCACACCTGTGCTCTCATACTTGGTGCCGCCTGCACCCTTCTCTCCCCCAAGCGCATTTGCGCTGATCCACAACACTCACTACTCATACACTGCTCCACACACCTGTCCAGTTCTAACACAGCATCATCTCATCTAACTACTCCCCTCTGAAACTTGCGCTTCCCAGTCGTCCCTTTAAACTATTGCGCTCCCTCGTCATTATCATCCATACTAATCTACCTGCGTCCCCTCTACAGGTATCCTTGTCACTAACTAACCTTAACGTTACCTAATGTCATCTTCGCTAGATCCCTACACACAATATCCTAACCCACCCGGGCTAGTTTTCACTGCCATACACCCCATAAACTATAGCGCATTTGCCCCACTTTTTGTGAGGGATGACAGAGTTGCCATCCCACCACATCGGGCATCTCCCACTACCAATTTTGCACATCAAATTTCAACAAATCAAAAATTTGCCAATCACTACTCATCATCTGCCAATCATTACTGCCAATCCTTTGCCAATCATCAAATTTTGTTTTTTTTCTAATTTTGGGTCCAAAACACTACCCTCATCACCCGTCTACTTAGTAGATCCTCTCGGTGCGCCAATTCCCTTCTAAAGCTCGGCTTCGTACAGCCGAGCAATGAACGCGGGTTGTTTTGTGCCAGCGGCTGGATACGTCCCGCATTCGGGGCAGGGACGGGGGCTTACTCGGCCCGAGACCCCACGCACCACCTTGGCGTGGAGCCATCCAATGTCCCGATCTCGACCTGCCGGCACGTCTCAACAAAAAGTGGTCGCCATGACGACCCTTCCTATCGGGCTGCCAGCTCCGCCTAGTGGAGCACGGACGCGGCCGTTCAAAGCGAGGCCCAGCGTGGATCGCGCACGGCGGTCCTTTCGAACCCGCCGTGGCTCGGATCCCCGCTGGTTCTCGCGGCACGCGAAGCCCGGCACGCACCGAGGGCCCGATTCGGCTATAAGTCGCTCTAACCGCTAACCCGGTTACCGTCGATGCCTCACCTGCATGCTTACACGCATACGCTACCCCTTTCTTGCTCATACATCCAGCCGTTTCCATGCTCCTCGTCGTACCTTCTCTAACACACCCAGGTACACTCATTCCACTCACAGCCTTGGTCACACACCTGACCACCGAACACTTTGGCACACATTCGTTGTTCGCACACCTCACCAACACACCTCTTCGCGCCCTTTCCTCGGTCACCTCCTCTGTGACAATCACAGGTGTGCCCTCACTCGCCCACCCAACCACGTGCCTCACTACCAATTCCAGCGTGCATTCCCACACACGCTCTACCATCCCAGGTGTGCTTCCTTTCTCACCTGTCACAACCAACTCACGCTCCGTGTCACTCTTACTACTCTCACCTCCACTCTTGACAGCGCACTCACCCTTACTCTCGACAGCGCACTCTTTCCTCATGCACCCGTCCGTTACACACCTTTCTCGCGCACACTCTCCCGTTACACCCTCTGTAACACTCACCACAGGCGTGCATTCTTCCTTACTTTTGACAGCGCACTCTTTCCCCATGCACCTGTCCGTCACCCATCTTTCTCGCACACCCTCTCCCGTTACATCCTCTGTAACACTCACCACAGGCGTGCATTCTCCCTTTACACCCTCCGTAACACTCCTCACTACGCGCTTCCATGTGCTCCCTCGCACACGCGCTACGACCGACTCACTCTCGACAGCACCCTCACTCCTTGGCACGCACTTTTTCCTCACACACCCCAGAGTCGGACTTTCTCGCACACCTCCTTTTTCGCACACCAGACCTGTCGCACACTTCACCAACGGCCTCTCACGAACACCCGGGTCCATCTTGACCCCCAAGCTTATTAAATCACCTGGCGCATCATACGCACGACCATATTGGTCACCACTTACACCGGGTCCTCTTTCTCTTCGCTTCTCCTCCATCACCTGCGAATCCCTCATCCGGTTAATGAGCACATCATCACGATCCGAACACAGACTTTGGACCAATTCTTTTACTTCCTCCTTTATCTCTTTCTTATCCTCTCTCCGTCGCTTCTTAATTTCGCTCACCCCTTCTTCCACTTCTTCTAATTTCTGCTTCACCTCCTTCATCTCCTCGTGCGCCCCCTTAAGTTCTTCCTCTAACTCCACCTTATTTTTTTCTATATGCTCCCGCACCTCCCGCTCTTTAACCTCCATCACCTCTACCACCTTGTTCATTTTCCTCGTCAGGTCCTCATGTACCGTCTGACACTCTTTTTTAATTACCCCTACGTCCTTTTTCATCTCCTTCTGTGTCGATTTTAAACCCTCTATTACCGCTGTGTTCTTCTTTACCTGGTCCCCCAACTCCTTTTGTCCCACTGTCAGTTGTTCTACTCCCAGCGTCAACTCCTCTATACCACCTTGCAATTTTACAGTCCCCTTTCTCACCTCCTTCTCCATGCGCTCCTTACAGTGCCTCACCTCCTCGCGCACTCCTCCGACCTCCTCACTCACACCTCTTCTGATCTCTTCTCCCATCACCTGCATCTCCTGCCCAGATGCCACCCTCATCTGCTCCATTTCCTCCCTGTGAGCATCCAATTTAGTTTCTACCCCCATTCTGACCCCCTCTATCTGCTGCCCCATTTTTTTAACTTCCCTTTCCGCTTGGTCCCTCATGTCCCTCAATTTGCCTTCCATACTGTTTTCTAACCCCTCTAACCCATTTTTCACTCCCTCTATCTGATTCTCCTGGGCAGCCATTCTCTTTTCTACCCCCTTTAACCCCTCCTGTATTTCCCCTAATCTATTGTCTAATTTCCCAAATTTCTTGTCTAACCCCTCACCGGTACCCCTCGCTTCGTCCCTCATTACCCCCATTTGGTCCTCCAATCGCTCACCCTGAGCATCCATCCGGTTCCCCATTACCCCCATTTGGCCCTCCAATCGCTCACCCAATCGCTCACTATCAGCCCTCATTTGCTCACTATTAGCCCTCATATCGTCCTTCTGCAGGTTGAGGGACGCCTGCATTTGTACCATAAATTGCTCCATGAGGGCCTGCATTTGGGCCATCCCTCCCACTTGTGCAGCGGGTGCGGCCGCCGTAGCCATGTGCGAGGCGCCATTTTGCGCGCCCGCAACCTCGTGCGCGAGGACGCGATTTTGCGAACCTGCCGCCCTCACTGCTTCGCTCTCCTCTTGTCCCTCAATTTGGTCCTGGATCGACCCTGCCTCACTCTCCTCTACCGGAACCCAGCCGTCTTGATCCGCCATAGCGCGACTTTCAAAATTCGGGTTTTTATTTTAAAACAAAACAAATTTCGGTTACTTGTAATTTTGAGCGCGTTAAGCGCGCTTCGGGTCCGATCCCACTCCTCGACACCAGTTGTTACGGATCGCGGATTAGATGTTATTTACCGAGCGGTGGTATTGCCGCGACCTAACAATTCCCCCGATTCTTCCCCAACTCACCCGATTCCACCCGACGTTGACCAAGTCGCGCTATGCTAAATCAATGATTTGGAAAGGACACAACGACTGGGATAAATGAAACGACACAAGGGGTACAGTTCTCAAGACCTCCGGAGGAGGATATAATTGGTGGGGGAGAAAAAGGGGTAGATTACAAGGTAATGAGGTAAAGACACAGAAGAGATAGGCACTTAGACACAATCTTATCCAGCCCAGACAGACCACAGACAAACGGAACAAGACTGACTTACACAGGGATTGATGGCAGGGAAGGACAGGCAGTCGATAGCACAAGGTGCACCTTGGCTCAGGGACAGGATACAGCTCAGTCTTTGGGAGGTCTCTCGGCGCTCGGAGGGTGCGTCCTTTCTCTTCCAGCTCTGCGCGCATCTCACGTCACCTCCCTCTTTCTGCGCATGCTCAGCGGGGAGTGACACGCCCTCGGCTCGTTGGCTCCGCCCCAGATGGGATCGGTCCGCCGCTTCTATTGGGTGCGGGGGTTACCGGGCTCTGCCCTTGACGAGGAGCTGACAGCGAGCCCCTACCTGGTAACCCCGTCGAGCACATGCTCGATGGCGGCTCGTTGGAAAGGCATGGTGCACTCCCAACACCCCCTACCAACCAAGCCGGAGTGAGGACGCACACTCCCCGCGCCGCCGCCGTTGTTGTTGTTGTTGTTGTTGTTGAACCGTGAGGAAGAGCTGCGGGGAGGTATTGGGAGGTCCTAAACTTCCTAACGGTGCCATACAATCACACATTCTGGTGCAACGAAGAGTCAGAATTAATGGAAACGAGTCCTTAACTGACATAGACTAAGAATAACTAGCAAGATGTCCTATAGTTGTCTACGTGAGATGCGGTGGACCTGGATGCGACATTTAATGGGGGAAATAGGGGGAGGTCGGGTCTACAGAGTGTTGTTTACAGAAAATGGGACTAGGGAATGGGGGATTGGGGATAGTTGGGAAGTATTGGGGAAATAGGGGAATATTTACAAGCGGATATGGATGGAGGCCAATCTCATATCCGCAACAATATATATATATATATATATATATATATATATATATATATATATATATATATATATATATATATATATATATATATATACACATACATACATACATATATATATATACATATATATATATATATATATATATATATATATATATATATATATATATATATATACATACATACATACATACATACATACATACATACATATATATATATATATATATATATATATATATATATATATATATATATATATATATATATATATATATATATATATAGATATATCGATAGATATATATAGATATATATATATATATATAGATACATAGGTAGATAAATACCAGATGGGTTGACTCAACTTGTCTCTTCACAACCTGGTTGACAAAAACCTCATACGTTGTTGTTGAAGTCAAAGGTGTGCAGATGACATTTCTGGAAATCTTTTGTCTCTTGTGAGAAAGGAGAAACTGAGAAGAGAAAGTCAAGTGCCCTTGTCGGGGTAAAAATGAATAATTGTCATCTCTGGACCAATCAAAGACAGCAATGGCCGAAAAGCATTTTGGGTAAATGCATCATGTGATATAGTTGAACCAGGCCAAAAGGAAATATGCTTGTTTGTATAGAGTTGGCTGAGAGCTGTTTCACAGTTTCTGAGCAGAACTACTTCTCTGTGCTGAGCTGGCAAAAACATGTTTTATCTGTTGTTTGACCTTGTGCAAATGTGAAGCCAAGGGTCCATTACATCAGTATTCCTGTGTTCTGATCTCCTGCTCCAGCTTCCACTTTTGCCTTCCTTTGCCAAATTAACTTGAGTATATTTATATTGATGCAAGCCTGGTGTTGGCTTAGCGGTTAGGGCACAGGCTTGGGATCCTAGGATTCTGAGTTCAAATCCCGGTCGATCGCTGAATTAACGCCAGGGTGGTTGACTCAGCCTGTCATCCTTCTGATGTCGGCATAATTAAGTACCAGCTTGCTGGGATGAATGATCCCGGTGTGTACCCCGACCTAGAATAGGTACACCATATCCCTGTGCATCATAAGAGGCGACTAAGGGTTGGCGTCAGGAAGGGCATCCGGCCATAAAAAAAAACATTGCCTCAAAAAGGGAACCATGATTGTCATGGGGCCCACAAGGCTAAACCCCACTCTACCGGGGGAAAATGGCCTCAAAACAATCATTCATTCATTCATTCATATATATTGATGCAGTTTGAATATAATTTAGAGATCTGCTTGCCAGAGGACAATCATTTTTCTCCATACGTACAAAATAAATAATCCTTTATCGAATAAGTGTTGTCTGTCATATTTTGATAAAGGTGGACAACTCCCACACACTCTTTTCCAGGTTTCTTTTTCTGTTCAAGACGATGGTGTGAATGATGTGTGGAAGGACTTAAAAACTGACAACCATGTTGCGAATTTCTCAACATTCAAAAACAATCAAAGCTGAACAAACTTGGATTTGGAGAATACACTACAATCTACCTCATTCGTCCAGAAATGAAGAAACTCACCAAATTTCTGTCAAAGAATGTCATACACTCCGTGCTGTGGTACGTCGTTCTGGTGGAGAAGATCGATTTAGCGGACATCACGAAGACCCAAGTTTGACGACATCAGAAATCAGGTGAATGACGATGATCTAAAGATTGTTAAATATGCACGCAGGATGGCATGGTGCCCGACATGACCAAATTCATCATCCATGTTTGTCTATTCTAAGTATGTGAAGACCATTATCAAGAAATTCCCGTTCAAATCTTCATTGTTCGCTGATCTCAGAATCGTCAATCTTGAGGAGCGTACCATGTTGAGTGATTTTCCTAATACTGCATCCACCTAGTGAAACGCCTTCACTGAAGCTTGACAAAAACCTGAAGACTGATGCTGTTGACTTCTAGATGGCAGACCTGGCCGATCACCTTCAGTACCTGGGTGTTGACACTTTCTGGGCAAAGCTGCGTGAGGTAAGAGGAATCGGTTCTTCTTCTCCAATGTACTCCACTTTGTTGATTGTGGTTTGTGCGCTGATGTCTCTCCCTGCAAGCAATGCCGTCAGTGAGTGCTGAATTTCTCTGGTCCGTAAGATTGACTGGGGATGGAAGCCACCTAGAGAGGAGCACGGTTGCATCTCTCTTGACTCTCAAATTAAACATGACCGATGGTTGGGTGCTCTGGGATGTGAATCCCCTCTCTGGCGTGCCTGGCTGAGTCCCACGAGACAATATCGTCCTATTGTTATATAGGCAGCCCTGTGGCCCTCTGCCGCACGGGCCTTGCCCATGCACTATCGATGTCCCAGCTGTGCATGTAGCACACATAGCTGCACCAAGTCTGTAAAACTAGTGGTGGAGGAGATACAATCATGTTGAGGTGTGATGAAAGAACAATGGGGTGATTTGAGTTAAACATGGATAGGGGATGGGAAAAAGATATAGACATGAGGATAAAGAGTGACAAGTAATATAACCAGACATCCGATTTTGGTCGATGCTAATTGGGGTTTACAAACACTTATACTGACACTCATTTAGATGTAACTACTGGAAACTTAACCCTTCCTTAACCCCGAAGTCATTGTTTTCTTTACAATATTGAGCACCGACACTTCTACAGAAAAGGTTTAATGGTGTAATGGTGACATTGATCATATTCATAGCATTTTTGTTGTTTAAACATCCTGAAAATAAGTCTAGTCAAAATATAAAGTCTTGACATATGCAAATGTTGAATATATATGTGCATCGGTTATGATTCTGACCAGGAGTAGTAAAATAATTCTGGAATTGAACACTGATGCATCATTTCAAACTTGGAATGACTTTTTGGAAACTTTGGAGTTTGGAGGGAAAAAAAAAAAAAAGCTAATCTGTTTGGTGTAGAAATTGCCATCGTGTAATCCAGAATTACATGACAAACCTTCTGACTATCAAAATTCGTTCTGTGTAATATCCTCACTTGCATCGTGCCTCTCACTCTCATCACAGTGCAATCAACATTTTTATATCTGTCGTGATTCCTCTTGCAGAAGCCAATGCCTCATTTCTGTGTTCAAGGAAACTGCCATATGAAATGTGACCGGTGTCACAAAACCATTAAGGGCTACCAAAGCGTCATGGGTCTGCTCTGCCATGTCTGGTGTCAAACTATGGTGAGGAAAGCCTAATGAAGCCATCTTCCTTCCCCTTTCTCCCTTTCTGCTTCATAATATTTACAATTGTTTTTAGTCATGGTGACCCGGCTTGACTTGACTTCTCATTCGGACAGACTTCACTGCATGATATTGTCATGTCGCCGGTAATTAAGATCACGGGCGGCAGATAGCCGACCAGTTTTAACTCCGAGGCAGTCAAGGCGAAAATTGGCGGTCAGTTTGACGTACGCAGGTCCAAGGAAACCAGCGTGCTTATCTGCACGGACGAAAGCCACGTGGTTTATGCCTCGAACCCACAAACACAAACGAGACAAGGAAAATCAACAATACAACAAATTAAATGCACAATAATACATTTAATGAAATTAAGGCACAGAAATAAAATGAATGTTGATGTAAATCTATAATTAATCTTACATTGAGAAGTCACCACTCAGACATGCATACGGACAAGGGGAAAGATAAAAGAAAAATAGATGTTCTTAGTCGGCCAACACTCAGCGCCGGCTTCAACGAGGACTTTTGGATGCTTGGTGGTCATTGAACGGGTCCGGTCGGTCGACGAAATGACCGAACGTTGACGCGTCCACAATGGCGCCGGTCAACCACACGAGCACCCCGAGCCACGAAGCGGCAGCAAGACGTCCTCTTCTCTCACTCCTGACCAGAAAGCCACAGCATGGCAACAGCTTCCCCGAAGATACCCCACAGATCAACCACACCTCCTTCCACGTTTATTCCAAGTGGCACAAAGGCTCCGAAATTCGCTCCACCAGTGGCCACGGGCACGAAGCAGCCGTCCATCCGCTGGTGCAACCAGGACAAAAGAGATAGCAAAAGACTGAGAGCCATGCTCTTCTTCCTCCCTCGCAATGTGCTGCCCACACAGCCAAGAGTTCCTCACTTTCTTCAAAAGTGCATACAAATCCCAGCGCACCAGACGCACCAACAATGGTGAGCTTCTTGTTCGGCAAGCACAAAAACCAAGAGAGAGAGAGTGATTCTTCTTCCTCTGCAATGCTCAAACCTTCTCGCTCTGTAACATCATACGACCAATCGCAAAAGCTTGGGGCATGGCCTTTTCCTTACGATCCCTTCAAGGCGGAGTTTAGTCTCTTCGGGAATGTTTGGATTGCGTCAGCCATGGTGGGGCGGGGTTTAGGCCGATGGTGAATGTGGTGGATTTCAGTTGGCAACATGTCGGTGTTGTTGGTTAATGGAGCTGATTTTTGATGGCCAGCCGTGTGAACGTGAGAACTTAGTGGATTGATCACAGGGGGAAGCACACACTGGGGAAATTGTCCTTAAACCCTACCCAGTTAGCATGTCTTCAGCCCCACCCAGTTAGCATGTCTTCAGCCCCATTGAAAAGAACAAATAAACAACCTTAAGCTCACAGTTTCCCTGCGTATGTACATCGAAATATCTCCTACGCATCACCGGTCCATGGTAACACTACACAACCCTATCTCCACTATGCTATGTCATCACCTACTCCCACAAACATAACTATGTTGGACAAAACCAATTTCAATGCTCATTTGGAAAGTTCCAGAAAAAAAAAACTGGAAATATTGTCTTTGTTTAGAAATGCTTACCTTTTGTTGTAATCCAACATAATTGTCTAGTGGGCATTTGATTGCATCACAATGTGCTCCATACCTCAAATGGAATTTCCGAAAAAATCCCATTTTGACCTTATTTGACCTTTTGACCTGGAAAATGACCTTTAAATTCGAAATCGAGGGTGGCATCCAACGATATTTTCTTCATCATCCTATGAGTGATTGATCTAGCATGGTTGTCTGCTATTAACAAACAATGTCATCAAAAGGGTAAAATCCCTTATTGGCTGATCCGCTATAATACTTTCATATCTGGTAGCAAGCTACAAATTGAATCAAATTGTCAAGAAAAGTTTTATTTATCTGTGTTGTACATTAGTGTGTTGAGCCTTATGATGTGCGTGCAATTTTGTCTTATTTGCAGATGCACAACAGGTGTGCATCATAAGTGTGAACAGAATATGACTGTGGCAGTCTCAAGGATCATATCTTGCCGCCCACCGCCATCTACCATATTGTATTGGTGGGAATAGCTTTGCACCAGCGTTCTGCATGTAGCTGTTCTTTTGGAAATGCATGTGAATTCCTTATAATGTGCATTCCAAATCCAGATATGATTGATGCAGGTACTGAATATGAAACACATGCATCCAGTCTTGTTTGAGTAGAGGTTCCAGATGGATGCATGGACAGACGGACAGACGAATGAACAGAAGGACTGACAGAATCCAAAATATAAGCACTCAGGTGGGCTGGTGCCTGCTTGGGAACTAACCCCCTCCCTCCAAAAAACCCCTATGTACAACAGTCGACGATTATACACAAAGGCTAAAGGGAGAATGCCTGTTATACCTTAGTCATTTCAATCATAGTTATATGCAACTGAGTTTATAGTAACTCTGAGCTATTTAACAAGAGCTGTTTTTATGGCATAGCCCATAGGGCAAAACCATCTAGAACAGTGTTTGTCTGTCTGTCTGTCTGTCTGTATGTATGTATGTACGTATGTCCCTCAAAAACGTACGCCAATCAGAGCTGAGAATCTGGTCACATGACAGGGGTGATGTGATTATGTCTGTGATGTCATTACAATGGGTGACTCCACACACCGCCATTTTTATTTATATGCTGTTTAGACCGGACATATCTTTGAACCTGTCATGTTCTGTCATATATCACAATCGCCATGGTGTACCTTTACGTTTTTCATTCAGTGTGAAACACAAACAAATCTATTGTTAAAATGACCATCAAATATAGAAAGCATCGGCGTTACGGGTCTTCCAACAACACAGTATGTATAGGCTTCAGGCTTCATGCTTCACCTTCAGGCCGCTTCGGACAAATTAGCCTCAGTTTATTAATACAGTAACATCGCCTTCGTAATAATAACGTTAATAATAATAATGTAGTAAATATAATCGTAACACTGCAATCCCTTTGCCGTGAGTGCAAAGTTACTGGAATGAAGTGGTGTATGGTTCATGGATCTCTCAATGAGAAGCGGTGTACTAATTATTGCGGGAGTAATGAATTAGCCTCACTTATTAATACAGTAACATCGTCTTCATAATAATAATAATAATAACATTAATAATAATAATAATAAAGTAAATATAATTGTAACACTGCAATCCTCTGGGTACCAGCAACATCACAACAATGGTGCCGCCTTCCTCACCGCACTCGTTGGGCATTTCCTCAAGAGGTATTTCCTCCCCATGGATGACAACCAAGGGGGATTGTCTGTCATCTAAACTTATAATGCTGAGCATCAATCAAGAAAGCAGCACTTACCATTTTTTTTAGGATTTCGGTATGATTCGGCCAGGGTTTGAACCGCCGACCTCACAGACTCAAAGCAGACACTCTAAATATTACACCACCAAGTCTGTTAATCCTTCATCTATTTTACTTGAATATAAAAAGTTTCAAACTAGTGAGAGGTAAATTGTGAACCACTTGTCACACAAAATCACTAAAGAAGGAATAAATCTTGCAACGTTTAATTTTCACCTGAAGGATGTCCTCTGTCTGTAAGAATAAGTATTGCAACACGAGGACAGCTTTAGTGAGCAATGTCTTTCCGATTTTTATGAGAATACTATATCAAAAGTCATAATGTGATCCAAAACCATTGTCCATGAAGCGTCTCTCATCTCTATCTTGTATGTCTTTTCTATTTATCTACATTAGAGCTTAATTTTAGGCCAATGTGGTCAACCTATTGCTCAAACACATTTTTCTTGACTAATCATTAGATATTCTGAAGCACAAAATGGAGGGTATCGGACAACATATGTACCTTCATCATGGTATGACTTAAAATCTACTGCGCCGCTCGTAATTTTTATTTTTATTTTTTTAGATCTGGCCAGTTTCTGGAACTCGTCCACTCCTGCTTTTTGTGAACCCCAAAAGTGGAGGAAGACAAGTAGGCTTTTAGATATTTTAAAAGTCTTGAACATAAAATACCTTGAGGCATTTCAACTGCCATAAGGTGCCTGACTGCCTGAGAAACTGTTACATGATTCAAAATTAATACTTTTGTTCTCAAAAACCTACCTCAAATTTCACACTCTACCATAATGAGAAGATGACAACATGTTCACATTGTCATGTACTTTGACAGGCAATTTCCAATGATTGTGAATGGTGATGTTTTTGTCATAGAATCTTCCAGAAGTTTCAGGACCATCTCAATTTACGACAGGTGTATAACATTGCAAAATAAGTTCCAATGGCAGCGTAGGTTAGTCAAGACATGTGGTGTGATAAAAAAACCACCTTTAGAGGCCATTTTTCCCCGCAAAGCGGGGGTTGGCCTTTTTCGGGAACCGTGGTTGTTGTTGTTTTTCGTCCCCTTTTTGAAGCAATGTTTTATGGCCGGATGCCCTTCCTGACGCCAACCCTTTTTGCCGCCTTTAACGACAAGCAGGGAATTACCAGTGAACTGGTACTCAATTAGCCGACCTCGGAAGGATGACAGGCTGAGTCAACCCCCCTGGCGTTAATTCAGCAATCGACCGGGATTCGAACCCAGGATCCTAGGATCCTAAGCCGGCACCCTAGCCGCTAGCCCAACACCAGGGCGATGTGTTTGTTTGTTTATGTGATGGTGTGATGGTGTGATGGTGTGATGGTGTGATGTGTTTCATTATCATCCCTAGTCTTCCTTTTCTTACAAAATTTAATTCTTCCTATTCTTACAAAATTTAATAGTCATCCTCATAATACAGGGTGTTTCAAAAGTCTTGGTACTATTTCAATATTTTATATTGAAAAAGGTACACAAGATTCAAAAATAACTAGAACGGCACTCGGTAGAGCACATACCACCGCCAGGCTGAACAGGTTATGTTTTGTATCCCACTGACAGGCCGGATCTGGATTCGGATCGGAACCAAAATCTAAGCGACTTGTTCTTGTCACCTATCCAACTCATCCACTAGGTTTCGTCATGATTCATCCAAAACCTTTTAAAATATCATGTTATATATCAAGTTTCACCTGAACTGATCTCTCAATGGTGAAGAATCACAGAAAAAAAAAAATAATTATCGTATCGGAATACATAGTCAGATCTTCACCAAAATCGAATCGATTCATCCTTGTCACACACCCAACCTGTCCACCAAGTTTCATCCAAAACCGTCCATAACGTTTAGAGATATCCTGCTATATATACTGTTTGGCCCTATCTCCCAATGTTGAAGAATCACTTAAAAAATTATACTAGCTGGATCCGAATCCAGATCTTCACCAAAATCAAATCATTTTGTCCTTGTCACATACGCTACCTCTCGGCCACCCCGAATACGTACACAACCTTTTGAGATATTGTGTTCACAGACAAATAAACAAACAGACAGACAGGGGTGAAAACAACCTCCATCCAACTTCGATGGCGGTGGCAACAATCACAAATCATAAAGTAGAGAGTTGGGAGGTTTTTTGGGCACTTTGATTTACAATGACACAACGGCTTGAACTTACAATAATGACACGGAGTGAATGAAGTATTCCATGTGACCTCCACAGCATGTCAGGCAAGCGGTCACTCTAACACCGAAGTTCTGTTGTGAGGGTTGTTATGGGATTTGGCTTTGTAAACATTGATTTTCAGAATCATTGGAATCTCCTGCGATGAAGCTAACTCCGAGGGCCTTTCACTCACTCACCGCAGGCAGGTTGGTGGTCTTCCTGTCTTCTACCGACTTCTCTCCGGCCTTGCTCCCCCAGCTCTATCTGTGCTCTGTCCCCCTAATATTCCTACAGGTCACACAAGATTTGCCAGCAACCCACTTATGGTTAAACTGCCAAAATCTAGGCTCACTGCTCACCTTCACTCTTTCATTCCCCTTTTCTCCCGCCTCTGGAACAAACTCCCCCACTCCCTTCAATCCCACTCCTCCCTCCAGGTCTTTCAAACAGCTGTTCATCACCATCTCTTATCTTCCCCCATCCAAAACCTTGATCTTTTCTACCCCCGCTAATTCACCCCAGATACACTTTTTTTGAAATTCCAACTTCTTTCCTGGAAGTCCTTGCAGTGTTCATATGTTTTATACATCTCCCACCTCCCCCCACGCCCTTCCCCTCCCACATTTCTCTCGATGTCCTTGCTCTCAAATGTTGTGTTTGTGTCCTTCCCCCTCTCTCCCCATCTTGTGTTCCGCTCCCCTTATTTTGTGTTTTATGTGTCGGTTGCCTTTTTGTGTGATTAATATTCGCTCTTTCACGAGCCTCGATCTTGAAAAAAAAAAACTTTCTGGGTGTTAGTCTGGATGTAATGAGAGTTGTCTTTGTAACCATTGTCCTTCTCATAGAACCATATAAAGAAGTCCTCAAGGTCTTTTGGCCATTGGTGTAGCATGAATCCAACTTGGTTTGTCTATTTAAAACCACCAAGGACGCATCGACGAGGTATATTTGTAGAAATTCGAAAAAAATTCGTCGTTGAAATTAAATCGTTCCTTGATGTTACCCGAAGACAATACAGAAATGGCGGTCGACTTCATGATGCGACGTCACGGATAATCGTGAAGAAGATTTCGTCTTTTAATTGCAAAATTACCTATTTTATAAATCGGAAATAAACACATCATATCTATTTTGTAGGGTAGAAAAGATAGATCAGCGTCTCGGTGGTTTGAGTGTTTGGGTTCCCCATTAAGATTAAGGGAAAATGTTCAACGACGTGTTGAAATGCAATTTATAGGCTTAGTGCGTTGAGCAGTAGTTAATGGATGCAAGGTGGTACATAAAGATCTGAATAGAATGGTTATGCTTATAAAATTAACGGGTATGATTATTCTATGTCTTACAGAGAAAGCAGGCTTGGCCTGCAGTCATGCACCTATGGCTGCAGCTCCACTTGCCACAGAAAATGACGGTGCTCGTTGTCTGCGCTGGAGCACAGGTAAGAGGATGAGAAAGAGAGAATAGGGATCTCTGGAGCATTTTCAAATGATTTTCAGTGGCCTGGTTTTTGTTTTTAATTTTTATTCCATGCAGATAGCCACTAACTCAGACATTCAGAACTATGATGTCATATTTCTTCCTTTTCCTCTCCTCCCTTCTCCACCCCCTCTTTCAACACAGCCTTCACATAATCATCAGCATTGTAATTTGCAGGAAATAAAATTTTCGTCAAGTTCAATTTATGTTTTCCACTCGCATTTAGGAAGAGCATATTATCTTACATTTCTGGATTGTGAAGTTCTTTTTTTAAGGAAACATCGCCCTGCAGATGATGCCACATGAGGTGCAGATTCGTCAACTCGTGATCATTTCCAGTTATGTAAAGTGCTTTCTGCCAATAGCTAAATGATGGATTGTGCTAGTTCTACTGTGTTTTTTGTTTGTATACATAGTCAAGGCTCATGGAGGAGTGAGAACACAGAACGGATCAGGATGCAATATAACAAAAAGTAAGAGCAGAAGGAGAAGGGGGGAAGTAGACGAATACGGACAAACAAGGGATGATGAGGAGTAGGCAACAATGCAAGGGGTGGACAATATGGATGAAGAGGTGAAATTTTGGGATGGGTGGGGTGATTTTAGGGGTGTAGAAAAGATCATTGTTTTGGAGGGGGGGGATGATTTGAGTTGGCGGTGAACAGCTCTTTTGAAGACCTGGAGGGAGGACTGAGATTGAAGAGAGTGAGGAATATGGTTCCACAGGTGGGAAAAGGAGGAACAGATGAGTGGAGGTGAGAGGAGAGAGGGTGCAAGACCAGAAATGAGGTGGAAGATGACAGACCCGTCGGTGATGGCGAAGTGATAGGGTCATAGACTCGGCTTCATCACTATAAATTCCAATGATCTTGAACTACTTGGTTGAAAATCAATGGTGTCCATCCACTCTAGTTCTCATGAATGCAAAGTTGTACCACATACAAATTGTACCACATAATTGGACCAAGCATTTGCAGGTAGGTCAAGTCTTTTGCCAAGAAATGCAACTGGGAAATGAAAGTTCTATGATGAGATACATTTATGTGTAATTTTACCTATGTATCACCTGAAAGTAATAATCTTACTATAATTCACCAAATGTCTGTCCGTCTGTCTGTCTGTCTGTCTGTCCGTTCCCAGGTACCGCAAAAACGGCTGAACCGATTGCAAATAAATTTTGGGTGGGTAATCCTGGGACCCCCTGGAGTAAAATAGGCTTTATTGTTTTTCCAATTTTTTCCCCAATTTTCCAATTTTTCCAATTTTCCAAACACGATGGAATAATATTTACCGATATGAACAGTGATGTGGCTTTTATTGAAATTCTACAAATACTGTTTAGATTTTGATGATTTGTGTGTGATATGATTTAATGGATGTTTATATAAATCGTTTAAAATAAAAAAAGCCTTCAATTTCTGATATTTTGCCTTTTACCCCGCCCATAGGGCAGGTACCGTTGCTAGTCTTACTATAATTCACCAAATGTCTGTCTGTCCATTCGAAGGTACCGCAAAAACGGCATAAAATCCGCAAAAAAGGTCAATGTTGCAAAAAAGGTCAACTCAAACCTAACCCTAACCCCCCCCCCCCCCTCCCCCCCCCTCCCCCCCCCCCCGTCCGTCCCCATATCCATATTCCATATTCAGCACTCTGTGTGCTCCAGAGGTTCTCTATAGCTGATGACATAAGGAGCAATTTCAAATGCAAAATATCCAGTATAATCTCAGGGAGGATGTGTATTGCATGGGCATGTGGGGTAAAGCCAATTAGTGCAACTTGTGCTACTTTTGTGTTCGGCTTCCTTGAGTGGTGCTTTGTCCAAGGAAGAAAGAGGGGTTGCTTCCAGCAATAATCCTGTCTCTGGAAAGATATTTGAAGCTTTTAAGATTCTCCTTAAGTGCAATACATTTATTATATATGCACAGCCAAATGGGCCAAACTGAAGATTGAATGAAAATTGAGGAAAGGGAGGAAATGGTGAAGGATAGATGGTAGAAGGGAAGGAGGAAGGTTTTGGAAGATTGGAGCAACAGGTGGGAAAGGAGGTGGGTATGACAAAGGAGTAAAGGCCAGGAAGAGAAGGGCTGAATGTGGCAGATGAATTGGATGTTGGTGTGGGAAATGTGGGAGCAATTATTCATTCTTACTCGAAATTCAAGAAGAGTTACGGCAATTGAATGAATTATTGTTTCCACACTTCCCACTCCCAACATCCAAGTCTTCTACAATTTCATGTAAAGGAATCTAGCAATTCTCCAAATTTAGCTGTTCAGCAGGATTAATGTTTAATTGAGTGACAGATGTTGGTTGCTTGTGAGAATGCTCAAGACTGATTCCCAATTCGCGACCATTTTTGAACTCACTACATTCTTTAAACACACAACTCAAAATCATCTGAAAAGGCAAAGCCCGTCCGCGTCCGTTTGTATTCAGATGGCTTCTTTTTCTTCCATATGCACAAAAAACAATCCGCTTGTCGCTTTTCATTGGTGAACCAATTGAGTAACCCAATATGCAAATTATTTAAATTTCAGGCGAATCAGGTGAAAATTGGTGATTTTATGCAACCTTAACCTTTGACCTTTTGATCTAAAAAAACAAAACAATCAGCTTCTAGATTTTGATTGGTGAACCAATTCTGTGACCTAATATGCAAATTCTTTAAATTTCAGGTCAATTGGACGAAAATTGGTGATTTTACGCAACCTTGACCTTTGACCTTTTGATCTAAAAAAACAATCAGCTTGTAGCTTTTCATTGGCGAACCACTTGAGTGACACAATATGCAAATTCTTAAAATTTCAGGTCAATTACATGAAAATTGACAATTTTATGTGATGCTGACCTTTGACCTTTTGACCAAATTATTAATTTGCCTTCTCCATATTCTCATAATAAAGCTTTGTTGAAAAATTGATGACAAAACTCAAATGGTAAATTGAAATTTCAGGTCAATTGGATGAAAGTTGATTTTAGGTGACGCTGACCTTTCACCTTTTTACCTTTGACAAATTATTAATTTGGCTTCTCCATATTGTAAACAGATGTTTGGTACTGCAGAAGTTTAAAATACAAGAAAACAAACACGACATAATAACAATAACCAAAGCTTTTCGTGCTGTACTCAAGGTAATTCAGAGCAATGACGTAATTGGTAATCTGATCACTCATTGGTTGACTCGGTCACCACTATCTCTGGCTCCGATTGGCTGGAGCGGAGTTGAGAGCGATGACTGACCAGCACCAATACCCTGAAGGGAGGCGGGGGGGGGGTGTGGTTCCCCCAAAGCTGGGGACTCACCATTTGCAGAAATACCATGGACAGCGTTCGGGGCAACACCTTTAATATTTCCACGTTGAAAGAGAATGAGAGAATGTACAAATGACTTTTGACGACACAATGTAGGATCCGTGGAATGGATGAAGGTTGCATTTAACATATGTAGATGTAACGTACTCAATATCTTGAACATATCTGCATTGTACTGGTCTGCACAATCGGGGTTGGCAGCCAAGTGTCTTGAATGGCAGAAAAAGAAGAAATGGCGGACAGTCCTTGAACGTTCGTACATGCTCGCACCGGTTGAATCCTCACTCCGAAGTTTTTTTTCTTCG
Organism: Myxine glutinosa; assembly: GCF_964187855.1. Taxonomy (NCBI): domain Eukaryota; kingdom Metazoa; phylum Chordata; class Myxini; order Myxiniformes; family Myxinidae; genus Myxine; species Myxine glutinosa. The sequence goes on from NC_136270.1 coordinate 99,147,444, forward strand.
AATCGCCAGCGGGACATCCTGTTTGATACGATCAGACAAGCTTTGGGTTGTACGGCCAACGTACAAAGCTTCACATCGGCACTTAAACTCATAGATAACTTTGCTGATTTGTGAGGTGGGCAGCACTTCCTTGTTGACTGACGTGAGCAGACGGCGAGAGGTGAAGATTACTCGTGGTTGCACAGCCAGGTACGTGTTTGATACCGTATGTTTGAGTTGTTCTTCAAACCTTCGTGATGATTGTCCTTTCCAATTTTTGTCCATTTGTCAGGAACGATCTTGTGTTCCTTTGTCGTTTTGAGAAACTTGTGCACAAATCTCTTAATTCTATATAATCTCCATATTATCATCATAAAGCTTTGTTGGAAATTTGATGACAAAACTCAAACGATGAATTGAAATTTCAGGACAATTGGATGAAAATTGATGATTTTATGTGATGCTGACCTTTGACCTTCACAGAAGTGATTGCTGACCTCCTGATATGCAGGAGCTAACTACATGAAAACATGCATCACTAAATTGTGCAGACTGTGTCCGATGAAGTTCAGCTGGTTTGATCCCTTTTGCAAGGAAATGAATGGTGTACCATTATTCTAGAACACATGTGACTGCTGACCACCATGGTGGTGCTTTGACCAGCATTGATGTAAATTACTTATCATTTCACAAAAATTCAGCCTCCAACTGTATTTTGTCCATTCTCGATGATAAGAAATCCATGTCGATCTTTAAGCGCCACTGTACTTGCAAATCTCTCACAACCTTTTTGGTTCCTATGAAATCAACACACAGCAACGTTTTCACTTTGCAGCAACAGAGCATAATGGTGAACACGTTTCTTAAATCACAGACCATGCTGAATGCTCATCGCAACTTGTTTCCTAATTCGTTATTACAAAAAGCACAGAAGACACATGTTGTTTGTCCAAACTCAGAGGGTTCCATTCACATCTGTATTTCATAGCAACCATCAGGCAGAAGTGGAATGTTTGGAATGCTTCCATGTGTACAAACTGGCCTGCTGGATGAAGGAACTTTGGCTCATAAAATGTGTGGGGCAAATAATTTACTGTTTGTGAACTCGTTCTTTACTTTTTTGGGGCCTGGGGAAGGCACAGAAGGATGTTCCACCGCTAAGCAGATTTAAATCAACTTGCCTGCAGCCACACCTATGTCTGCCACTGCAGATGAGGTCTAGGACGGTGATGATACGAATGCAATGGAAACACTGCAGTGCTGGAAGCAGTGCTCATTGTCAGGGTAAGCCGAAGATTTAATGTTACGGATGGACAGCAGACATGACCCAGGCACCCCCTCAAGAATATGCCTCGTTCTCACCCCTCGTTAGATCACACGGACATGTGGTTGGAGATCATGCCAGAGTTACACACATGTCATTTGGAGCATGCAGTCAGTCTTAGAAGAAGTTAATGCATAAGAAAGTGCTGAAATGTATATCCGGATCCGTATTCGTATCCGGATCTGTATTCGTATCTTCACCAAAATCGAATAAATTTGTCCTTGTTACACCCCCAACTTGTCCACCAAGTTTTGTCCGAATCAGAACCGAACTTTGGAGAAGGAGGAGGCCATTCGGCCCATCGTGCCTGCACAAACCAATCCTGGTATGGTACCCATCCGCACGTAAGCTACCTACCATCCACACAAGCCAATATCCCCATACCCCTCCATTTCCAATGCATATACAGTCACGTGAAAAAGTAAGTACACCCCATGTAAAGTTTTGACTTTTTCAACATGTTTCAACATACAGCTATTTGATCTTCATTTCAACAATATTGATAGATAAAGGTGATATAATATAACAAATATGATGGAACATTTACATTTTGTAGTCCATTGTATAATTTAAATAAACAGAAATGCAAATTTCGCATCTGGAAAAAGTAAGTACACCCCTACATTTATCACTACTTCAAATACCTAAAATTAGAATCAGGTGCACCAGCTCAGGTGCAAATGATTAGAACATCATTAGAGAGGATCTTGGAGGAACTTGTCTTATTTAAACCTCAGACATTTCGTTTGGTTTGCTCTTTGATGTTGAAGTGTGTGGCGTCACCATGCCTAGATCAAAAGAGCTCTCTGAGGCCTTCAGAAAGAAGGTTATAGATAGATGCCTACGAGTCTGGGAAGGGATTTAAAAAGATCTCCAAACAATTTGAAATCAATCATTCGACTGTCTGGAAGATCATCTACAAGTGGAGAAGATTCCAAACAACTGCCAACTTGTTCAGGCCAGGCCACAAAATGCTGAAAGAAGTCTCTAAGAACCCCAGAATGTCATCACGGTACCTACAGGTAGCTCTTGCCACTGTTGATGTCAAAGTGCACAAGTCTACCATTAGAAAGAGGCTGCACAAATTTGATCTGCATGGGACGTGTGCCAGTAGGAAGCCTTTGCTGTCCAGAAAGAACATCAGGGCAAGACTAAAGTTTGCCAATGAACACTTAGGCAAAGACCAGCACTCTGGAACAATGTGCTCTGGACAGATGAGTCAAAGGTAGAGCTATTTGGCCACAGTACCAGAAGACATGTTTGGCGAAAACCAAAGACAGCATTTGACCACAAGAACCTGATACCATCTGTAAAGCATGGTGGTGGAAATATTATGGTTTGGGGCAGCTTTGCTGCATCAGGGCCTGGGCAGCTCACCATCATAGAATCCACTATGAATTATTCATTGTACCAGAGGGTGCTTGAGGATAATGTGAGGCCATCTGTCGGAAAGTTTGAGCTCAACCAAAAGTGGACCTTGCAACATGACAATGACCCTAAACATACCAGTAAATCCATCAAGGAATGGCCGAAAAGAAAGAAATGGAGGGTTCTGGAATGGCTAAGTCAAAGCCCGGATCTAAATCCCATCGCGATGTTGTGGGGGATTTGAAACAAGCTGTGCATGCAAGAAACCCCTCAAACATCGCACAGCTGAAAGAATTCTGCATGGAGGAGTGGGCAAAAATTTCTCCCAGTCGATGTCAGAGACTGGTAGACAGTTATAAGAAACGCCTACTTGAGGTTGTTTCTGCCAAAGGGGGCAATACCACCTATTAGAGCCAAGGGTGTACTTACTTTTTCCACATGTGAAATTTGCATTTATGTTTATTTAAATTATACAATGGACTACAAAATGTAAATGTTTCATGATATTTGTTATATTATATCACCTTTATCTATCAATATTGTTGAAATGAAGATCAAATAGCTGTATGTTGAAATATGTTGAAAAAGTCAAAACTTTACATGGGGTGTACTTACTTTTTCACATGACTCTAGGTACCTATCCGAATCCCATTTAAAACTATCCACCCCCTCTGCTGCCACTACCTTTCCTGAGAGACCATTCCACACATTATCTACTCTCCGAAAGTCTCCTGCCTTAAAACTGCCCGAACTCTCATAGTCTTTACCCTTAAGCTATGAAACCTGGTCTTAACGCTGGCTACTCTGATGAAAAACAACACTACACCGATTCTGTCCACGCCCTTCGTTATGGTAACATCTCGATCAGATGTCTTCGCAATCACATGAAGTCCTGTCTCCTTGAATCGCTCCTTGAAGTCTCGTAGCGTAGTCTACATAGCCCTGGAATCAATGGAGTTGTTCAATACTGACCCCTCACTATGGCAGCTCTGCCCTTCCTGAGTTGTAGTGATCAAAACTGTGCACAATATTCCAGATGAGACCTCACTACCTCTTGATTTATAATTTTATAACCTATCCCCACTTACGAATAAACCAAAAACCCCGATAACTCTTTTTACCTATAGCTGCCTAGCAATGTGCAGTTTGCTTACCTCCTCCACCCATACCCGCATCTATTTATCACACCCAGATCTTTCCCTGTGTGACATGCTCGAAGACTGCTCCTTGCATTCTGTAATCCTTATTTTCATTATTCTTACCAATCCCCAACACCTTGCATTTCTTGATGTTAAACTGCATCTGGTCATATTTTTTTCTCTTTTTTTGTACTTGGGCTAAGGCTCTTAATGGAGCTGACACACACACACACACACACACACACACACACACACACACACACACACACACACACACACACACACACACACACAGAAACACACACACACACACACACACACACACACACACCCCTTCAGGGTGAGACGAACAAGACAGTCAGCCATCTTGGATCTGATCTCGAAAATAAATGACATGCATAATGCATATGTAAGCCATTATTCATTGTCTATGTGCCAAGTTTAAACAAGATTGGTAAATGCATGTCTGAGAAATGGTTGAGGACGTGTTGAAGGCCGAAAAAAATCTATTGCTGGTCTCTGGTCAGACCAATGTTCCAGAATTGATGCGGCGATGTGTTTTTTTTTTTTTTTTTTTTTTTTGAAAAGCATGGATTGCACATATAAAGGTGTTGTTTTTTGTGTCCTCATGCCTTGCGGCCCTCCTCAACTGCCGTGGCGCCATCCAGAGAGAAATTAAAGACGGCCAATGGGACAGGTCGGCCTTTTTGTAAATAATGAACACAAGTGTAATAAGTTATTTTAAAATGTATTTATTCTGAAAATCATTAAGTTCTTCAAGCATATTATAGACTGCCATTTCGTTCTCGAGAACACCTCGCCGTACCGTCAAACTTTCCAATGCGTCGATCGCATCAACACTGCGCATGCGCAAGTGGTCTAACAGGCGATTGCCGAAGCATTTGAATGCTGAAAAAACCGCGAATGCGCAAATGACTACACCCCTGGACCAATCTTCGTGTATGGGATGACACGCTGCATGTGTATCAAAGCCGCGCATGCGCAGATGGGCTGTATGGTGTGGTTCAAATCGGCGCATTCGCAGCTGGGCTAAAGCGGAGGCGCTTGAATCCATGCCGATGGTCTCCCGCGATCTCTTCTCCCAGTCCACCAGATTATCACAGACACTTACAACTTCATGACAAAAGAGATTGGATCCAGGCTTAACTAACGAGACCACCCGTAGCTCTCTAGGCCTTCTGGTTGCTTCACACGAACCGATGGTCACTCTGGCTGAGCTCCAGAGATCCTGTGTAGAGATGGGAGAAACTTCCAGAAGGACAACCATCACTGCAACACTCCACCGATCTGGGCTTTATCGCAGAGTGGCCAGACGGAAGCCTCAACTCAGTGAAAGACCATACATCGCATCGGGTTCCTGGTCACCTCTCTTACCAAGGCCCTTCTCCCTCGATTGCTCAGTTTGGCCGGGCGGCCAGCTCTAGGAAGAGTCCTAGTTGTTCCAAACCTCTTCCATTTAATAATTATGGAGGCCACTGTGCTCTTGGGAACCTTCAATGCAGTAGAATTTTTTTTGTAGGCTTCCCCAAATCTGTGCCTCGACACAATCCTGTCTCTGAGCTCTGCAGGCAGTTCCTTCGACCTCATGGCTTGGTTTTTGCTCTGATGTGCATTGTCAGCTGTGAGACCTTATATAGACAGGTGTGTGCCTTTCCAAATCATGTCCAATCAATTGAATTTACCACATGTGGACTCGAATCAAGGTGTAGAAACATCTCAAAGGTGATCAAGAGAAATGGGAGGCACCTGAGCTAAATTTCAAGCGCCGTAGCAAAGGGTCTGAATACTTATGTCGATGTGATATTAAAAAATTTTCTTTTTAATAAATTTGCAAAACTTTCTAAAATCCTATTTCCTCTTTGTCATTATGGAGTATTTAGTGTCGATTGATGAGGGAAAAAATGAATTTAAACGATTTCAGCATAAGGCTGCAACATAACAAAATGTGAAAAAAGTGAAGGGGTCTGAATACTTTATGAATGCACTGTAAGTCCAACGGGAACTAATAAATATTAATGTGAGAGGAAATTTGGGGTAATGCCCGGCATGCAAGTGTTTTAGCCTAATTTTAGAGTGCTGAATCTGAATAAAAATGTATGCTGGGCTTAATTTTCACACTTTCAGCCTCTAAAATGAAAAACAAAATGGCCATAATTTGAAAATGATATTTGGCACGATTTAGATCCAATTGAAGCCTATACTCCTTTATTTGGTGTCCAAACCATTTCTTCATAGTCCTCAGGTCTGATGATGTATCATGTGCTATCTTGGAGATGATGTATCAATATACCATTTTATGGCAGCTATCTTGGATTCCAAGATGCCCACCATTTTGGCCTTAATTTTGCTGTTCAAGATATTCTCTCCCAATGGCACATCTCGACTAGAGACACACTCTGCACTCAATTAGTGTTCTCCATAATCTGCCGACATGAGATGCATAAACTATGCTTGAACATTTACCAATTGTGGCCAAAGACCCAGAAATATCCTTAACAACGTACATTGAAAACCGATCAACGGAGGAAATTGAAACATTACCACATGCTGCATGACAATTTTATATAGCGCATATTGAGCATTCAGTCACGTGAAAAAGTAAGTACACCCTTTGTAAAGTTTTGACTTTTTCAACATATTTCAACATACAGCAATTTGATCTTCATTTCAACAATATTGAAAGATAAAGGTGATATAATATAACAAATATCATGAAACATTTACATTTTGTAGTCCATTATATAATTTAAATAAACATAAATGCAAATTTCGCTTGTGGAAAAAGTAAGTACACCCCTGCATTTATCACTACTTCAAATACCTAAAATTTGAATCAGGTGCACCAGCTCAGGTGCAAATGATTAAAACATTGTTAGAGAGGATCTTGGAGGAACCTGTCTTATTTCAACCTCAGACATTTAGTTTGGTTTGCTCTTTGTTGTTGAAGTGTGCGGTGTCACCATGCCTAGATCAAAAGAGCTCTCTGAGGCCTTCAGAAAGAAGGTTGTAGATGCCTACGAGTCTGGCTATGGATTTAAAAAGATCTCCAAACAATTTGAAATCAATCATTCGACTGTCCGGAAGATCATCTACAAGTGGAGAAGATTCCAAACAACTGCCAACTTGTTCAGGCCAGGCCGCCCCAGCAAGTTCAGCCCGAGAGCTCAAGACCTCAAGACCTCAAGATGCTGAAAGAAGTCTCTAAGAACCCCAGAAGGTCATCACGGGACCTACAGGTACTCTTGCCACTGTTGACGTCAAAGTGCACGAGTCTACCATTAGAAAGAGGCTGCACAAATTTGATCTACATGGGAGGTGTGCCAGAAGGAAACCTTTGCTGTCCAGAAAGAACATCAGGGCAAGACTACAGTGTGCCAATGAACACCTTGGCAAAGACCAGCACTTCTGGAACAATGTGCTCTGGACAGATGAGTCAAAGGTGGAGCTATTTGGCCACAGTACCAGAAGACATGTTTGGCGAAAACCAAAGACAGCATTTGACCACAAGAACCTGATACCAACTGTAAAGCATGGTGGTGGAAATATTATGGTTTGGGGCAGCTTTGCTGCATCAGGGCCTGGGCAGCTCACCATCATAGAATCCACTATGAATTCTTCATTGTACCAGAGGGTGCTTGAGGATAATGTGAGGCCATCTGCTGGAAAGTTGAAGCTCAAACGAAGGTGGACCTTGCAACATGACAATGACCCTAAACATACCAGTAAATCCACCAAGGAATGGCTGAAAAGAAAGAAATGGAGGGTTCTGGAATGGCCAACTCAAAGCCCGGATCTAAATCCCATCGAGATGTTGTGGGGGGATTTGAAACGAGCTGTGCATGCAAGAAACCCCTCAAACATCGCACAGCTGAAAGAATTCTACATGGAGGAGTGGGAAAAAATTTCTCCCAGTCGATGTCAGAGACTGGTAGACAGTTATAAGAAACGCCTACTTGAGGTTGTTTCTGTCAAAGGGGGCAATACCACCTATTAGAGCCAAGGGTGTACTTACTTTTTCCACATGCGAAATTTGCATTTATGTTTATTTAAATTATACAATGGACTACAAAATTTAAATGTTTCATGATACTTGTTATATTGTATCACCTTTATCTATCAATATTGCTGAAATGAAGATCAAATAGCTGTATGTTGAAATATGTTGAAAAAGTCAAAACTTTACATGGGGTGTACTTACTTTTTCATGTGACTGTACATCAAAAACTGTTCACCTTAGGAAATTAAAACGTTACCACATGTTACATGACCATTTGATATCGCGCATATTGAATGGACATCGAAAACCATTCAACAGAGGAAATTGAAAATTACCACATGGTACATGAACATTTAATATAGTGCATATTGAGCGTACATCGAACACCATTCAACAGAGGAAATTGAAACTTTACCACATGTTACATGACCATTTGATTTTAGCACATATTGAGTGTACATCGAAAACCATTCAACAGAGGAAATTGAAACTTTACCACATGGTACATGACAAATTGATATCGCGCATATTGAGCGTACATCAAAAAACGTTCAACAAAGGAAATTGAAACTTTACCACATGGTACATGACCATTTGATATAGCGCATATTGAGCATACATCAAAAACCGTTCAACAAAGGAAATTGAAACTTTACCACATGGTACATGACCACTTTTGTTGTAGAACATATTACTTGGATGATGCCCGCTCCCCTTACTTGGATATCTTACATGGTGAATTGAACAAAGTCTAATGCCCAGAGATTAACAAAAAAGAGAAGAGTTGGCTCGCATCAAATCCTTCTCAAGACTACGCGTACTCTATGAACAATACTCTATGAATAGAGTAAGTACTCTAATAGAATAATAGTAATAAGAATTATGAATAGAGTAAGTACTCTATGAATACCATCTAGTTTAGTTTATAAAATCGGTGTAAATGTTTATTTTGTGCGTAATGTAAGTTGGATGAATATTTTAATATGTACTTTTGACTCGCTGCATAAACATTTCACGAGGTTACTGAGCTATTCTAAAGGGTAAACGTTTCATGTTGTTCAACAGCACAATAAATGTAACAAAGTTGCAGGTTTGAATGTCTTGTATCATTCAAAGAAAAAGTTTTAAACTTCCATTTTCTTCGTTGCAAATACCTTGTTTGAGATTACCATGCCATGCTCTTAAAAAGTGCATTGCAACTTTAGTGTCCTGCATATATTTCTCATTTATTTGGATTCAATTGAGAGCTACATTTCTTGATGGGCTGCACCTGCACCACATGTTGACAGGCCATAAAGATTCAGTAGGTTATTTCAATCGCATATACTTTTTGTCATTCTCAGGACGCCTCCATAGCACATCGCTTTCACCTCATGAGGGAGAAACACCCTGAGAGATTCAACAGCAGGAGAAACCCAAAGGCAACATGACACAATTACTTATACATTCATTTATGCACCACCCTCGGAGGTCATTCAGTCACAACGCTAAGTGAAAGGTCATTCCTGGAGGGTTGACAGCGGCAGAATGCAGATAAAAAAAATGTGTACGTTCAGAGATGTAGTCTTACGACTGATAAATAAATTATTGTGACATTTCGGTTTTTTTAAGCTAATGCTCATGAGATATCCTCCTTTAATTAAGTCTTCAGCACGGAGATTGTGGAACATTGATTCAAGTGGTCAAACAATGTCCGCTTGTAGAAGCGGACAAAAAACGAGAGGTCACTGCGATAAGGTGTAACGTTACTGCACGTCTAAAACTGCTGACTTTTTACCTTCAATTAAACATTCTCAAATAAAGATTTTTATTTTATTTTACAGCTTAGGCCTTTCAGACTAGACGGATTTATGGAAAAAGGCCATGTATAAGATTCTAGGTGCATTTTTGGGTAAAAGTTTGGAACCTCACTTTTTAACATATTTAGGGTATGCTGAATTCGATTAACCCGGTTTCCAAACCGAATTTTTAGTTTTTGACCTTCTAATTAGCATAAACAAAATGGCCGCCAAATTGCCATTTTTGGACTATTTCTTTGAACAAGCATTTATATATCATGTATATACATGCAGCTCTTTTTACTTTAACTTTACAACTTTTACTCCAAAATGCACCTATAAGCTTATACGTGGCCTTTTTTCATAAATCCATCTAGTCTATATAATATGCTTGGCGACATATTGAAAGAGACATTCAAACTGATATTGAAATTGGACACTATAAAATGGGAAATGGTTTTAATAAGACAATGTTTCATACAACCATTTATTCTAAAATTAAGTATACATGGCCATGAAGCACAAACATTCAGGAATGTCACACATGTTGTTTTGCCAAACTACACACATGTTGTTTTGCCAAACAAACTATCAAATTCATACAAGAGGTCTGATCATCACTTTGTTGCTGACAGGCACACATTGATGTGCACCTCAACTCTGAATAGCAACATTTGCAGCATCGAGTCTTGCATTGCTTCTGGCATGCACAACAAATCATCTCGAGGCAACTTTCTGAAATGGAAGTTTGTGAAATGGTAGCAGTGCTGTGGACAAACTTATCGGTAGATTGTTTAAAACAGCATCAATTGGTGTATGTACATGATACATAAATGCTTGTTCAAATAAATTGTTCAAAAATGGCAATTTGGTACCCATTTGTTTATGCTAATTATAAGGTCAAAAACTCAAAATTCGGCTTGGGAACCGGGTTCATCGAATTCAGCATACCCTACATATTTTAAAAAGTGGGGTTCCCAACTTTTCCCCAAAAATGCACCTAACATTCACATTTCTCAGAAATCCGTCTAGTCTATTTGGGCTTTGTCTGTCCGTATCTCCCCACAAACTTACACCAATCAGAGCTGAGGATCTGGTCACATGACAGGGGGACAGCATTTGGTAACCATTACAGTTGACAGTTCTCTAAGGATCTGTTTTATCCATGAGCTTGCAGAAGGGACAACCAGCTTAATGACCTCTCTAAAATATACACTCCACGATTCAGTGCCCTCTCCTGGGATTGCTCGAGAACAGCTGTTCGACTCAAATTTGAACAAGTCAGGGGTTGACCCCAATAGAGCATTTCTCAGACGCAAGCAGGTTTCCACAGGCATGTCCTACCATTTGATTATACTTCCGACTCCCCTCTAAAATAAACTGAAACATCATTAATTTTCCACACATCTTTACCAGAATCTCCACAAAACACCGGCCTTGTCAAGTGCCCGGACTGCCATCTCTTTGCGGTATGTGTTGCGGATTATTAGCTTGGATGAAATTGCAGTTTTTCAAAATGCCATGTTTCTGCAGGAATATTTGATGGATCAATTATATTTAACTGAATGCATACAAGTAACCTCTTGAACTATCCGTAGGAGTAGTTAATGTTATTTGAAGGCTAGTTATTGTAAGGCATGTGAAATATTTTGCCGTCCATATCCCGAGCAGGGCCAATTAAATGCAGACATTGATGGTAAAAAAAATTAAATGTTAGCATTTCCCATTTAGGATAATATATTGCATTTAAGCTCTGCTAATGTCAATGTTGTCAGGAGAATTTGCATAATGCCTTTTTCCAAACCTGGCATCTCGCTAAAGACTAGATTTACAAATTGTCATTTTCTGGTTCAAGTGAATATGATAATGTTAAGTAAGCATTTTACCAGTTTCCTAGACTGCTGTGGTCTGCATGGGAATGCATTTTCTGATCTGCATATTAAACCATCTAAACTTCATTATTGCATTCTGCCAATCTTATTAACCATTTGTGCAAAGGTAATTTGCTTTGTCTCTTTTATACCAAGGAAGCATTTCATTTCACCGAGACATCCTGGAATTTTTTTTTTGTGTCAGCGAGATTTGGGTAATGCTGTCAAGTTGATCTCTCTGCAATTTTATACCGAGAGCAGGTGGGACATAACGGAAATAATCACTCTGGCTTTGGAGCGAGAGGTCCAGCAATTGCATCTGGCTTCATCCTGTTGCTTTTGACTTTTCCAGGATGTAGAATCGATTTTATTGAATAAGTAAACTGTCCAAAAGTCACCACAAATGTGAGGGCATCTTTCTCTATCTTTGTCTTTCTTTGTCCTAGAAAATCTGTCTCACCCTATTACTCTGGAAGGATCATCAAAATAACGCACCTATTTATTACCTTGGCCATCCACTGAATGAGGTACAGTCTCTTGAACTTCTAGGCCTCAAAATCAGCTATGATTTTTTCCTGGGCTGACAAAGCAAAGATGGCCTCCAAAGCCAACCACAAACTGGGCATCCTCTGTCGATCCAAGTCTTTCCTTGGAAAATTGAGGTACTCACAGTCTACAAGGTCTTTGTCCATAGCTCAATGGAGTACTGCTCTCCACTATGGGCTGGTGCTCCAGCAGCACATCTTTATCTCCAGAGATCTGGAGAATCTAAAGCTGTCAACATTATTGGAATCTCCCATGATGAGGCCAACGCACACGGTCTATTGCTCCCACATCGCAGTGGTCTGTTTTCTTATGTCTATTTTCCAGTATTGCTCCTTCTGCTCTATCAGTCCTCTGATCCTCCCTGTCTACTCCAGGATGGATTGTTATTTCAGCTATCGCCTCCTTAAAAAAACTTTCAGAATCCAGTCTCACTGCTCAACTCAACTCTTTATTGCTTGTTTCTGCCATATATGGAACCATCTTCAGAGGTTGTTCTGTCTCACTCTTCCCTCCAGGACTTCAAGCAAGCAGTGCGCTGCCATCTCTTCTCATCTGCAATTCTGTCCCATGACCTTTATTATCCCCATTAACCTTTGCTGACCCAACCATCTTACTTTTCCTAACCCAACGTTTACTCAATCTGTAAACTTTCCCAGCTGGATTTGACAAATGCTCCCTTCTGGATTTGGTCATGACCAACTTCTCCACCATTGTCAAGTTGTGCTCTTCCTTGCTCCAATTGGTTAATCTCAGCATGTGCTTGTGAAAATCAACATTTCTCTAGCCATTCTCGAGAGTTCTCCGGCAATTATCGACTATGATTCTGCAACTGGACCATATGACATCAACTCGCATGTCCTAAAATCCTGCTCTGCTGTTCTTGCACATCATCTCTTTGGCTTTCTCAACCTATAATTTGGCCTAAGTGATCTTCTCTCTGCTTGGAAATCAGCCAACATCACTGCATTACATTAAGGGGGGGGGGGGGGGGGGGGGAAGGTGCAAATTCAGATCACCTAAACTACAGACTTGTGAGCTTACTTTCAATATGTAATCAACAATATCATGTGATCCATCATTGCTATTGACATAAAATCATTATTTTCTCCAACAACTCGTCTCTGATGATCAATTTGGTTTCAGACCAGGTCACTCTATCTTGCACCTATTCTGCTGCTACTCTCCCAACAATGGATGGAGACCCTCAATGTCAGACATGCTATCAGGACCATCCCACTGGACATATTTCAAGCTTTCCTTACAGTTTAGCATCCCACCTTGCTCTCCAAACTCTCTGCTATCCTGCAAGGTAAACTCCACTCTTGGATTACTGGATTCCTCCACTCTCGTTGCTAACATGTGGATTTCAATGGAATCCTTTCATCAACTTCCCTGTCAAGGCTTTCGTGCCCCAAGCCAGTATTCTACGCCCAATCCTTTTCATAATCTTCATTTACAATCTCACTGACCTTCTGGAAAATTGTCTTTGTCTCTTGGCAGATGACTCTACTCTCTGCCGTGACATCTCTCATCGTTCAGACATAACAAACATCCCTCCCTCTCTTCAGAATCCTGGTGTTGGCTTTGTGGTTAGGGTGCTGGCTTGGGATCCTAGGATCCTGGCTTCAAATCCTGGTCGATCGCTGAATTAACGCCAGGGGGGTTGACTCAGCCTGTCATCCTTCCGAGGTCGGCAAATTGAGTACCAGTTCACTGGTAATTCCCTGTGTGTCGCAAGTGGTGACTAACAGGGTTGGCGGCATGAAGGGCATCCAGCCGTAAAATATCGCTTCCGGCCCGGCCGTGGCCGAAGCCGTTGATTCCGCCGTAGCACGCTAACGCGTAGGCTCGCGCGTCCCTGGTCCGCCGGGGCTCCGCGGGTGTCCTACCGTGCCCGGCACCGCTATTCTCTCAAACTTCCGGGAGTAGGTGCCGGTGCCCGGGGACGGAGTTCGCTGTCTAAACATGGTAGCGCTAGGCCAGTGGGACCGCCGGGACCCATGTGCACTCACACGTTGTTCTGCGCGTGGGTGGCAGTATCAGACCGGGGCGCCCAAACGCTCCCCGGCTAAAGTTCATCCTGGAAGCGCCCACATTGTGTGGACAAACCCCACCAAGTCGAGGGCCACGTGGTCAGGAGAACCTCGTCCCTTCTGGTCACACTGTGCCTATCGGCCGGCCTCGAAGACCGAAATTGTGACTATGTCACCCTAAAAAACCGCAGTGCCCCAAAAAAGGCCAACCCCTGCTCTGTGGAGTAAAATGGCCTTCCTCCCTCTCTTCAGACCTTGACAGAATCACAAGCTGGTCCAACACTTGGAATATGTCTTTTAATCCTGAGAAATCCCATACACTCTCATTTTCTCTCTCTCTGAATGGACAGCCTGGCAAAACCTCACATCTACTGTCTTAGCAATCCCTCTTGAGGAAGTTCAGTGACTCAAACTCCTGCGTCTCACTTTCAGCCATGATTCTTCTTCGGCAAACCACATTCAAAGTTGGCCTCAAAAGTCAGTCACCAACTGGACATACTCCATCATTCAACATCCTACTTTAACACTCTTGAACTCCAAGGCTTCATACACAGCTTGATGGAGTACTGCTCTCTCCTCTGTGATAATGCCCCTGCCTCACATATTGGTCAGCTTGATGCCGTGGAAACCAAGGTCTTCAAGATCATTGGAATCTCTCATGATATAGCTGTCTATGGGCCTATCACTTTGCTATCTCAGACAGGTCGGTGTTCTCTGTCTCCTGCCTCTTTTCTAATGTTGTACCCCCTGCCCTCTCCATGCTTTGTTCCCCCTGCCCCTAGGAATCTGCAAGGTGCATGGGGTCCACCAGCAACCGCCTTCTCGTGAAATTCCCAAAAATCCAGAATCACTGCTCATCCTTCACTCATTTGTTCCTCTTTCTTTCCGCCTGTGGAATCAAAATGCACATTTTCTTCAATCACATTCTTCCTTCCAGGTCTTCAAGACAGCTGTTTACCACCACCTCAGATTGTCCTCAATCCAAAACCGTGGTCTCTTAGGCATTTGTTAACCCCTCCTCTATCCACCCGCCCCCACCACCCCAAATTTGTCCACCCCAAATTTATCCACCCCAAATTTGGCTTCTGTATTCATCTTATCCACCCCGTGCATTCTCCCCTACCTCTCATCCTTACCCGCACATCCAATGTTGTCCGTCTCCATTTATTTTCCCTATTGACCCTGTTTTTGGCATTTCCTCCCTTCTCTTTTGACTGTTCCTTTTTAACTCAACTGGACTATGTCCAGCTGAGTTTTTGTTGACACCCAGTGTCCGTCGTCCGTCTGTCGTCTGTCTGTCTGTCGTCTGTAAACAATTCGACGTCTACGCTCTAAAAGTCACAAATATTGATCAAATTTGATGAAACTTGTTATGCAGCATCTTTAAGACATAAACTAGTTTGGGATTGCATTTGGGCGTTGCACGCCCAAAAATGGGTGCGGCAGGGCGGCCATATTGAAAAATCAATTTTTTAGTTTTACTTTTCATGCTTTTCATGCTTTTCATTGTAGTTTTACTTTTCATGCCTCACTTAAAACTCAATTTTTTCTAGTTTCCTGTTTAAACATGAGATACCTTCAACGTTACTGTACCTCTTTAGCACATATAAACTATATAGTTTGTGGTTCTATTATGCATGTTCTAACCATATTGATATAGACCAGTTGCGTTCAGGTTCCCTGGAACCTCTTGGTGTTATGCTGCATCCCGATCCATTCAGTGTTCTAGCATTTCCACAAGCCTCAACTATGTAAACAAAAAAATCTTTCATAATTCATTCACAATTTAGCTATAAATCTCATGTACCGTACAAACTTTGTGTTTGTGTATTTTTTAAATCTCTTTTGTGTGTATGTATGTGCTATGCATGTTTTTCAAATGCTGACGCGAGAACATGTAGTTATTTGTATCAATTTTAAGAGCTGCAGCCTGCATAAGAACCACACTCTGAGATAGCAACCAATGTGACCTCAAGAAGCCCCCAAGAAGACCAGATGACTTGGGCAGGAATTTTGAATGTGTTCAGTGTTCTGGCTATATCTCACCTATCCTTTGCAAAAGACAACGTGGGATCTTTGACATCCACTAAAAAACAATGCTGGTAGATGGGTTATCCGGCTTAACATCCATCCAAGGTACGGCGGGCACATTGATGCCTCTCACCTTGCCTGTGAAACACCAGGATAACAGGTTATAGTTGGGTCATCATTCCAACGCATGCTGAACAACTCAAAGGTAAATTTGCACACCTCTATCCTGCCAGCCCAAGTGGTGTTGTGTAAATGCATGAGGAACTGTAACGGCACTCAGTAGAGAGCATAATTCCGCTAGACGGAACTGTTTGCTTTGCATGCCACTGATAGGTCAGATATGGATTTGGAGCTGAACCAAAATATAATTGGCTTGTTCTTGTCGCCTACCCAACTCTTCCACCAAGTTTTGGCATAAGTCGTCCACAACTTTTTGAAATATCATCCTTCATATCGTTTTTGGCCTTATCACTCAATGGTGAAAAATCACTTGGCAAATTAAAGAAAATTCTCGTATCTGGATCCGTATTCAGATCTTCACCAAATTCGAATCGATTCGTCCTTGTCACACACCCAAAGTGTCCACCAAATTTCGTCCAAATTTGTCGTTAAGTTTTTGAGATATTTTGCTATTTATCGGTTTTAGCACAATCGCTCAATGGTGAAGAATCACTTAAAATAATATTTGATCCGCACCCGGAACTTCACCAAAATCTAATCATTTCGTCCACGTTACACACCCAACCTCTCCCCAAATTTCGTACTAATGCATCCACAACTTTTTTGAGATATCCTGTTCACAAACAAACAGCCAAGGGTGAAAACATCTTGCATCCACCTTCGATGGAGGAGCCAATCAATAAGATCAATGAGACTGTTATAGACAACAATGGGAATAACAAATTTGTTGTACCAATGCAAGTTCATTTCATGGATAATTGAGTCAAAATAGACAGAACATTCTGTATTTTGCTTGAGTCCAAATGTTGGCTATTTCAAGTAATATTTATTCATTGTGATCCAAATTTTGCAAACCATTGACGAGGTTATGCTTTCTATAATTATCTTTTATTCAAAATAAAAAATATTCCTTTATTGGTCTTCTGAAAATTTGTGTTTCAAAGTCGAATAATTTATTCTCGTTTTTAAGTTGTTTACGACAATGATGGCCCTTTGGAGGAAAATGCCGTCTAAGCAGCACTTTATAAAGCAAATGGTATTCATAGAATACTTACCCTGCGCAGTCAACTTGGTGCGGGCCAACTCTTGTTTTTAAAGTTTTTTTTATTCGATCCAATATAACTGCCAGACCACGTGACAATTATAAATTTACACACACTAATATAATTGTTGCGTAGATCACGCTCAATAAATTTAAAAACAGATCAGACTAAGTGTTGTACTTGTCGAATTATGACGTCATAATTAAGGCACCAATGGCGTCATCGTTAACAACACCTATTCCCCATATGGAGTTCTTTACAATGAGCCATGTTTTAATTTTTTCCATGCATCGGTTTTGGAGATTTCGAAGTGCAAAGTTTTTGGAAGATGGCGCCTGTACCACGTGACCTATGACGTCATAATTATCAATAAAAATTATACAGGCGGATGCGCTCTTATGGTGCAAAAGTTCATGTCAATCGGACCGCACGGACCATACGTGTCAAATGTACGGACGGAACCTATTACTTAACCCTTGGCAAATCTTTCGGTGTGTGAAGTTATAGTGTGCACCTTGGAAGTTTCTCGGTGTTTATCTTTCATAAATTAATCGTCTGTTTGCCGCGTCGCGAGCAAGGCTTTTGCCGCGTCGCGAGCGATTTGAAATCGAAGTTAAGTAATTGTTCCCATTTGTATTTTCGTTATAACTGTATTTATTTTATGGTGTGTGTACGTATATTGTGTCCCGAGGAAGATTTTCGGTGCAAATCTTTCATACCTGTATTGAAAACTCGTGTTAATTCGTGTCGTGTATTGAGGCCTTGTACAGTGTACAACCTTGAGGCTTTGTTTTTCTCTCAGCGGTCCGTCGTTTTGTGCTCCAATAACTTTCGTTCTCTGTTTTCCCAGTCTTTTCACCCCATAGCCCTCTTCCTTGTGTAAATCTCAACTCAAAAAAAACAAAAAAAAAACATTTCCTTCTCTGTTCTTATTCCTTGTTCTCATTCGTTTATTCATTCTTATTTGTTCGTTCTCTTCGACCACGTGTTTATCCCCCATTTCCCCAGATAGTTTTCACTGTTATTAACCTTCAATGTTTACACTTTCCCCTCAAGATCTGTATTCCGTCATATATTATAACACCTTTTTCTTCTTCTTCTTTAAAAGGCTGCTTTCGACTTGCTCACCAAATCTATTCATCCCAAAAAAAAATTCCATCTCCTATAGTGCCTTTTTTCTACATTCCCTAAACTCTCCTGCACTCCATCCTCCCTCCAGCATCCTTAAACGTATTTTTAACTCGAAGGTCACAAGAAACTCATTTTGCAATAAATGTTCGTTTCCCATTAATCGTACACTTTCAAAAATCCAATCTCACCCCTCCCCTCCAAATCTTCCCCATAACCCCTCCCCTCCAAATCTTCCCCATCACCCCTCCCCTCCAAATCTTCCCCATCACCCATCCCTTTCAAATCTTCCCCCTTTCCCCTCCCCTCCTAATCCTCCCCATCACCCATCCCTTTCAAATCTCCCCCCTTGCCCCCTCCCTCCTAAACTACCCCCTCACCCCTCCCCTCCAAGACTCCCCCTCGCCCCTCCCCTCCTAGACTCCTCCCTCACCCTTCCCCTCCAAATCTCCCCCATATCCCATCCCTTTCAAATCCCTCCCCTTGTCCCTTCCCTCCCAAACTCTCCCCTCGCCCCTCCCCTTCAAATCTCCCCACCCTCATTTCTTCTCACTTTCCCCCCTCTCACTCCCCCTCCTCAAAGCATCCTCCCCGCTTCTTCCCCCTTCCAACTCTCACCTCCATCTCCCCCAACCTTCTGCCTCGCTCTTCCCCCTCCTCAAATAACACCTCATTGTGCCTCACCCAATCACCATCAAACCTTTTGTCCGCCCCATCCTTCCCTTTCTCCGAGCTATTCTGAAATCTCTGACACACCTTCAACAGCTCTCCCTACCTCTTCCACCTCCTTCACATCTTACCCTACCCCTCCTCCCCCCTGTTCTGTATCCGATGCTCCCCCTTCCTCTTCATTAACGGTATGGACCTCAAACATCCGGGGCCTTCGTTCAAACTTAACTGATCTCTCCATACAGGTTGCTTCTGTCAAACCAGACGTGATCTGCTTAACAGAAACTTTCCTCCTTCATGATGTCTCTGATTCCTTAGTATCTCTCCCGGGTTACTCCCTCCTCCGGTATGATAGACCTGAGCCTCGTCCTGGAGGTGGGGTTGCTATCTTTATCAAAACTCTCTTCCTCACTCGCCCTGCACTGCACTCTCTCCACCTCACCCCCAGGAATACCTCTGGCTACGGCTTCCCCTTCGCTCCCACCTCTTGTTCATATGTGTGTTGTACCGTCCACCAAACAGTGATGACTCCATCTACATCTCGCTGTCTGATAATATGGACCAACTTCTATCTACTCATCCCAACTCTCTCTTCCTCATATGTGGTGATTTCAATTGTCACCATGCCAGTTGGCTGGGTGTGGGTACCTCTCTCACCAGCCATGGCTCCTCAGCAAAGGACTTCTGCGACTCACTGGGACTGACACAATCTGTCAATTTCCCGACCCGGATCTCAGTCAATGGAGCATCTTCTCTTCTGGACTTGGTTATGTCTAACTTCCCTGAAAATGTCTGCTGCTCTTCTTCTGCTCCAATCGGATCATCTGATCATGTCCTTGTTAAAGTGGACATCTCTCTGACCATTCTCAGGGAGCCTGCTCAGCGTCGACGAGTCTGGCATTTCACTCAGGCCAACTGGCACGGTCTTCAAGCAGCCATAAATCATCTGGACTGGTCTCCCATCTCTACCACCTCTGACATCAACTCATCCTGGGAATTCTTCCAAAGTAAATTGCTCTCTCTCATGCACAGATTTATCCCATCTCGTCTTCAGTTGTCATACCCTTCCTCCCATCGATGGTACACGGAATCTTGTGGTGAGGCTGTTGCCCAGAAACAACTTGCCTTCGTCTCCTGGAAAGCAAATCCAACGGAAGGAAATCTCATTTCCTTTCAGAAAGCCCGAAACAAGTGTGTGTCCACCCTCAGGCGAGCCAGGAAACAATATCTCTCCGTTCTCAAGACCGAACTCTCTTATCTGTCTCCCTCTTCCAAATCCTGGTGGCGTCTGGTCAAATCTGTTTCTGGTGTTTGTTCCCCCTCCATCCCCTCCCTTACCTCAAACGGCTACACAGCTGACTCCGCACATGAAAAAGCTGAATGCCTCAACTCTGTGTTTGCCTCTAAATCTTGTGTCCCAAACCCATCCCTCTCTGTACCCACCGTACCCAGCTGCTCCTGGACTCTGTGTCCTTTCCTCCTGACAAGGTGGAAAAGTTTCTGTCAACCCTCGACTCTGATTCTGCAACTGGACCTGACGGCATCAGCCCACGGGTCCTAAAATCCTGTTCTTCCGCTCTTTCACTCCCTCTCTCTGTTCTCTTCACCCTCTCTTTTGCTCAAGGTCAACTGCCATCTGCTTGGAAATCAGCCAACATCACCGCTTTGCACAAAAAAGGTGCAAAAACAGATCCTAGCAACTACAGACCAATCAGCCTTCTCCCAATTATCAGCAAAGTCATGGAATCCATCATTGCTTCGGATATGAAATCGTTCCTCTTCTCCAATGGCTTGATCTCTGATCATCAATTTGTTTTCAGACCTGGTCACTCTACTCTGGACATGCTGCTTCTGCTGTCTCAACAATGGATGGAGGCCCTCAATGCCAAACAGGAAATTAGAGCTGTCTCCCTCGACATATCACGTGCCTTCGATACGGTCTGACACCCTGCTCTGCTCATCAAACTCTCCTCCTTTGGTATCCATGGAAATCTCCACGCATGGGTGGCGGACTTCCTCTCTAGTCGTCGTCAACGTGTGGCCCTGAATGGGTTTCTCTCATCTCCTCTTCCTGTTCAGGCTGGAGTTCCCCAAGGCAGTGTTCTGGGCCCTGTGCTTTTTCTGGTCTTCATCAATGATCTCTCTGACTCTCTTGAAAATCCTCTCTATCTCTTTGCTGATGACTCCACTCTCTGCCACTCCATTCCTCATCCCTCATCCCTCAGATCGGCAGTCTGCAGCCTCCTCACTCTCTGCAGACCTGGACAAAATCACAGACTGGGCAAACAAGTGGAACATGTCTTTCAATCCTGACAAATCTCACACTCTTACGATGTCTCTCCGAAAAGACCGACTGGACAACCCTCCCATCTACTTTCTGAATAATCCTCTCCAAGAAGTTCTGTCACTCAAGCTTTTGGGTCTCACTATCTGCCATGATCTTTCCTGGGAAAACCACATTTCCAAGCTGGCCTCCAAAGCCAGTCGCCGACTGGGCATCCTCCGTCGTGCGAAGTCCTTCCTTGGCACACCTGAGCTCCTCACCACATACAAGGCTTTCATCCGCAGCTCAATGGAGTACTGCTCTCCCCTCTGGGCTGGTGCTCCTGCCTCACACCTAGCTCGTCTTCACGCTGTTGAAACCAAAGCTTTCAGAATTATTGGAATCTCCGGTGATGAAGCTATCTCTGAGGGCCTTTCACTCACTCACCGCAGGCAGGTAGGTGGTCTTTCTGTCTTCTACCGACTCCTCTCCGGCCTTGCACCCCCAGCTCTCTCTGTGCTCTGTCCCCCAAATATTCCTACAGGTCGCACAAGATCTGCCAGCAAGCCTCTGATGGTTAAACTGCCGAAATCTCGGCTCTCTGCTCACCTTCACTCTTTCATTCCTCTTTTCTCCCACCTCTGGAACAAACTCCCTCACTCCCTTCAATCCCACTCGTCCCTCCAGGTCTTTAATACAGCTGTTCACCACCATCTCTTATCTTCCCCCATCCAAAACCTTGATATGTTCTACCCCCGCTAATTCACCCCAGATCCACCTTGTTTGAAATTCCAACTTCTTTCCTGGAAGTCCTGGCAGTGTCCATATGTTTTATACCTCTCCCACCCCACCCCCGCCCCCTTCCCATGCCCCCCCCCCCCAAAGCCCTCTCCCTCTCACAGATCTCTCGATGTCTCCATGTCTCTCGGTCCCTGCTCTCAAATGTTGTGTTCGTGTCCTTTCCCCTCTCTCCCCATCTTGTCTACCGCTCCCGATGTTATATATTTTATGTGTCGGTTTGTCTTTCTGTGTGATTAATGTTCGCTCTTTCACGAGCCTCGATCTTGTATACAAAACAAAAAAAAAAACCCTGATTTTCGCCTCGCGAGCACAGGATAACAACCACGACTATTGACTGTCTTCACCCTTGCTGTTTAGGGCCTGTATTATGTGTAAAGAACGAAAATTGTTGCAAATTAAAATTCTGTCCTGAGCCACATCTTTACAGGACAGACCAAACAAATGTCTGGAAAATTGTCGTGATGGAATGGTTTGTGGAGAGGATGTGGAGGGATGGTGGTACTGCAGCAGCAACACCATCTTTAACAGTGATCAATATCCAAGTGTTATTCATATTCTGCTGTTATCGAGCAAACATTCGGTGATCACAGAATTGTTAATTGGATTTAATTGTGGGTAAGAATTTTGGTTTATCAAGACACCACATGGAATTCTGGGTAATTCCCTTGTATAAGCTGAACGCTCAATAATTGAATGTATTCCTCTGCGAGAGTATTTGAGGCTTGCCATAATTGACATTAATCTTGCACTTTATGTGTAGTCATTCTATAATAACATGATGAAAGTTAATTGAACTGCAAAACTGAGTAGGGCAACTTTAGGAGAATAAGTGCATTCAGTGTGTTAATTAGCAATTAGGTAAAGGTTACTATACATCCTGATCGAGATGTCATTAAAATAGAGATTGGGAAATTGTTCAACTTGCTCTGAACTTCAATCGATGTACATAGTGATAATATTGTAGGTAACTGTGATAATGAAATTGAAGTAGTTACGAGCCTTGAAAACGACCGAGAGAGGTAAAGTTATCGATTTTATACATGTTATTGATGGGGAAAATGGGGGTTAAAAAGCCTGGTGTTGGCTTAACGGTTAAGGTGGCTGGCTTGAGATCTTCGGGTCCTGAGTTAGAGCCTCTGTCATGCTGTTGAATTAACACCAGTTGGGTTGACTCAGCCTGTCATCCTTCTGAGGTCGACAAAACGAGTACTAGATGACTAGTAATAGAGGTATTACTGCTTCAAGAACACTACTCTCAATCCCCTCAACTTGCCCCCCTCCTGTTGAAGAGGCTGCTGCCTGCTGATCCGAGGGATGAGAGATGGAGCGGCAGAGGTTGGAGTCATCAGCAAAAAGATAAAGAGGATTTTCCAGAGAGTCAGAAAAATCATTGATGAAGATTAGAAAAAGCACGAAGCCTAGATACTGCTTTGAGGAACTCCAACCTGGACAGGAAGGGGAGATGAGAAAATTATATTTAGAGCCACACATTGACTAGGATAGGAGAGGAAGTCCACACACCATGAGTGGAGATTTCCATGGATACCATAAGAGGAGAGTTTGGTGAGCAGGGCGGGGTGCCAGACTGTATTGAAGGCACGAGATATGCCAAGAGAGACGCTCTGGTTTCCTGTTTTGTGGTAAGGGCCTCCATCCATTGTTGAGACAGCAGAAGCAGCATGTCTAGAGTAGAATGGCCTGGTCTGAATCCAAATTGATGATCCGAGATCAAAGCATTGGAGAAGAGGGAAGATTTAATGTCAGAGGCGATGATGGATTCCATGACCTTGCTGATGATTGGGAGCAGGCTGATTTGTCTGTCGTTGCAAGGATCTGTTTTTGCACCTTTTTGTGTAAAGCGGCAATGTTGGCTGGTTTCCAAGCAGATGGCAGATGACCTTGAGCAAAAGAGAGGGTGAAGAGAACAGAGAAAGGGTGAGATAGAGTGGCAGAGCAGGATTTTAGGACCCATGGGCTGATGTCGTCAGGTCCAGTTGCAGAATCAGTCTCAGTTTAACAGAAACTTCTCCACCTTGTCGGGAGAGAAGGCACTTCTCCCAGAAGCAGAGACATTCGCAGGGAAGTTCGTCATAACCATGTCTGGAAGAGATGATGTACCATTGACTGAGATCTGGGTCAGGAAATTGACAGATTGTGTCACTCCCAATGAGTCGCAGAAGGCCTTTGCTAAGGTGCCATGCATGGTGCAAGAGGTACCCACACCCAACCACCTGGCATGATGACAGTTGAAATCTCCACATATGAGAAAGAGAGAGTTGGGATGAGTAGATAGAAGTTGGTCCATTTTGTCAAACAGCGAGATTTAAATGGATACAGCCTAGGCACAAACCTTGCTTGACGAATTTTGGGATATGTTTCCCTCAACTGTGACTTTTACCATTACAAGAGATATACCATGTTTCTGCAGCACCAAATGCATCATGAAAACAGAATCTATACAAATTGCAGTTTGCCATATATAAACTCCAATTGTATTGTAACAGGGAAATGACTGATTGCAAAGTTGTTTTGTTGCTTGCCACACCACAGTGTTGGTGAGGGTGGTATGTGTCCAAATGTTTACACCGGAGGTGTTCAGCTGACGTATTACTTCAATTGAGAACGATGTTTACATGCTAACAACAGATGTGCTGATTTTCTCCTAATAGAAACCATGAAGCTCGATCTGTTGATGCTGCTGTGCATACATCCAAGAAGATCGGTTTGTAAATCTCCTGCTGTGCCTTTCCCTGCACATGCACTCTGCAAGCTTCCCTGATGTACAAGCACGGCCTATTAAGAGAACATCAGCAGGTCCCTGTGGTCCAATTAAAGTGTACTTAGTGGATAGGCAAGGCCAAATCCAATCGGAGAGTACATCCGGAGCATTAATGTAATGATTAAGAACAATAAGCATGAAGACTGGCTCGATGAAAGATTGTCATTTATCAACGTAATAACTATCAATTTCAGGATTTGATTACTTTTGTCTTTATTCTTTTTTTTATTTCTGCTCTTCATGTTAAATGAAACCGCCATTTTGTTTGAAATTTGCTGTTGACAATTGTGACATTGAAGGTGTGCCATAAGGTTTGAAGTCCAAAAAAAATAGTACTCAATTTAAGGCATGGTGGAGATTATATGTATATACACTATATGCCCAAAATTATGTGGACACCCAAACAACGAACATCTCATTCCAAAATCATGGGCATTAATATGGAGGTGGTCCCACCTTTGCTGCTGAAATAGCCTCCACTCTTCTGGGAAGGCTTTCCACTAGATGCTGGAAAAATGCTGTGGAGATTTGCTTCCATTCAGCCACAAGAGCATTAGTGAGGATGGGCACTGATGTGGGTCGATAAGGACTGGCTCACAGTCCGCATTTCAATTCATCCCAAAAGTGTTCTATGGAGTTGAGGTCAAGGCTCTGTGCAGTCCAGTCATGTTCTTCCACACCGATCTCAACAAACCATTTCTGTATGGATCTCCCTTTATGCACAGGGGCATTGTCATGCTGAAACAGGAAAGGGCCTTCCCCAAACTGTTGCCACAAAGTTGGAAGCACACAATCGTCTAGAATGTCATTGCATGCTGTTGCGTTAAGTTTTCCCTTCACTGGAACTAAGGGGCCTAGCCCGAACCATGAAAAACAGCCCCAGACCATTATTCCTCCTCCACCAAACTTTACAGTTTGCACTACGCATTCGGGCAGGTAGCGTTCTCCTGGCCTCCGCCAAACCCAGATTCGCCCGTCGGACTGTCATGGTGAAGCGTGATTCATCACACCAGAGAACCCGTGTCCACTGCTCCACAGTCCAATAGCAGCGAGCTTTACACCACTCCACCCAACGCTTGGCATTGCGCATGGTGATCTTAGGCTTGTGTGCGGCTACTCGGCCATGGAAACCCATTTCATGAAGCTCCCGACAAACAGTTGTTGTGCTGACGTTGCTTCCAGAGGCAGTTTGGAACTCAGTCGTTGCAACCGAGGACAGACTATTTTTATGCGCTACGCGCTTCAGCACTTGGCCGTCCCATTCTGTGAGCTTGTGTGGCTTACCACTTCGTGGCTGAGCTGTTGATGCTCTGACGTTTCCAATTCACAATAACCGCACTTGCAGTTGACCGTGGCAGCTCTAGCAGGGCAGAAATTTGATGAACTGACTTGCTGGAAAGGTGGCATCCTATGACGGTGCCACGTTGAAAGTCACTGTGCTCTTCAGTACAGCCCATTCGACTGCCAATGTTTGTCTATGTAGATTGCATGGCTGTGTGCTTGATTATACAGACTTGGCATTTAATATGGAATATATATTTTTTCTTGACTTGGGTTTACTTTCTTAACTCAGTATATCAATCTGGTGAGTTTCTTTTACACTTTGGTGATTTATTTGTTCATAGAACCATGTCACTGATTGTTTGTCGCAGCAAGAAGTCAACAACAGGATTATATCACAGGTGGCGTGGCAAAATGTACGGACAGGTGCATTTGATGATTGGCTTCACAGTCGGGTATACAAGGGTTGTTGCATTCTGTATTAGTGGAAAACAACTGCTGCACGTCTCCAAAAGTTATTGCCGCTTCCTCTGGAGATGGTCCGTCAACTCGACAATGCTGTTTGTCATGGAGTGGTGGCTTTACGAAATTACGGCATGAAACAGCGTGCTATTGCTCGGCAGTATGGCATCACTCAAGGTCAGGTGCCAAAGATCCTGAAACGAAATGCTCAGAGGGGTGTCCCTACTCCAATACCGAGGCCAGGACGTCCCCGCAGAACCACAAGGAGGGATGATCGCCAGCTGCACCGGTTAGTCCGCAATGGCCGTACCAAGTCAGCTAATCGGCTTAGGGCTGAGTGGCAGCAACTGACAAATGTGCCTGTATCCAGAAGGCTAGTCAACCAACGACTGGTTCAAGCAGGCTATCGTGCCAGGCATCCCCTGAGAAAGCCACGCCTGACCAGACAACACCGTCAGCGCCGATTGCAGTGGGCCAGAGAGCACCGTCAATGGCAGCCAGGACACTGGAATCACGTGATCTTCAGTGACGAGTCTAGATTTCTGGTCTTTCGTCAAGATGGCCGCGTCCGAGTGCGCAGACAAGTGCATGAAGCCTACAACAAAGATTGTATAGTGCCAAGAGTCCAAGCTGGAGGTGGTGGGGTGACCGTTTGGGCTGCTTTTCATGCAGAGGGCAAAACTGACCTGGTTGTTCTGAATGGAAACCTGAACCAGTTCAAGTACACAGCCATTCTGGAAGAAACATTGCTTCCATTTGCTCGTGCAGCCTTTCGAGGAAACTTTGTCTTCCAAGATGACAATGCACGGCCTCATCGTGCTCGCATGATCCAACACTTTCTTGCTGACCGTGGTGTAGAGCATATGGAGTGGCCTGCCATGTCCCCGGATATGAATCCGATAGAGAACTTGTGGGCAGAATTAATGCGTCAAATCGACCACTTGGACCAGCAGCCGACCTCTGTGCGTGAATTGCAGCAGGCTATTGTCACTGATTGGCAAGCGATTCCTGTCCAAACCTTGGCAAATCTCGTGAACAGCATGCCTCAACATGTACGTGCTCTCCTGAATGCTCGTGGGGGTTACACGAAGTACTGAACTGTAATTTTACTGTCTGTAATCCCAGTCGTAATTAAACTTTTGTTTTTGTTAAAAAAATTTTTGGCTAATGTGCAAAATAAAGAGATACTTCTGGAAAACGTACAGAAGTTTAACACAGTACTGTCCATTAATTGAGTTCGATATCAGTTTACATCACTTTCAAGGATCAATTTATTTGTTTCGAAATGTCAAATGTGGTTTTTCTTTCTTTTAAATGTCACATTAACAAAATCTAGAATAATTTCAACATAATTCCAATGAACTTTTGGTTCTAAGACATCTTGAAAAGTAAGTTCACCCCCACAAAAAAATATTCCATATTAAATGCCAAGTCTGTATATATATATATATATACCTGTGAGCAATAGGTGTGGCTGAAACAGCCGAATCTACCAATTAGACGGGGTGTTCGCATACTTTTGGTCATGTAGTGTATATACAGTGCATTCAGAAAGTAGAGGTGACCAAGAAACCCGATGGTCACTCTGCCTGAGCTCCAGAGATCCTGTGTGAAGATGGGAGAAACTTCCAGAAGGACAACCATCACTGCAACACTCCACCGATCTGGGCTTTATGGCAGAGTGGCCAGGCGGAAGCCAAACAGTTCAATCTTGGTTTCATCAGACCACAGAATCTTGTTTCTCACAGTATGAGAGTCCTTTAGGTGCTTTTTTATATATACATACATATATACATATATACATATACATATATACATATACATATATACATATATATATATATACATATATATATACATATATATATATACATATATATATATATACATATATATATATATATATATATATATATATATATATATATATATATATATATATATACATATATATATATATATATATATAGTTACGGTTTTTAGAACCTTCACTAGTAAATTTTAGTAAATGTTTCCCTTATAAATGTTCCCCTGTAAATATCCCCATCAATTGGCTTGTTAAAGATCGCACACTAGTTAGTCCATGTACAATACGTAGCGAACCACAGGACCTCTCCGTAGTTATTTCATTATTATGTGTTTCAGTTAAGGATCTGTTCCCAATAGTTGAATCAGCATTGCATTCATGAAATAAGATAGGCCCTGTAGGGGAAGTGGTTGGGGGAGACTCAAGACGCCAATGGTCGGAAACAGGTTTTACAAAAGGTCTGGTTTATTAACTGGTTATTCACTTTGTCCATTACCAAATAATACCGTTTAACTCAATGGACCAGGTTAACTCTATTCGCATGGTCCTTCTCGTTTGGCCGATGTTCCTCCGCCATTCCCGTCGGGCAGAGGTTCTGAGTATGAGTGCTCTCTCTCAGCGCTGTTCACAGGGTTCCGTTCCGTTCCGTAGGTCAGAGCTTCTGGTGACAAGTCTCCTGACTCATCGTTTGCTCTGGTTTTTATGGGCCTTGTCGCGCTAATCCTTTCTCCGCTAATGCCCCGAGGTCATGCATGCACCGAGTCCTGGCACCAGCTCGCTCCCCTCCTGCTGCGAGTTCCGTTTACCAAACGATAGGGGGGTGCTCCAGCCTGGGGCTGTGACTAGGTGGACAAGAGATTACCATGTTCGTGCACATTCTTGGCATCTATTTACGAAATCGTTACCAGTCTTTAATCAATGAGTTACCAGTGCCAATCAATAAGTTGCACTGAGTTACACTTCCACAATTCCCTCATCTTTTTGTTTTTGTTTAAATTAACCATTAATCTAAACATCAATATAAGTAAACAGTCAATCACTACAAGTAAACATCATTACAAGTATAAGTAAATAATCAATCACTGCAAGTAAACATCATTACAAGTATAAGTAAATAATCATAACTTTGGTAATCAAATTCCCTTAGGCATACACCGTCATCCTGCAAGAATCACAAAACATTTCGTTGGTCATTGACTCCTTCCATATTGTTCAATCTATTGCATTTGCATCACAAATATATTTTCAAAACAACACTTCACCATCACCAAGATACAACAATTTCACTTCATTTTCAAGTTTTGTAAAGCATCTGCACCATCTGGCAAAAACGTTTGCCTCCACACAAATGTTGACTTTGTTTGAAAGGAAGGGCTGATCACTTGTGTTTGAATCCAGGTATGAAACATTTTCTCCTAATGTCTTCATAGCTCCTGCACTACTTCGTGTAGGATTTCGCTGTTGTGGTAACATTGCGGAGTCATAGACTGACCCTGCTCTCCTTGTAGCATTCTTGCCACTTTTTGCTGTAAACCATTGTAATTCCTGAACAAGGCCTTCACCCAGTTGTAGTCGACTTGCCTCCTCCCTCATTGTGAGTGGGCAGCAAGTATTGGTGTGACGTTGATTGGCCAGCAAGATGTGGAACAGGGATGCCGGATGCATCCACAATGATGTTGGGACCATGGTGTTCAGGTCATCCATGGTCCATACCAGGAGTGGCCCGCAGAATCGCGCACAGCTGTTGTGAAAAGGCACAGCCATTGGTTTGCAGCTCCATGCTGGCTCCCCGGAAGTTGGTGAAGTAATAACATATGTCCCCGCATTTCACAGAGGTTGCGGGTAAAATGTCGTTGTCCTGCAACTTCTGATGTGATGAATGTTCGAAGCCTTCGAACAAGAGTAAGTGATCGCCTTTCTTTCATATGTTGCAGTGTGATCCAGGCAAATGGTCACATAAATTTCCTTGGTGAAGGTAAGCATTCATCTCCAAGTTACACGGGAGAATGTCTTCATCATTCTTTGAGAAAGAGGGTGTATGCCATGATTAACTTCATTTTTTAGCCACAAATTTTCTTTCTCGAACTTCTTCCCAATTCCGTTAGCACTCCCTTCAAAATGTGATCTCGTCTTATCCTTATGCTCAGTCACATCTGAATCTGCTTTCCGCACACACTGAATCAGATAGGGTACATCTTACCATGAAATCAGCATAATCATGTATATCTTCCGACAGTTTCACATTCAACAATTTGTTGTTTTTCCTTAACACAAAAAGTTACATTCATTTATATGCGTCACACAAATAATATTCAAAAATTAACTCATGCAGGTATTTTAGCACTACTCTAAGAAAATAAATTGTATATGATTACAATCACAAACAGGAATACCTAATTCCCAACAACAATTTTCCCAAACCAACAAATTAAGCATAATGTATTATTACCATAATTCCTCTCCACTTTTTTTCTTTTCCCTCTTTTTTTTTTTTCCCCTAACAGTGTGTCACTCGTGGTGATATGAGTTCACTGATATTGTAATTGACACAACTCATAACATTGTCGTTATGCCATTATCTTAATTCTACTGTATTCATTTGCAACATCACTTGATTTAATCTTTTAATCTCAGTAATTATGTCGCCATAAAAGTCTTCCTTTTCTGGTTCCACATTTCTTTCCTCATTTGTCACTTCATGCGTTATCATCGTGTTGTTGGTTACCTTATTCAAACACACCGTCACTAAGGCTTTCAAGCAAGCCACCACTAAAACAATTGCCAATATAACTACTAAACCAACAAACAAGTCTGCTACTCCTTGTATATATTCATACCTATGACATAATTATATGTTGATGACATTCAACATTATATACCAAACTAACAAGCTTCCTAAAAGGTAAATAAAGAAAATCCCTTAATATGTAACATAAATCAGATTATTTGTCTTACCCTGATCCCCCTATCTCCCGGGGTTGAACTCAATCCCCTGATCATGAGTGTAGTTGTGATACATTTTTTACTCATGTTGTATTAATATCAGCAGGTAATTGTATGTCATGTAGGCAAATAAATGTCACTATCCCAAGTAGGAATATCACATGTTGAAAATGTAATGTTTATCAATGCAAGGGGTGTTAAAATGTAATTCAAATGACTGTAAATCACGACTATCATTTATCTGCCACTGAATGTTCTGCTGGGCTGCTAGGTGCAGCCTCATTTTCTGTGGGATCGTCCACCTTAGCCACATGTGCTTGTTTGCAATGAGGGGCATGAATCCAACTTTCTATTTTGGGTCCATATTTTTTTCCTATTCTTATCAATCTCCTATGGTTTGTCATTTCGTTCCAAGATACCGCAACCAAAGGTTTTAACCAAAGCTCTACCAAACTATTTCCAATTTGAACAAAAAATGCCAGTAAAACAATGATTCGAAGAATTAACTTCAAGGGGTCAATAAATTTATTCTATAGCCAGATCTCATTTTCCCATCCAATAGTTTGCCTTGCCACATGTCATATTATAACACTTTAATAAACCTTCGAAAAATGTTTCCCATCTCAACAAATTTCCTTTTTTCAAATAGCCATGTGTAACTTACGTATTTAACTACAATTTCCTCTCAATTTGTTTTGCCTAACTGGCCGCAAAAGTGGCTGCCAGCATGCAGTACCGTTTTTTTATCTACCAAGGAAGTGTTCGTCCACACAAGACCTCTACCAAAATGTTGTTTGTAAAAACAAATCTGGGATTTCTGATTACATGGATGCACACTCTCAGGACATTTTCAGGCTGCTGTTAACAATCCACTACGATAAATTAATTCCTTTACCCACAATCAAATAATTAGTACAAATTGAGGATATTATCCCTATCACATTCTTTTATAGATTCATGATGTTGGATCTAATTTTTTCCAATAATTTTCCACTGCTGTCAGGAAGAACAATAGCTCTCATAAGTCTTGGTAATATCGTACTTAATTTACCCAGCATCGAATAATTTATTTACTATCCTTTCTCATTTGTTAACCAGTGACTTTGTTTGAACTCCAGAACTGAAAAACTCATCATAGTTCAAACCAGCAAAATTTTCTTTACTATTTTCCCATATCATCTATGCCTAAAACACATCCATACATACAGCACAATTTAAATGCTGATAAAATTCAAGTTTATATATATAAAAATCCATGAGCAGAGTACTCTGGGAAGTCAGTGTAAGACCTCTCCAAAATTTGGCTAATTTTGTACTCCCACATTTTTATGAAGCTCATATCCATAAATAGCTTTGATTCTCATATAAATTCGATCACAATGGAATCCCAAGATTACTCCCAATTTTTACTATTAATGAATAGCTGCTCATAACTCAGCAAATCAAATCTTTATTCTCCATCTCCCTTGACAAAAGTGATAATTTTCATAACCAAATTATATTTCTATTTTTTTTATTTTACGAATTCTCTCGATATGCGATCCCATCCCCATGGAACTATCTATTTTTTTTTTTTTCAGACAAGGCACACTGTCGGTGTCAACAATCTTGTAAGATTGATACACAAAAACAAAAACAACAAACACAAACATTGATACACAAAACACACACACACGCATGCATTATGCATATTTGTTTGCGTTGGAACCATTATTTACAGATCAGGTTGGGTGTCAGTTTTATTTCATTTTCATAAAATTTGTCCTTCAATTTTATAAATGCTAATACGCAAATGGACCAAAAAGTTTTTTTTTTTTTTTTTTTTTTTAGAAAACCCCTATGATGTCACATTGAAATTACCCTTTCAGTTCCCACCATAATTTATCCAAATTTGACTACACACCCATTTGCATGTCAGTCGACCACTGACCTATCAATCATGCGGAACACTAGTCCGAAATTCCCACCTGATCATCATGTGACTCTTGTCACTTGGTTTCAAAAATTTGCAAAGCAATTGTTCCAACTTTGTAAATTTAAAATTGTGTGCCCAACATAAAAGATCCAATTTCGGCATTTGATCAATTAATTACTAATTTGCTTACAAGCAAAAGAAAAAATGAATAATTCTTGCTCCGAAAACTTTTCAGACCCAAGAATCATCGACAGTTATTCATGTTTGTCCAGTAATCTAATTTGTTGAGGCCAATCGTCATTTGGGATTTGTCGCAATGAAGGCCTAATCATTGTCTGAGGTATCGGTCAGCACTGGTACCCTTGATCTTGGTTTACCCTATTAACTTGTCTTCCTTTTGGTATACGGACATCCTCTTTTCCAATGTCCCATCCGTCCACACTTGAAACACCGGTTTCTGTCGTTGCCTGGGCTGTGCACCTGTGCACTTGTATTGCTGGGCTGCATCTCTACATCCCTGAGTTGCCACTGCAATCTCTCGTTATCTCCTGAAACACGAAAAAATTCTCTGTACCGTCCTTTTTGGGGAGACAACTGGAAATCAGATGGGACAACTGTCACTTTCATTCCTAATTTCGAGGGCAGTTGTGCATTTGTCTCCTCCACTGTATCCTGTATCCTTTTTATTTTAAGTTCTAGATCCGTTATCCGTTCTTGCTGTTCCCGTTGTCTGGATTCACCATCCCAAAGATGGAATGCAAGCCAGTCTACCGTTAGATTCTGTCTCTTCCTGGCTTTCAATCTTTGTTCCAATCTTTCCAATCGACTTCGCTCAAATGTACCATCTCTTGGAAACTCCTCATCATGTCCCTTTGTCCACAAATACCAATTTTCGACCTGCCTTATAGCTTCGGCACCATAACGGTCGTACATATGATGTGTACAAGTACCTTTTTGTGGAATCTCTGGTTGTCCTTGTGTATTCTTGCAGGCTCCATTTCCCATTCTGCCTTTTATCAAAGTAGCGTTGGATGTGTTGTAGTTTGTTCCTCTAAAGCTTCACTCGTACCTCCAGGAAGGATCTCTCCACCTGTTCAAACGGTGATTTCCAGAGAATCTCCCTCACCTGTGGCTTTTGCACAATCCAATCTCACAGATCAGTA
The DNA here is from genome assembly GCF_964187855.1 of Myxine glutinosa. Classification (NCBI taxonomy): domain Eukaryota; kingdom Metazoa; phylum Chordata; class Myxini; order Myxiniformes; family Myxinidae; genus Myxine; species Myxine glutinosa. The sequence goes on from NC_136270.1 coordinate 99,181,965, forward strand.
TTTGCAGATGAGCCAGAGGGTCAGTATGAAATGGGTGAATCCTCAGGTGTCCGCTCTGTTGACGGGGAAATCACACAATGGTAACCGCACATATATATCTGTATATAAACTCACCACCTTGCTCAATTTTCCAAGGTTGTCTTCACATTGATAAATATCTCACAAAGATATCAAAGCTTCTTTCTTGAGACCGCATTTTCATCAATCAAACAATCAATATATTCAATTCAATTTATTCAGTTCAATTTATTCAGTTCAATTTATTCAGTTAAATTTATTCAATTAAATTTATTCAATTAAATTCAATCAATTAGATTCAATCAATCAACAATTCAATCAATTATTCAATTTCAATTAATTCATCAATATTCATCAATAAATCAAATTAATCATTTTGGATGACTCCTTGCATAAGCCCTTTCCCCAATGATGTCAGGACAGGTCCATCCATTGACTGAGATCGAATCTCATCGGTCGTCACCTCTGGTTCGTACCTCATGTCAATTGATGAATCACCGTCCTGTCCTAGGGTCATATCTGACATATTTCCCCATTTTGCCTGGTCTCCACAAATTTTCTTTGCAACCACTAAAGGCAACTCATCCTTCCTTCGTGAGACAGCCAAAATGGATGGCAGATATTAAAGTTCTTTGGGAAAAATATCTCATCATTTTTCTTTTAATAGTACCCAAATCTCTTGGCAATATAAATTTCGTAAAACTCCTGAAATAAGACTGTAAAATTCCTTCAATCATGCTAAATTTTGAAACTCCATCGCTTGTAACACCCAATTTATCCCATAGGGCTTGAAAGTTCTTTCCCAAGTTCATGCAATCATTCTGCATTTGAACCCTATGATATCATTCATAATAATCATCATGATTTTATAGTCATGGTCCTATCATAATCATCTATTTAAAACGAACATTTCCTTTATCACCACAGCTATGTGGTATAATCAACAATAGAATAAAACTGTACATAGCAACAGGCTACCTCATGGCCACTTAGTATACCTATTGACAATAAGTCATAACAATATCGAATAATCATTGAACAATTAAAAAATCGCTTCCACTGCTCCAGCCGCAGCATTCGTCATTTTGTCTGCTCATCCGCGTGACCAAAACGAAATAAAGGGAGCTCAACCATCACACAGCGCTTTTAATGGCGCATGCCATAGGAACTCAACGCAATTTCGACTCGGCCAGAAAACGAGCAAATTTTGCAGGATGTTAACTGGAATTAGTCGTGAAAATATATCCAAAATACACAAAAAATACACACCCACAAAAATAAACAACAAAACCCAAACAAACCCAAGGTCGACCATCTTACACAGTAAATTACATCATTTCAGCATCGTATCGATTGCTGAAATATTCCAGGGTTTATACACACCTTAAAAGAGGTATGCGTGGTGTTGCCCCCTCCCACTTTTAATTCCTCATTAAATTCTCATTAGATTACTCATTAAATTACTCATTAAATTACTCATTAAATTACTCATTAAATTACTCATTAAATTACTCATTAAATTACTTATTAAATTACTCATTAAATTACTCATTAAATTACTCATTAAATTACTCATTAAGTTACTCATTAAATTACTCATTAAATTACTTATTAAATTACTCATTAAATTACTCATTAAGTTACTCATTAAATTACTCATTAAATTACTTATTAAATTACTCATTAAATTACTCATTAAGTTACTCATTAAATTACTCATTAAATTACTTATTAAATTACTCATTAAATTACTCATTAAATTACTCATTAAGTTACTCATTAAGTTACTCATTAAATTACTTATTAAATTACTCATTAAATTACTCATTAAGTTACTCATTAAATTACTCATTAAATTACTTATTAAATTACTCATTAAATTACTCATTAAGTTACTCATTAAATTACTTATTAAATTACTTATTAAATTACTCATTAAATTACTCATTAAGTTACTCATTAAATTACTCATTAAATTACTTATTAAATTACTCATTAAATTACTCATTAAGTTACTCATTAAATTACTCATTAAATTACTTATTAAATTACTCATTAAATTACTCATTAAGTTACTCATTAAATTACTCATTAAATTACTTATTAAATTACTCATTAAATTACTCATTAAGTTACTCATTAAATTACTTATTAAATTACTCATTAAATTACTCATTAAGTTACTTACATAGTTTCAGCATTGTATTGATTGCTGAAATATTCCAGGGTTTATACACACCTTAAAAGAGGTATGCGTGGTGTTGCCCCCTCCCACGTTTATTCCAGGGTTTATACACACCTTAAAAGAGGTATGCGTGGTGTTGCCCCCTCCCACTTTTAATTACTCATTACATCGTTTCAATTAAAAAACATCGCTTCTTCTGCTCCAGCCGCAGCATTCGTCACTTTGTCTGCTCATCCGCATGACCAAAACGAAATAAAGGGAGCTCAACCATTACACAGCGCTTTTAATGGCGCATGCCATAGGAACTCAACGCAATTTCGACTCGGCCAGAAAAACGAGCAAATTTTGCAGGATGTTAACTGGAATTAGCCGTGAAAATATATACAAAATACACAAAAAATACACACCCACACAAATAAACAACATTTATTCCGTTCAACAGAACAAACATTTCCTCTATCATGACATGCATGTCTTCAAAATTATATGACCAAGAGAAAAAGTAAAACTAATTAAAACTGCGGGCAGTGATGATCCGCGGACCATACCGCTCCATCCTGATTGGACGAGTGCGTGCTAGAGTCGTTAACAACGACAGTCCAGATCCGATTGTTCAAAATTTCAACTCAATCGATCGAAAAATGACCGCAGGGATGCATTTTAAAGGTGCAGTGGCACTAACTGAGTTGCCACGAATATGGCCACGAAATTGCCAATATGGCCATCACAAAATATTTTCCTTAATCAATTGGCTCATAGCATAACCAATCTGCAAGTATCTCATCCGAAGATGTATCTCTGAGGAATTTTAATTAAATAAGTCATTTATAAATCAACGAGTTAATTTATTAAATGATTAATCAATAAATCAAAATTTTTTTTTCTTGACAGCCACATCACTTGGTCAGTGTCATGTCCAAATATCAGCTTCCTTACTCAAAAGGTGCCTGAGTTAATGTAATGTAATTACTGTAATAAGATTACTGCAATTACTGTAACTAGGGCATGCCCGTACTATATCTATATCTAAAATTATATCCCCCCCCCCTCTATTTACATGAAATGGTTTGGTCCAAAGCGAACGGCTTGCGAGTACGGTGACAATCCCCCCCCTCTATTTACATGAAATGGTTTGGTCCATTCGCAAAGCCAAAGCGAACGGCAGTTACGAATCGCAGTTACGATGAATCGCAAAGTAGTTTTAATTAGTTTTAAAACATCGTTTAACGCCAACATAGCGGCAACATAGTTTGCCAACGTGAAATAAATGAATACGCTCTCAAATGTGCCGTCCGAGGCAGAGTGTGTTCGCCACGTTCGGCACACGCGATAGCTCGCTGCTCTCTGATTGGTTGAATCGTTTTTTGGACATAGCTCGGTAAGTACTTGTCCGATTAATATGAAACCTTGAAAAGGCACATCCTCGGGTCCCCAGCAATATACCTGGCAAGTTTAAAGTATATCGGACCCGTGGTTGTCGAGAAACAGCGGTCACAGACAAACAAACAAACAAACAAACAAACACACATACAGAGATTAGTGGAATTATAGATAGATGATTACTGTAATTACTGTAATTACCGGAACTGTAATTACTGTAATTACCTCAGGTAATTACTGTAATGTAATTACTGTAATGTAATACGAAATGTAATTCATTAAATAAGTACTTCCTTAATCGCTAATAATTAAATAACTCGTGAATTCTTATCCGATTTACTTAACATTTGAGTGTCCCCAAAACGTTGGAGCAAAACGTTGCAACAACGAAAGTGAAACGTTGTAGCGACGTTGTGGAGACGTTAGCAAAACCCAACATTTGAATGTTCCCAAAACGTTGGAGCAAAACGTTGCAACAACGAAAGTGAAACGTTGTAGCGACGTTGTGGAAACGTTAGCAAAACCCAACATTTGAATGTTCCCAAAACGTTGGAGCAAAACGTTGCAACAACGAAAGTGAAACGTTGTAGCGACGTTGTGGAAACGTTAGCAAAACCCAACATTTGAATGTTCCCAAAACGTTGGAGCAAAACGTTGCAACAACGAAAGTGAAACGTTGTAGCGACGTTGTGGAAACGTTAGCAAACCACAACATTTGAATGTTCCCAAAACGTTCCAACAACAAATGATCACAAGTAATTATCACATTGCAATGACCTCTAAACATTCCTAAACCAATAAGCTAGTCTGGCGATGCCAAATACCTCACACGTCTGTCATCTTAGAAGTCGCTGTTTGCTTTAGACAAATACTTATCAAAGCCTTCAGACAAACTATTAGCAATATTATTCCTAGGATTAAAATTATTAGGATTATTATCAAATATTTATCAAAATATTAGGATTATCATCAAACCAATGAATGACTCAATTTTTTAATGACTACATCCAAACCTAGATATTTTGAGTTCCGTAACTTTAATACTTCAAATTTTCCATTCCTTCCCTTCCTGATCCTTAGATGTAGGGATGGGTTCTTTTTAGGATCATGTTGCATCGAGCATTATTTTCCAAAACAGTGTGAACATTAAACTACACCATTACCTCTGGCATCCCACAATTAACATTAGCTTTCCCATGATGTCGCGATATGACCTTATAATCCCATAAAACTCTTTAATACTTCAAATTTTCCATTCCTTCCCTTCCTGATCCTTAGATGTAGGGATGGGTTCTTTTTAGGATCATGTTTCATCGAGCATTATTTTCCAAAACAGTGTGAACATTAAACTACACCATTACCTCTGGCATCCCACAATTAACATTAGCTTTCCCATGATGTCGCGATATGACCTTATAATCCCATAAAACTCTTGAATACTTCAAATTTTCCATTCCTTCCCTTCCTGATCCTTAGATGTAGGGATGGGTTCTTTTTAGGATCATGTTGCATCGAGCATTATTTTCCAAAACAGTGTGAACATTAAACTACACCATTACCTCTGGCATCCCACAATTAACATTAGCTTTCCCATGATGTCGCGATATGACCTTATAATCCCATAAAACTCTTTAATACTTCAAATTTTCCATTCCTTCCCTTCCTGATCCTTAGATGTAGGGATGGGTTCTTTTTATTTTTTGAAGCTTAATCGCAGATAAATCTTTCACCTTTCAATAAAATATTTGTACCAACCAAATCTGCGAGCATGGGGCGCAGAGAAAATACACAAAAAAAACAATAACCCTGCAGTAACAACTTCAACCTAGGTTGAGGTTGAGGGTTCACACAAACGCTTTGCTCCTCGCAAAGCGTCCGCCAATGGGAACTAAAGGGAGGGAGAAGGAGCGGGAGCAAGAGACAGGGTGCCGGAATGGACATGAGGGACAATGAGGGACAGTGAGGGAGTGTTGGTATGCAATTTTCATCCAATCGCCATCTTTCACAATAATTTTGGACCGGCATGAGGTGGCGTTGTCTGTCATGAATTTATTTGTTGATCGAACGAGTTTTAGACATGGCGGGAAGACTGAAAAAAAATTATTTATTTAAAACGGGTGTACACGATTGTACACGTGTACGGACCTTACCGAACCTTACCGAACCGGCAAACAAATCGCCTCATGGTGCACTTCATGAGCCGATTTGCCTGCAGACCAGAGTCAGGCTTTTAATACCCAGCGTATATTGTACATATTCTCGCAAGCTCACGAATAATAGAATCATTTAAAACGTTCCATCCTTGGATTACCTATGGACAATCACAAGTCCCACACACCAAATCCTCCATGTATATACACATAACTATTCCCAAGTTCGTAAATCATACTGGACAAAAACAAGACACACTCACCTTTAAAGGTCTTGTATGTGTCCAATTGATCTCAGCGGTGCCTCCAAATTGTAGGGGAAGTGGTTGGGGGAGACTCAAGACGCCAATGGTCGGAAACAGGTTTTACAAAAGGTCTGGTTTATTAACTGGTTATTCACTTTGTCCATTACCAAATAATACCGTTTAACTCAATGGACCAGGTTAACTCTATTCGCATGGTCCTTCTCGTTCGGCCGATGTTCCTCCGCCATTCCCGTCGGGCAGAGGTTCTGAGTATGAGTGCTCTCTCTCAGCGCTGTTCACAGGGTTCCGTTCCGTTCCGTAGGTCAGAGCTTCTGGTGACAAGTCTCCTGACTCATCGTTTACTCTGGTTTTTATGGGCCTTGTCGCGCTAATCCTTTCTCCGCTAATGCCCCGAGGTCATGCATGCACCGAGTCCTGGCACCAGCTCGCTCCCCTCCTGCTGCGAGTTCCGTTTACCAAACGATAGGGGGGTGCTCCAGCCTGGGGCTGTGACCAGGTGGACAAGAGATTACCATGTTCGTGCACATTCTTGGCATCCATTTACGAAATCGTTACCAGTCTTTAATCAATGAGTTACCAGTGCCAATCAATAAGTTACACTGAGTTACACTTCCACAGCCCCAT